>NC_138198.1:119938608-120538608 GCF_964194105.1 Spermophilus citellus
TCCATTGATATGTAAGAAGCCCACAATGATGGAGATGCATTCCACCAAACTCCTGCTCCCAAGGTTCCAATTAGCTAGTGTATTTTATTCTTAATCTCTGACCTTTATTTATTTGTCACTGATGTGAATGTCAGATATTCACCTCTTTCTTCGGGATTCAGTAAATATTAGAAAAATACACGGTCACTGAGTAAGTTTAACATCCCTAGAGATGTTAATTTCCATTTTTCTCCCAGTCCTTGCCTTCAAAGCTAACTTGGTGAATTTCTCTTCAAAATGAAGTCAGTGTTTTAGTATTCTAGCTACTAAAACCTGTGCACATTGAAGAATATCATAAAGGCCAAAAAAAGAGATGATTGTACGAAGAGAAACAATACATTGTTCCTGCCGTAGTTGATGAAATCAATGGAAGTCTTGTGTAGGGTTTAGATATGGTGTCCCCCAAAAGCTCACAAGTGAGACAATGCAAGAAGGTTCAAAGGAGAAATGATTTAATTTCAGTGATTTAATCCTGTAATAGAGATTAACTGAGTGGTAACTGAAGTGGTAGGGTGTGGCCGGAGGAGGGAGGATTGGGGCGTGGCTGTGGAATACATACTTGTATCTGGTCAGTGGAGTTTTCTCTCTCTGCTTCTGGATTGAGCTGCTTCCCTCCACCACAATCTTCTGCCATGATGTTGAGGATCATCTCACGACCCCAGGAATGGATTTGTCTCTGTGAGCTAAGATCACTGAACCTGTGAGCCCTCAAATAAACTTTTTTTTCCTCTGTAGTTGTGCAGGTCAGGTCATTTAGTCACAGCGGTGGAAAAAGCACACTAAAACATCTTGTGAGTATATATTCTAAAAATTTTGATTTTTTATTTTTTAGATATGAATATGTAGAATTAGGGTGTGAGTTTTAAATATTTATACCTCTCGTCTTTCTCTTGTGCTGTTTTGGGATATATTTGGTTTTTAAAATGGCTTGATGACCTCTTGAATATGCATAAATAAAAAAAAAGATCATGGTCAGATAAATTACTATGTATTTTTAAAAATAATTAAATTTTATTTTCTAAAAGTTTTAGGTACGAAAATTTCATATAAAAATTACACAGGAATATGAAAAGGTACTCAACATTACAACCCAGAGGGGAAATGCAACCCCAAACTATGGTGGAGTTATTATGGACAGGAGCATGGAGATTCCTACGGAAATTACAACTAGAGTTTCCATATGACTCAGCCATTCCTCTTCTGGGTAAATACCCAAAGGAAATGAAATTTCATCAATTCATTATGATATTTTCACTCCTGCACTGATTGCAGCATTATTCATATACCCAAGATTTAGAAATATTTGAAGTGTCCATTGATAGATGAATGAACAAATAAATGATATGTGAATACACACACACACACACACACACACACACACACATAAATATTTTTTCAGCCTTAAGTCAAAGGGTTTAAAGCTGCAGTGATATAGGATACTTAAGTCCAAGGTTCTAATATATAACATGAGGACTAAAGTTAATAACATTGTATTGTTATGGTAATTTGCAAAGATTTTAGATCTTCTTAGCCAAAAAAAGAAAGGTAAACCTAGGAGGTGTCTTATATATTTATTTGTTTCACTATAATATAAAATAACTTGAATATTAAGTTAAATATAACAAAGCATCATATTGTAAACCTCAAATAAATACAATTGAAAAGTTAATAGCTACACCTCTTTTTTCATAACACATGTTAATAATCACCTAGATATAAAGAATAAGAACTTCAAAGTACAGGAACACCAAAATTACATGAGAATATTTTAAAAATTTATTAATATTTTCAATACTGGAAAGAAAAAATACTCATGTTTCACTATTTAATTTGTTTCTTTAGGATGATTTTTGAAATCAGGCAACATTTCAAATTCATTTTATGGGCTTTTGTTTTATGTTGTAGAATTTAATTTAAAGATTTTTATGTCTATTTTTATAGCACCAGCATTATGACTACACACTTTCTAGACATATTCTATGTGATACTCTACATTCACATTTACAAAGTGTAGATAGGTGCACATATCCATATAGGCATGTTTTTATGTGTTTGAGAGTGTCCGTCTGAGTAGATTTAAGATTTGAGTCACATACATTTTCCAGGAGTATTGTATTTAAGAACTATGCCTATTTATATAACCAGATATATATATTTTTTTTAATGTTGATTTTGGAGAATGGTACTCACAAAGCCCTCATGGGCAGCAGGGACAGCCACTGGCACAGGAGCTCCCACCTTGCAGGTGAGTGGGAATGTGGCTTGAGGATATTTTAGAGACTTTGAGAATTCATTCACATTTAGGGTCAGTTAGGGACAGGGAAGCCTGATGGGGAGATGGCATGGGCTGGGATTAGTAACGTTGAGGGAGTTTATTAAGGGGGTTTTAAAATCCTTATCTGAGATTCCTTATGAAAACAGCCAGCAAAGCAAACTTGCAAAGATCTACATGGTAAATTTACACTCTTGCCCCTGCTCTGAAATAATCAGTCTAAATTTAATGAGAAAATCTTAGTTTGTGATTAAAAATAATCTTTTGTTCAGAAATTTTTTGATAGAATGACAGCAGAAGCCTAAACAAAATTTATTTAAATGCTGTGTTTAAATACCTTTATATACAATCATCTTGTTCTGGGCTTTTCTCTTACCATCTCATTTGTCTACATATGCCAATTACCAGAATATTTTATTGTGCTTCTGTTATCTTAATTTTAATTTTCAAACTTATAGCAGTATTTAATGTGGAATTTTTGGTAACGTTATTTAAAGTTTCTTTTTGTTTTCAGAATGTTCTTATCTCTTCCCATGAAATTACTTTCCAGGTGAGCTTTAGATTCTGCTATTGAAGTTAAAAACACACCATTGACTTTTTACAATGACTGATAACCAAAGAAAACAAGAGAAATTCACGTTCTTTTTGTTGCAATTTGTGATGAAAACCTCCAAATTGACACACTGTATCATGGATACAAAACTCAGATATCAGAATTATTTTTTGAAATTTTAATTGAGAATGTATTGAATTAGTATAGAGTTGAAACTGTTAGTATGTTAACTGGAATGTGGAAGCTACCATTCTCTCATCAATATGAATACTGTTTAGTGTACTGGGCTTAAAATGAGGCAAAATGTAGTTAAAAATTATTTTATGTGATGTGTTCTTTTGAACCAATTATTTATACATTTTTTCTTCTGCATAAAATAGAATAACTCCAAGTTTATTTATTCACTGTAACATGTTTAATACATATTTTTAACAGAACATGATTATATGCTATGTTTGTTGAATTTTAGTGAAAATTTTTAAAACTTTAATCTTAACTAGAAAATAATAATTGTGTTCAAAGTCACTAGAATATGAAATTATAGCTTGGAGGTATTTTTTTAGGTGAGTTTAAAAAAAAGTCTTATCTGTAAAGTAGATGGCATGTTATGGATTGATGGTAAGTATTTTAAGGAAAAGAAAATCTCAAATCAAATAAACATAGGGTTAAGAGATCTATAAGATATTTTATTTGTTTGGAAGATAGAAGTTGATTGACTATAAATGTTAGCTATGGATTTAAATACCTCAGAATTTAAATAATTTAAATATTTTTAGAAGTGCGCTTAAATATTTTGTTTACTATACAATAATAGCAAAAATACTATTTCACCGGCTGGGGATGTGGCTCAAGCTATAACATGCTCGCCTGGCATGTGCGAGTCACTGGGTTTGATCCTCAGCACAACATAAAAATAAAAGATGATGTGTCCACCGAAAACCGAAAAATAAATATTTAAAAAATTCTCTCTCTCTCTCTCTCTCTCTCTCTCTCTCTCTCTCTCTCTCCCTCCCTCCCTCCCTCCCTCCCTCCTCTTCTCTCTCTCTAAAAAAACACTATTTCACTCTAAAATCAGATTTAAGGTCACAAACTAATATATTAGTAATGTCTCATGTGCACCCGTATATTTATCTGTATTTTTTTAAAATTTTAGCCATCATAAATTTAAAGAAAATGACAACTTTAAAACAGAGAGCTCTAATAGGAAAACCCAAAAGTTGTTGTTGTTGTTGTTGTTGTTGTTGTTGTGTGTGTGTGTGTGTGTGTTTAAATGGAAGGGTCTGTTTGGTAAAACTGGATCATTCTTTCAAACAAGTATTCAAATAAAAAGTTACTAATGACATCTTAACTCATCAGTGCTTAATGTGTCAGCACTTGATTGTGCCCATATATCTCATAATATAAAACAGTTGCTTCTTAATATTCTTCTATGTTCATGCAACAGTATGATAAGAATGCATTTCCTATGCATGACACAGAATAACCTGGGGCAGGCAGCTTTTGGGGTTGATGGTCAGGGGAAAGTGTTAAATCTGCTCTAAAGTAAGAGGAAGCCCCCAGCTCCCAAGCCTGCTGGCTTTTCAGCAGTGTGGCAGTAAAGAGTGAATTTCTCAAATGTCTATTCTGTCTGTGGTTGCTTTCAATATTTAGAAATAAACTTACTATAAATAAGTCCAGAGCTTTTGTTCACCATGCAAGTTGTCAGTCATATATGTTATAAATTTACCCATGTTTATTCTTTTTGGGTCTAACAGTAGCTCGAAGTTAAGCAAGCTTTTGTCATTGTTACAGCTGTTACTTCCTGATATTGTGTGGCTTGTTACTCATTTGAACACATACAAGAAATGCATACGACACAGGTTCATCGAATAGTGCCTGTGGGAAGTAGTTCACAATTCAAATATATCATTCAGTTATGCAAAGAGCTGGACTACTCCTAGTTCCCCAATGACAATAGTGTCCTCACAGAAGGTATCTGAAGTTGCCCCACCCCCATTCAACATAAAGCCTTTCCACTGTCCTGCTTATATTTTAATATTATTTCATTTTTATAAGTACACTTACTATATGACCCACCCCCTTAAGATATTTTGTATGTACAATTTCTTATTATTGACTATATTTAAATTTTTCTATTGCAGACTATCTAGAATTTATTTATCTACTGAACTGAAACTGTATGCCAATAATTACTAACTTCCCAGTTGCCCTCCCCCTTAGTTCCTGGAAAACAGCCCTCCTGTTTAACCCCAGACACAATTCTACTCCTTGATTCTATGAATTTGACTATCCATAGTAGAAAAAAAATGACTGGATAAAGAAAATATGAATACACATACACAAACCTTTACAAAGAAGAGAATTCTGCAGTACACATACTGTGGGGGAGTTGAGGAAATCTAAGGGCCCCTCAATCCCCTGAGTCATTCCATAGGCCTTTTTCTATGCAACCCAAACAAAGAAGGCACAGTGCCTACAGGTTACATAAATGGGCACATGCTCGTGTGAACCAGGGTGTTCGGGACCTGGGCTGCATACTGAAAACATAGTCCACTGGAAGTCATGCTGAGGGAGCCTTACTATAGCCATCTTGGGCCTGTTCTACACCATGTCTACTATACTCCTGTTCCCCTTTAAGCACAGAGCACCCTACATGAAATTCCCCATCAGAGTTGGAAGTAAGGAGCCAGCTATTCTGCCTTCTCACCTCCTCAACCTGTTTGATATTCCTACTTCACTACTCCCTGGCATGGTGCCTTTCCCCCCACATCCTCCCCAACACTTAATGTTGTTTGTATTCTTAAAAGCTGCCATTTTGACTGCAATGAGATGAAACTTAGAGGAGTTTTGATTTGCATTCCTCTAATTGCTAGAGACTGGAACATTTTTTCATACTTTGGTGATTGATTGTATATCCTCTTCTAAGAAATGTCTTTCGGGTTCCTTGGCCCATTTATTGATTTTGCTACTTGTTTGGGTTTTTTTGTTTTGTTTTGTTTTGTTTTTGATGTTAAGGTTTTTGAGTGTTTTATATATCCTAGAGATTGGTGCTCTATCTGATGTGTGTGTGGTAAGAATTTGTTCCCAAATTGTAGGCTCTCTATTCACTTCACTAATTGTCTCTTTTCCTTAGAAGAAGCTTTTTAGTTTGAATCCATCCCATTTATTGTTTCTTGATATTAATTCTTGCACTATAGGAATCTTATTAAGGAAGTAGGGGCCTAATCTGACATGATGGAGATTTGGGGCCTACTTTTTCTTCTAATAGACACAGTGCCCTGTTTAATTCCTAGGTTCTTGATCCACTTTGAGTTGAGTTTTGTGCAAGGTGAGAGATAAGGGTTTAATTTCATTTTGTTGCATATGGATTTCCAGTTTTCCCAGCACCATGTCTTGAAGCGGCTATCTTTTCTCCAAGGTATGTTTTGGAGCCTTTGTCTAATATAACTGTAATTATGTAGGTTAGTCTTTATGTCCTCTGTGCTGTGCCATTTGTCTATCAGTGTATTTTAGTGCCAATACAATGCCATTTTTTTTTACTATAGCTCTGTAGTATACTTTAAGCTAAAGATTGATTTAAATATTGTGGGTCCCTTATTTTTATAGATGAATTTCATGACTGCTTTTTCTATTTCTATGAGGAAATTGGTGTAGCAAATATAGAAAGCAGTATAGAGAATCCTTGGTAAACTGGGAATGGAACCACCTTTTAACCCAGCTATTCCATGCCTATGTCTATATCCAAAGGACTTAAAAACAGCATACTATAGGGACACAGCCACATCAATGTTTATAGCAACACAATAGCTAAATTATACAACCCAACTAGATGCCCTTTAGTAGATTAACAGATTAAAAAATGTGATATACACCCCCCCACACACACACACACAGGAATATTATTTATCATTAGAAGATAATAAAATCATGGGATTTGCAGGTAAATGGATGGAGTTGGAGTATATAATGCTAAGTGAAGTAAGCCAATCCTAAAAACACAAATGCTGAATGTTTTCTTGGATTTAAGGATGCTGTTTCATAATGTGATTGGGGGGCAGTGCTTGGGAGGATTAAATGAATTCTATATAGGGAAAAGGAGAGGGAGGGGAAGGGAGTGGGCATGGGGGTAGGAAAGAAGATGGAATGAGATGGACATCATTATCCTAAGAACATGTATGAAGAAGACACGGATGGTGTGAAAATACTTTGTGTACAACCAGGGATACGAAAAGTTGTGCTTTTATGTTTAATATAAATTGTAATGCATTCTGCTGTCATATATAATATTTTTTTTTAAAAAAGAATCAATCAGTACCTCATCTGGATATTACCTCACCCATCTCTCCACCTTCTTGGTGAACATTATTTCCTCTGTAGTTGCTCTCCTTTTCAACCCCAGATCATTTGGTTGCTTGGGCAGTGTCTCATTTCAAGCTGGCTACAAGACTGTAGACTTCTAATAAATTTCATTCAAACACTTCTTCAGCTGGTGGAGTTTTTATGGGGGAGAAAAAAAGTGATCAGGTGGAATTTTTTTTGGAAAAGCTATAAGACTCTGAATGCCTGGTTAAAGGTTATTAGGTTCTTCACAAGATTGAAATTTAGCTTTCCGAGTAAGCCCAACTCACCAGAGGGAAACTTAATTTTGTAGACTCTTTTCCTGAAAGGGGTTCTTAATTTCATCAAATAAGTTCTGCTCTGGAGAGCTTCGCTATGAGTTTTGACAATTTTTTTCAATTACTTTTAAAGTTAATTCTTTAATCACTAGCAGGTGAGGGTACATAAATTCCTCTTTTTTTTTTCATTCAAAAAGACCTGTTTTCACTGTGGACTGAAGAAAAATCTCTAACTTGATCATCAAGGTAAAGCAATTGTTTGCTCTAGGAAGCCTTTACCTTCCCCTTCCCTTAGGTAATGAATGTCAGCTTCCTGGATATACTCAACGGCACAAAGCTATGGCTCAGGTATGACATGTAAGGATGAACAAAATAGATGTTGGGTTGGTGTGAAAAGAAAATATTTCAGATAATTTTTTAAAGACACCTCTCCACAAATTTTAAGAGAATTTCATTTATGAACATGCCATTTATCATACTAAAAAAATCTTGATTTTTTTCAAGTTTTATCAAAGAAATACTTTCTTACGAAACTTGATTGCCAAGAGGTAACTTAGCCCAGATTTCTCTGCCCTCTCACTTAGTGTAATCTGGATTAATGATAGACCTTCTCACAACTTCCCACTGGAATGTTTTATTCAATTCAGAAACTTATTGAAGTGCTTATTCTCACTGGGAATGAACTTATATCTCCTGTGTTTGATTCACTATGCACTTAAATGTGTTTATGGTCTGAAAATCCTCTGGGGTAAGGTTCTATGGAGATGTGTAGCATTGAAAAAACAGCTTGAACAGAATTTGAGACATTACCACACCTGCTTTGTTATATTTTGTCTCCACTTTCATGAGATTCTGCAACTGATTATTCATTGTTTTTCACTTGTCAGGTGCTCAGGAATAAAAGCAAAAGTATTTTAATCAATAAATATAGTGACACTGGTGACACACAAGTAAGGTCAATATGCAATTTTTAAAATGATGTTTTGCAGTTGCAATACTTTTTGAAAAACTGTTTACAAATATTGTAGGATGAATGCAAGCCAGTTTTCTTCCCATTTTACCTTGTGACTCATTGCATGAGCAACTCACCATCTGTGTCTTGATTTGTCAATTATATCTTCTAGGATCATATTTTTGTATGTTCCTATAAGAATATAAATGTCACTATTACATCAATGAAAAGAGTGAGTGTTCAGTTTTGGGGGTTAGTTTTGTCAGCAGAAGTGAAAAATAAATATTTAAAGCAAAAATCTACCCACACCCCTATCCCAAATATAAATAGTTGAGTCAGTTTTATTTTTCACAGTGTTTGTAAGTGACTATCAAGTATATAGGATCATAAAGCTAGCCATACTAGCACTCTCCTAAAGCAGGAATTACTTGATGGTGAAAAATCTTACACATGAGAAAGTCCACTTCATTTTATAAAAATTCTACTTGTAAGGAAGACCTTTTATGATGAATTGAGTAGTGCTCTCCCAGGAATCCTATACACTTAATATTTATTATTACTATAATTTTGTGAGACATACTTATTTTTTGAGGGTTTCTCCCCTACATTTTTAAAAAAATATTTTTTAGTTGATGATAGACCTTTACCTTATTTATTTATATGTGGTAATAAGAATCAAACCCAGTGCCTCACACGTGCTAGGCAAGTGTGTTACTGCTGAGCCACAACCCCACCCCAAGAGACATACTTTTTATTACTCCATTTTGCAAATGAGAAGCTGATATTCAAAAACATTGATTTACTTGCTGAAGTCTACAGAACTAGTTTACAGCAGAGGTAAAGTTCCCACTCACTTTTTTACTCCATATTTTCTTCACTTTGCTAGCTCTCTGATAATATTTCCCCTGGTGATTTCCTGTGTCTTGAACTGACAGTGACACATGAGAAATAAAGAAAGCACCCTGTTGGGGAGAGAATAGCATTTGTACATATCCTACTGATGTAGGGGTTTGGTTTTAATACAATTATTTCTAGAATTGCAAATTCAGGTCCCTAATGGATCTCCCTACACCACTAATACATCAAAAATTAACTTTGGATTTTCCTTAGACTGAACTGATGAGAACAAATTGGAATAGGGAGCTGAATATTGTTGAGTTATGCATTTTTCCCAATAATAAATGTAAAATACAAATTAAATTACTAGGTGATTTTAAAACCTATTTTATACTCTGTACATTCAGCCATTGAGTTATTTTGTAAAGTCTCAAGGATCAGATATGATCTTGTCCTTTTATCAAACATTCCTCAACTTTCATTCTTTATTTGAATTATTGCTGCCATTCTTAAATGAGTACAAAGGAATAAACCACTGAGCTATGTTAAGTTACAGAAATTGCCAAATAGATTTCAATAAATAATCTTGATAGGACTTGAAATTTCTAATTAGTGCCATCAGTGCTCTTGAAGAATGTAATTACCATAAAGTTTTGCTTCAGAACAGTTTCCCATGATTATATGTATTCTAAAAAATGTCTCAAAAGCCAATTTTAATTAAATTTACACTTTTCCTCCCCTTAAGAACAACTTCCAAGGAGAGACAGACAGACAGACAGACAGATAGATAGATATAGATATATGTACACATACATAACTTTTTCAAGTAAAATAAAAGTAGTAATACATTCAAAATACATTTTCTATGATATTTATGAATAGTGCTGTCAGATATTTGTACAAGTTTAGGTAATTGTTTGTATTACGGAATCAAATGCCAAAGAAACCTCTAATTATATGGAAGTATTTCTCCTATATGAATACATGGGTTTCCAAAATATTCTTTCCATGGGTCACACAGCAGTATTTCCAAATTAAGCATTCTTTAAAATATCTCACCTCCAAGTATGGATCTTATACTCAAAAAACTTTCAAAATCCAGGCTGGGACTGTAGCTCAGCGGTAGCGCACTTGCCTGGCATGTGTGAGGCACTGGGTTCAATTCTCCACACCACAAATTAATTAATTAATTAATCAATTAATTAAAGTTCTACCATCAATTAAAATAATATGAAATAATGTGAAAAAAAACTTTCAAAATCCACTACAAAACAATGCCCATCCAATATGAAATCATAAAATTTTCTTAAAGATTTATATATTTTAATAATAAACAAGCACCTAGAGTATATGGAAAACTCTTAAAATTCACAAGATTTATTGAACATTTTTTTTTTTTTAAAGAGAGTGAGAGAGGAGGGAGGGAGAGAGAGAGAGAGAGAATTTTTAATATTTATTTTTTTTTTTAGTTCTCGGCGGACACAACATCTTTGTTGGTACGTGGTGCTGAGGAGCGAACCCGGGCCGCACGCATGCCAGGCGAGCGCGCTACCGCTTGAGCCACATCCCCAGCCCTATCGAACATTTTCTACATGAGGTTTGCTTCTTCTATGCTGTCATTTAATGAACCACCCTCTAATGTATAAATGAGAAAGAGGTACAGAAGTTTGATTGATTTAATTAGAGTGACACTGTTAACAATTAGTTGAACTAAAATTCTCAACAGGTCATGTGGCTTCGAAATCTGATCTCAGCATGCACAGAAATCCTATCAGATGATTGCTGCATGTCTACCTAACTCATTGACCTCATTCCTTGAATATTTATTCATGACCTTGATATATTCTTTCTTAAGTAGCTACATAGTCAATGAAGTATTACTACTGTTGGTAATTCAATTTTACTTATTTAGTAACAGTAACATTCATTGGAAATCTAGAAGTCATGTCTTCCCAGCAATCATAAGAAGTCATGTCCTTTGGGTGGCAATGGAGATGTAGTGGGGAAACTGGACTGGTATATACCATTTTCATCAATGAACACATGGACACAGAAATCATGAAAAATTATTTTGAAAATAGAAGAAGCAGTTGTGAAACTAGCAACATACATTCAAGTCTTAAATGCTAAAAATTCCACACCAATTATTTAAAAATCAGTATGTTCAAATAAAAAGATATAAATTCTTCATGTGTGGATTGTCAGAATTGATATATTGTCAGAAAAATGTAATGTCTATCACAATCAGCAATTTATAAAAAGAATAGAGTTATTCTAAAAAGATATGGGGAAACACAAATGAACTATATGCCAAAAAATGATTTTGAAAAAGAAGAAAAATGTGGATGGAATTGGTGTTCTCAAATTTGAGATGTATGATATAGCTACAGTAATCAAAACTGTGTGATTCCAGGGTAGGCATGGACACAAAAATCAATGGAACAGAATAGAGAGCTCAGAGATAGAGCCACACAAGTAAGAACAACTGAATTTTTACAGAGGCAGAAAAGTAACTCAATGGCAATAAGACTCCTTTTCAACAATTTGTCCTGAAACAATTGAACAACCATGGGGTAGAGGTGGAGACAGGGTGAAAGGGAATTCTACTTCATTGTCACACCTTCACCAAAACTAACTCAAAATGGATATGGACTCAACTCCAAGCATAAAACTGTAAAACTTTCATAAAACAGAGACAGAGAAAAATCAGAATGTAATTCTAGGTACAGAGTTCTTAGATTTGAAAATAACACGGTGTCCTTAGAGAGAAAACTAGATAAATTGGACTTCATTAAAGTTAAAAGTTTGCTTCGAGAAGCTTTTAACCTGTGATGAGATTTAGAAGACAAGATAAAGACTCAGAGAAAATAGTCGCAAATCACATCTTGCAAAGAATTAGCACCTAGAGTATATGGAAAACTCTTAAAATCCAAAAGTAAGAATGTGAAAAAATCCAATTAGACCATGAAAAGAATATATGATGACACATTTTTGTCTAAGATATACAGATAACAAATATATGAAAATATATTCAACACCATTAACCATCAGGTAAATGCAAAGTAAATTCAAAATTAAATATCATTACATGCTATCAAAATAGCTAAAATAAAAATTTTTGACAACATTAAATTCCAGTAAGGATGTGGGGAAAATATGTCATGGCTGGGAATATGAAATGGTCATACCATTCCAGAAAATATTTTGGCATTAAAAAAAATAAAAAGGAATCAGCAATTGTGCTCCTAGGTATATATACCAAAGAAAGATTTATGTTCGTAGAATTATCTATAACAGTTCAGAAAAGCTGTATTTGTAAAAGTCAAAAAGTGGAAACAATCCATGTGTCCTCAAAAAGTGATTAAACAAAGTGTAGCTCTGTAACATGGATTACTAATTTGCAATAACAAGAATAAAACTATTGATAAATACAACTACCTAAATGAATCTTCAAAGAATTATATGAAGTGAAAGATAACCCAGTCCCAATGGACACATAATCTATGAATCCCTATATAACATTCTTGAAATACAAAAACCATAGACACAGAGAATAAGTTAGTCTTGTCAAGGGGTAGTCAGGTGAAGATGGCTGGTGCCAGGAAAGTGGATGTTGAAATCATTAAGGTGGCTGCTCCGGTTGTCTCCCAATGAGAGCGTGTTGTAGACTCAGTTCCTGTTTTTGTAAGAGGTTATAATCATCTGGAGAAAATGAATAAGGGTAGAGGATCTCTCCATATTTTTCTAAATGATGGCATGTGAATCAAGCATCTCACAATAAAACACATGATTAAAAAATATGTTTCTATTCTGTTTATCTTCCCAAATGTTTAGAGTGCTAGAATTGTCATTGGAATTTTATTTCATTAAGTCTTCAGACTAAGGAGAGTTTCCTTTGCTCACACTGTTCTGTTTTTCTTTCACAGATTTTATATATCTCTTTCTAAAAAAATTACTAATTGTGGATGATATGTATGATATTATTTGTAACATGCATAGAATATTGCCTGGATTACAATAAATTTCCAAAAAATAGCCAATTATTACATGACATAAAATAATCACAGACAGGCTGAACTTACCAGAATGAAATGTAATAACATAAAAGACAGTAATAACACACAATTCTTCTACCAAATAGAGATCTTTTGATAGTACCTGGGATCTGCACAGCTATGCCTTTCTTTTCAGAGCTACTTTTGTTCTGGGTGACTGATACTAAGATATCATGATTCACAACGTCAACAATGAGCTCACAATACAAATATGAGTAGGAAACTGAAATACAAGCATGCTTGAATGGGAGTGACTGCTTCATGTCCTGTCCCTGCTATTGTTAAACTACCTGTGCATGAAAAAATCATTTGGCCCTTGGATAACGTGGTTTCCTCATTTGTAAAACAAAAAGTGTAGGATGAATTGATCACTTGAATTGCTTTTCCTTCTTTAAGTCTCTAAGTTTTTGGCAACTGATTTTATGTGCATTTTGCATCCTCAGTGCATTCCTTTCTTCTTCCAGGTGATGAATGTCTCAGTTTAGAAGTCTCTTTAACACTAAGAAGTTCCCATGAAAGTGTTGAACTGTAGCACATTTTCCAAGGATTAGTACATCCAGCAATCATCTGGAAACCACTGCAAAATATTTTACATGTGAATTGAGCATGGGTTATCTGTCTTGCTCATTTTTATGTATCTTAAATATTTCATTCTTTATCTCAGAGGGAGAAAAGGAGATTGGATTTTATCATGGCAAGAGTTTCCAACAACTATCTGTAAAGTTTGGTCTGTTTTTCTCTAAACTTCAAAGCAAATCTTTATCTACTGAAGTACATATACTCATAATTATTTTCTAGCAAGTTGTTAAAATAGAAAGAAAATGTTTAAATGTTGTGTACAGTAGACATGCGTCCATTTTTCTTTTCCTTTTTTAAATATTTTACATTTTAAAAGTGTAATTACTATACAAAACTGCACATATTTAATGCATTCAATTTGATGGGCTTGTCCATATCTATACACTCATGAAACCATTACCAAAGTCATGATAAGAAACATATCTTTCACTTTAAAAAGTTTATTTGATTTAAAATGGACAAATGACTTGAATAGACAGTTTTCCAAAGATGAGATACAAATGGACAACCTGTAGATGAAAAGTGCTCAACATTACTATCAGAGAAATGCAAATCAATTCATGTTGAGATACCTTCTCACACCTATATTTTTTACTAGTTTTTTTTTTAAAGTAGTATTTGTGAATACACAGAGAAAAGGGAATGTTTGCACCCTGCTGATGGAAATGTGAAATGGCACAGCCACTAGAGAGAACAATATGGAGGCTCCTGAATTTTTGTTTTGTTTTGTTTTGTTTTTGTTTTCAAGTCTTATGAAGGAAGTCGGTGTCTGTATCAATAGGTTGGAGTGCTGACCCTGTATTTTCTTTTAGCAATCACAGTGCTCCTGGTCTAATTCCTAGGTCTTTGATTCACTTAAAGTTGACTTTTGTGCAGGTGAGAGGTAAGACTTCTGTTTCATTCTACATAGGCATACCCAGTTTTCCCAGAAACATTTGTTAAAAAGGCTATCTTTGTTCCAACATGTTTTTGGCACCTTTGTCAACTATCAGATGACTGTATCTACGTGTGTTTCTGTATCTTCTATTATATTCCATTGATCTTCATTTTTTTTTCTTTTTATGCCAGTATCATACAATTATTTATTTATTTATTTTGCTACAACTCTGTAGTATAACTTGAGATATGATATCATATATATCTCAAGCATCACTCTTATTGTTTAGTATTGCTTTGGATACTCTTCAGTCTGTGATTCTTTCATATGAGTTTTAGGAAAGTTTTTCCAAGTTCTATGAAGAATGCCATTGATATTTTGATGGGAATTGCATAGAATCTGCAGTTTTTTTGTAATATGACAATTTTGACAATAGTAATTATACCTATCCCAGAACATGAGAGTTATTTCCATCTTCCAAGATTAATTTCTTTTTTCAGTGTTCTTAGTTGACAATTAGGAGGACTTTCACCTCCTTGGTTATGTTTATTTCAAATAATTTTGATTATTTTTTGAGAATATTGTAAATGAAATCATTTTCCTGATATCTTCCTAAGCATATTCATTATTGGAGTACAGGAAAGCTGTTGATTTCTGTACATTGATGGTACCCTGCTTCTTTGCTAAATTATCATACGATCCAGCAATGCCATTTCTGGGGAGTTCATCCAAATGGAATGAAATCACTAACTCAAAGAGATATCTGCATTATTCATAATAAACAAAATATTTAAAAAAATCTAAGTGTTTTTTGATAATGTATAAAGAAAAAGTAGAGAGCACAGAGGCACGCACCTGTAATCCCAGAGGCTTGGGAGGCTGAGGCAGGAGGGTTCAAAGCCAGCCTCTGCAAAAGGGAGGTGCTAAGAAACTCAGTGAGACCCTGCCTCTAAATAAAATACAAAATACAGCTGGGGATGTGGATCAGTGGTCAAGTGCCCCTGAGTTCAAACCCACTCCACCCCCCCCATAAAAAAGAAAAAGAAAAAGTGGAGATACACATCACACACACACACACACACACACACACACACACACTCACATATATATCATATATACATATTGAAAGTGGGATATAATTGAATCTTTAAAAAGAGGAAATCTTAACATTTGTGACAACATGAATGAGACTATAAAAATTTATTCTAAGTAGTATAAGTCAGACAGAGCAGGACAAACATTACATTACCTCACCTATCTGAGGCTTTCAAAATTTCAAAATCAAAAGAGCAGACAGTAGAATGCTCCTAAGCAGAGCCTGGGAGGAGCAAGGAATTGAGAACCATTGTTCAATGAATAAAAATTCTAATTATGCAAGGTGAATAAGTTTTAGAGATCGAAGTACAGCACAGTGACTGTACTTAACAATATTGTATTGTGCCCTGAAAAATTTAAGAAACCAGACATCAAATGTTCATAGCACAAAAATAATAGGATGATACAGTATCATTAAGAGAATAGTTAATCAAAATTTTGTGAATTCAACGTGAAATCTTGCTTCATGAGAAACTTGGTAATTCTCAAAATAATTTTCTTAAGCCAAAGATTTGCTTTGGTTACTGAGTAAAATTTACTTGGAGCATTCTCACCATCAAAGTATTGTCTAGAATTGAAAATAAAACAATTAAAAAATAAAGAGTTCCTTTCAACCTTATGGCTTAAATATGCACAGTAGTTATGTTCTGAAGTGTAATACAAAGATTTAAAGCCAAAAAATTCCAATTTTTGTGATATTTGATAATGGTTACATATTGTTTATAAGATGTGTATAAGTGACAAATTACTGAGAAATTGTTCTACCAAGCAAGGTTCCAGTTCTTCTCTTACACTATGAAATGCAGTGAACATTTTCTTCTCCATCGTTTACTCTGGTGTCTTCTAGAGGTTCTAGAAATGGCACTGTTTTGTCAGAAATGGATACTACAAAAAAAAAATCAGCTGAAAAATTTTAAATTGTTCAAGGAATAGTAGAGAAGAAATTTTGTAGCAGAATGATGTCAGAGAAATAACTTTAGTTTCTTCCAGTTGTGTGACACAGAACCAACCTATTTGCCTCCAATTGTCTCTTCTCCCCTCAGCTGTTGAGTTCTTCTAATGCTTGTTGGTTATATGTGGAGGTCAAATGCAGTAATTATCTATTATGACTTTTTGTTAAGCTCCTCCAAGATGCTTCTAGAATACACCAATGCCTGATTCCACCTCCAGAAACTGGTCTAGTTCAGGCCAAGATGTTGGCAGTTTTCAATTACCCAAGGTATTCCACAAGTGACTAGGTGGACTGCTGTTCTAGGGTTCCAGTGCTAGTTGGGTCCATGTTCTATCTCATGCTAACTGTGTCACTGGGAAGTTACATATCTCTGAACTTCTGTTTCTTCACAGAGAGAGTCAGCATATTAAAATATACCATATGGATGTATTGCTAGGGGTTATATGTAATAATATAAAAATAGGTACCCATACTGAAGAAAATGGTTCTGAGAAAGGGATGAAGATGACCAAGAAGTGACACTGGCAAAATACCCCGTTACAGGAATTCTTAGAGAGCTTTCGGAACTTCGAGGTTACAGAGGATAAACTGTTAGAAGCTGGTCCAAACCTAAACAGTAGAGAGAGAATCAGCCTCCCTTTGATCCTACATTATATAATGAGAAATGAGCTGGCAGTGTTGAAACTACCCATGAGCTTTTATGAGGACACAGCATTTCAGTTCTCCATGATTCTAATGTTTTACTTTAAATCATGCTACATACATATGAGCTTTAGTATTTCTTTTGATTTTCCTATCCATTTATAGCAACAGTAGGAGAATATTTAATGTTTTCACAAAAATCTTCATGGATCACAGGACAATCATAATTTTTCTCATTAATTATTATGATCATTTTTCACATTGAAAATATACTTTGGGGAGGCACTAAAATCTATTTAGTCAAGTCCTTTGTGAAATTAATTCATCAAATGTGAATGGAAAGAAAGGAAGAATAGTACTATCACTCTTCCCAGTTATGTCATCTATAACTAATAATGGTGACCATTGTAATCATAAATTAGTTTGGTATATTACAAAAATATTTCTAATAGGAGTACTGGAAATTGTGGGTAGCATTTTTGCTTACCTGTATCAAAAATGCAATTGAATTTGGATGTGTGGGAATTTAAAATCATATTATCTCATCTGTATTTGGATATATGTCCCATCAAAGAATTATATTTGGAGTCATAATTTTCTTACAGCAACAATTTCTTTGTTTTATTTACTTTCTTTAATGTTTAACAAAATCCATAATTATATATATAATATATACATATAAATTTCAGTTAAAATTATTTTACTTCTGTTTAATTATTTACTATTATTATGTCCTTTTGAAATAATTTTGCTGCTAGTCATCAGTGTTTATTTATAATATATACATTTATAAAATTAGCCCCTTACCCTTTAGCTTAAATCTCTCAATATTTGAAAGAAAATAAAAGATGAAAATTTTCATAAAGTTTAATAGAATAATAATGTGTTTGCTTAGTTATCAAAGCACAAAGAGAACTCTACATGAGAAAACATGGACTTGTTAACAAATGAAGGAGAGTGAATATTTAGCAATATTGTAAATAATGGAAATAATGTGTCCATTCTGGAGAACTAAATTACCCCTTGGTCAAAAGTGTCTTGGTTTCTCTTGTATGCATTGGTGAGTATCCAGTGAGTACCTCTCCCTACCAAAATACCTCATCTTCTAATCCTCTCCCTTCCTCTTTTCCAACAACTATTGATAATTCACAACAAGTCTGAGGTTTCTTAATTTATTTTAAATTAATTAATTGATCCATAATTTTTACTAATGTTGGGACCCTCATAAGCTTGTGTGATTCAATCAGACAATCTTATCCGTGATCAGCAACCTCTAGGGCTCCACCATAGTCTATTCTCTTTAGCTCAATCCTAATGCCTCTTGACTCTAGCTTCATCTATTCTTTTTAAAGCTTTTAGGGACCACTTTATTCATCAGTTTGAATGTCATGAAGAAATCAAGGATTCTCTGTTGTTATAGCTGATTCTGTGATATAGGAAGGCTTTAAGAAAGAGCAAAATAACTTAGATCCATAAATACTTGTAAATTCCTAAAACAATGTTAAACATCATCTCATATTTCTTTCTGACAAAAGACTAATGAAACCCCAAACAAGGCATAAAATCTGACAACTGATGCAAGTATCCAAAGGGCAATATTGATTACATCCACAATCTTGCTCATGTACTTGTGAAAGTCCTGCCATTTATTGAGAAGAAGCAAGGCACCAAAAATTAGAATTGGAGACTAACTGAAAAGGATTTAAAGGATAGCAAGCATCTCAATTGCTCTATACTTTCATGCCTATAAACTGGCTCTTCTATCCACGCCTGACAGGTTGTTTCTCTTGGAAGTCAGCCCTTCTGTTCCCACTTCCCTTACTTTTTACTTATAATTCATTAAGGGTGTTTGATCTCAGCACATGTGATGTTGTGACCCCAGGGGGAGATTCAGAGAGAGAAGAAAGATACACTGAAGGAAACAAAGAACATTGTAGTTTTAAATTATCCTAGATAATCTCTGGAAATGGATTTGAAGGATTTTTGCTAAAAAGGGAGAATTAATCATAATCTAATATTTGGCTGTGTTTGTATATGCATGTATATTTGTCAGAATTTATAGAATCGTGGTTTTATCTTGATCATTGACCCAGTGTTCAGCGGTTTCCTCATCAAGATTGTGAATACTGGAACTCAGGAGCGATCCATGCTATGGAGTTGCCATCCTTCTTTGGTGGCATCAGTCTTTGGTAAAACATTGCCAAAGAACTACTAAAAAAAAAAAAACACAGGAAATAAGCATATTTACTGTACTTATAAATATTTTCCACTAAATGTGAGATAACATTCATGAGCACTCCAAATTCCACTAATATCTGTTGGCCAGAAGAGGTTTTGAAATTCAAAAAATTAGGGAAGATGGGTCCCTACTTTGCTTTCAGTAAGCCCAGTGAGAACACTTGGTATGATCACCATTTCTTCGTTGCCTAAATGCCGTAGATTTCCTAAGAGTTGGCAGAATCCTTAGATCAATGTCTAATTTATAGGGTTTAAGTCTTTGTTATTACAAAAGGGGCCACACTTGAGAAAGATTAATAAAAATTATTGAGAGAGTCTTTACTGGTGAGATTTGTAGCAATCCTATTAGTTTGCAAATTTGGTATAAAGGAGAAACAAGTCTCAAATTAGTCAGTAGACTAAGTTTAAGCTAGTGGTCACTTGGATGTCACAGGAATTATAGATATGCTTCCACTTAAGGAAATTAACCCAGCTTGTTTCTTAGTATGCATCTGTTTTCTCCCCTCTCTCTATCATTACACTGAAAACACAAGAAAAGCTTTGCTTCCCCAAGAAAAGTACTCCATCACTGTCTAAACTGGTCATACCCTCTCTGTCAGAAATGAATCCATAGGGACAGTTGTCCTTGCTCTACTGTATTGATGACATTAGGCCCATAAATATGCAGAGCAAGATGTAATTAGGAGGTAGTGAATTCCCACCTTTGGTAGTAGTAGTAAAAAAAAAATAATAAAATAAAATAAAAAATAAAAAAGGCCTGCGGAATAATTCTGTCTACCATCTGTTTGTGTGAATAAAGTTTTATTGGAACACAGCCAGAATTATTCATTTACATACTATCTGTGGCTGCTTATGTATTATGAAGACAAAGATGGATAGCTGTGACATGGCCCACAATGTCTCAAATATTTCCTATCTGGCGCTTTACATAAAACATTTTGCCAACTGCTGCTCTAAACAGTTTGGTAAGATGTAGTACACCAAAAAAAAAAAAAAGGCAAATAATTCTATCAGTGCCTCTTTTTTTTTTCTTTTGATTCCAAAGGTCTAAATAATGTAGGCCTTTTTTTTCTCTTTTGATTCCAAAAGTCTAAATAATGTAGGGCAAAGGCCTTTTTTTTTCTTTTGATTCCAAAAGTCTAAATAATGTAGGGCAAACTGTAACAAGGATACACTAAACACTCTTATGATTAAGGAAATGTTACAATGATATTGTGCACATGAGAATTTGAAATTATATATATATATATATATATATATATATATATATATATACACATATGCATATATATATGACTTCAAAGACATATATGTATCATATGTATGGATCATTCTAAATGATCATGCACCAAGTATATTTACTTATGTATACATCTATGTGTGTGCATATTTATATCTGTGTCCCATTTGTTGGGCTGAACCTATCTACTTATGAGATTATTAGATTATCTACAAGGTTGTAGATTTGAAACAGGACAGTGTCATCTAATTCTGTGAGGTTAGAAAACACACATATCTGCAATTGTCTTTTATGATCAGGAGATACAAAAACTCTCCAAGTGATCAGTGTGTCCACACAGCATATGAGAAAGTACAGAATCCTTAAGCAATCTGAATAGGAAAAGAAAACAATAGGTCCCGCTGCTTCTCACTGGAAGAATTCCCCTACCCCCTTGTGGCCAGACATCCTGTGTGTAGAGCTATGGCTTGTTGATTCATTTACTTCTGTGAAGCAGGGGAAATTTTTTTTTTCTTTTCTCTTCAAAGGATCACAGGAATTTTGCAACAGACCTAAAGTCTGGGATGTTGGAACCAATATAAGGATGCAAAACAAGAAGGGATGCATATGCTTTTAGAACAAGCCTGTGAGTGATTAGCCTACATAAATATAGGGAAATATCCATTATCAGACACATATTGAATGTTTTTTACTATTCTAGACATGGTCTAAGATCTTTGCTTGTACTAACTGATTCAGTCTTCAAAACAATTCTATAAAACATATGAAGTTTTGATCCTTCTTTAAAAACAAATTCACCCTGAAATGTTTAAATAACTTCCACAAATTCACTCAAGTAGAAAGCGGTTGTTAGGTAATGATTCAAATATGTCTTCTCCGAAATTCAGTGATTGACAACAGGATGGTACTAAGGTACTAAAAGATCTGCCTTTGGAATGGGAACAAAGCCTTTATGAGAAGAGTCTCTGCTCAGCAGTACCCAGAGATCTTGCTCCACCCTCCTGAGGATGTTGCTCCCACTAGATAACTAAATCTGCAAATGCCTTGATCTTGATTTCCAGCTGCCAAATTGTGAGAAAGTTATGTTTTTTCTTTATAGATTACTCAGTCTCAGGGGTTTCGTTGTAGTAGCACAAAGTGAATAAAATGAGGAGGGAGGCTGGAATTTGAACATTCTGATCCACAATTAATTTTTTTACTCATCTAGTTGCCTTCCAAAATTCTTAAAAGTTCTATATACTGAAAATTCAGACAAGTTGTATAAATCAACATTTATATCTAATAGAGTTTTAAAATAATGATTAAAGAAGACATTTTATTTTTTCACCCTCATCTAAACCAAAACCACATATTTTATTTTATATAGTTTTCACTTGCATTTAAAAAAAAACATATGGTATTCTGTTTTTTTAATATCCCATGACTTATGCTAAACTATTTCTACAGTCATTGAACTGAAAGATAGATACAGAAACTGATAAGTGGTCAGAGCTACAGAAATTCTCCTTCTGATTCTCATTCTCATTTTGCCAGAGGGAAGCAACCATCTGTTGATACCTGCCATCACCAATATTAGTCATTTTCTTAATCTTTCCTTGTTTCAGTATTCCCCAAGTCATCCCTGATCACACAGTGTCCACTGTAATTTGGTTCAGAAGCCCTGTACCATGACCTCTTGTTTCATTTGATCTCCTTTGTTAGGGTCATTAGAGTGCTGACATTGAGTTGGCACGCCATTGGGCATCTGCCTGCTAGTTCTTATTTATCACAGGGTCATCCTGAAAACTGCTCAAAATCCCCATTTTGACCTCTGCATGGTAGAAATGAACAAATTAGGGCACATTATGAAAATAAAAAGAACATGGAGAGACACAGAGAGAATGAGTCAATCCAGCTCTAGGGAATATTATGCTTCATCACGTGCACAAGGATATACCATTGTCACTAACTGCAATTCAAGTTTATTAAATGTTGGGTGCCATGGTACTCATGTCTGTTGAGAACATGCTGCTCTCCAAAGACAAGGCTTTGTTGCATTTTTTAATAGCAGCCTGTGGGGTGAATCCTCATTTATATTTTAGATTTTGCTTCTGCATTTTGTTTAAATGTGACTTCTGTTGAAGAATGGTAACCAACTTTGACCAAACTTTGCTTAAGATAATCATTAATGACCATCTTGTATTTAAATACAGATCAGTCAAGTAAAATCGAAACCTCAAGTTTTTAGTCATAGTTTCATAAGACTCCCCCAAATTAGCAAACTTATAAATACTATCTGAAATGTCATGAGATTTGTGTAATTTTGAAACACCTTAAGACTTGTATGTTAACCCATTTCTATGTTTCAAAGAAAAAAAATAGAGTAATTTGAATTTGGGACTTCTTTCAGCCAATACAGATTAATAGGAATTGGATTTACCTTTCCTTCTAAAATAAAACTAAAAATTCTACACAAAAAAAGTGGGTTTTCATACATCAGCCATTAGGCAAGACAGAGCAGTAATACCTGAGAAAGGAGAATCTAGTAAATTGAGCCCTCAGATATCCCAATCCAGCTCCTGGAAGAAATCATGAGGGGAACCTACAGCCTGGCCCTCTCCTGGAGTAAGCATATGGATCAGGAGTCTGGAGAGGCCAGAGGATATATTCTACAGAGCACAGAACTCAAGAGAAGAGAGAAGTACAAGGTAAACCTCTCCAATAGGGCAGAGTCTGCCTCTGGTTCTCAGCCAGATATGGACCACAAAGGGATGTAAGAAAATGTTGAAGTTAGAAAAGAAGTAGCTGAAAGCAGAAAGAACAAACAACCCAAGGATCTTCAGAGCCCAAAATAGTGTATGTACCAACAAAGAAGAAGGTCTTGTAATTCACCAGGTTATCACAAGGGGTTAGAAGTCATCACAGCCCTGGGATAAAAGCTCCTCCATTCCCATAAGCATGCCCCAAAACATGATTGAAAACATTGAACTGATGCCAAGGAGGCTAGATTTGTCCCAGAACAAACTCAAGAATGTCCAAACTATATTCATCACAGGAAAAAGGAGAAACACACACTGTTTTCACATTCAATCAAAAATTACCAACATCTAGGAAAGGCAAACCTATGACTTCCAGCACACAGGAAAATCAATAACTTGGAATTAAGAGTCACAGATAAACACAGACATGAAAGCAGTTGGAATGCTGGCATCTATATTCCAGAAGACAGAGAAAATGGGCAACATGTTGAGTGGCCATCTAAAATATGTTTTAAAAGAACAAAATCGAACTTTCAGAAGTGAAAACTGGAAGGAATCATAAAAACACAAATAAACAAACAAATACAAAAGCTAGACAGCATTAACGAGGAATACTGCCAAAACAAACAAACTATCCAAAATAAAACAACAACAACAAAAAATACACATAGAAATAAAAAGGTAAAAAATGTCAGTCAGCTGTGTAAAAGCCTCCAGAGGACTATTATATATAAAGTCAAAATCTGTAAATGGGAAGGAGCACAAATGCATGATGCAACGATGGGTGCAGTTTTTCCTTGTTTGACAACTACAACCTGTTGTGTCGGGCACCCGGTGCTGGAGCCTTGTACCACTGCACCAATATTCCTTGTTCCAGGCCATTTTCCCATGTGGAGATAGGAGCCTGCATCAACAGTACTGTGTTGACAGTTTGTGAATAATTTTCCTTGTTTGGGCTTGATGAGCATTTTGTTCTGCTTAACATGCATGTGTCCTAAAACACCTGGCAACCCCACTACTCTGTCTCTACCAGTGGGGATGGAACAGGGTCCTTTACCTGCAGCCAAGAAGGAGGGCTGTAGATCATCATTCTTCATAGGCTACAGTCAAGACCTGCTGACCACTGGCACCAACGCTTGCTAGTAAAGCTTACCTTGCTGTGCCTATTCTCTGTATGAGCGTCCAGTGGCCATAGGAGCCGTATCCTGGCCTACCAACAATGCAGCGCCTTGACACCTGAGATTGTTGCTCCTGGTGGACAGTAGCCTTTATCCACTCAAAACTACTCAAGAGACACTCAAACCAAAAAGGAGGAGGAGGAGAGGAAAGGAGAGACAGAGGGAGGGAGGGAGGGAGAGAAGAAGGGGAAGAAAAAAAAGAAGGAAGGAAGGAAGGAAGGAAGGAAGGAAGGAAGGAAGGAAGGAAGGAAGGAAGGAAGGAAGGAAGGAAGGAAGGAAGGAAGGAATTAGATTGCTTAAAACCTGAATGGAAGTTAGAGGTGATAGATATCACTTTTAGCAGAACAAAACAAAAGTAGCAGCCAGATTTCATGATAGACACAATGAAGGCAAGAGCATAATGGAGCAAAACTCAAGATCTGAAAGAACAAAACTGTCTATCAAAAAGAGCTATACCATGCAAAACTGACATTTAAAAACAAGGTGACATAAAATTTAAAAATTAAAAAAAGAAATCAGAATCAATTACATGATCTACATCAAATATTAAAGCTGTCTCCAAGCTACAAGAAAATATAACAGGTGTAATAGTTTATATAATATGTGAAACTAAAATATGTGATAAGATTGTGCACATTAGGAAAGGGGAAATGGAAATATACCATTGCAATGTTGTGTGTGTGTGTGTGTGTGTGTGTGTGTGTTTAGAGGTTGGTTACCAGGGACTGAAGTCAGGACCACTCTACCGCTGAGCCACATCCCTAGCTCTATTTTGTATTTTATTAGAGACAGGGTCTCACTGAGTTGTTTGGAAACAACTAAGGCTGGTTTTAAACTCGCAGTCCTCCTGCCTCCGCCTCCTGAGCCACTGGGATTACAGGTGTGTACCACCACACCCAGCTTTTACAATGTTTTATGTTTTATGTAAAGTATAAAATATCACCTGAATGTAGACCATGATTAAATTAAATGATAAATGTACACTATAAAACCCAATGTAAACCCTAAAAAATAAGTAGAGTAATAGATAATTAACCAACAAAGGAAATAAAATATATTTTTTTAAATTTTTAAAAATTCAGATACATAAACTGAAAACAAAAGCAAGATGATAGATTAAAATCCATCCTTAACAAAATAAAATCAAATATAAATAGACAGAATACCCTCTTTAAAGATCAGAAATCATCAGACCACATAAAAACCCAAAAACCATCCCTCTTTCTCTCTCTCTCTCTACACACACACATACACACACACACACACACACACACACACACACACACACAGTCTTAATCAACAACAATAAAATATTTAAATACAAGGACAAAAATTGAGTAAACATTACTGTCATGCATAAATAATTAGAACAAATTAAAAAATAAATTAAAAAAAAGTGCTGTGGATCTGGCTCAGTGGTAAAGTGCTCCTGGGTTCAATTCCCAGTACCCCAACAAAACAAGCTACAAAGAAAAAGTAAATGCCTGTGAGCTATAAGAATGAGAGATAATATTATTGTTTTTAAATCAATCAATCAATAAAATATTGTTACTTGGCAAAAAACATAGGTTAAGCATAAATAATGGAAGCCAATATGTAAAGTAACACACTAATGAAAGATAGAGTGAGCCTCTGAGCATCTGTGGCTGATTCCCCTCCATGTGGGCTGCCTCCTTAAGCCCCATCCACTGGAGTTCACAGCTTGTATAAACTTATCCATTGAAATTGGGCAAGGTCTCTGACTTGCTTCAGCAAATAAAAAATGGCAAAGATACAGCACTCTTTCAGGTGCAATTAATCATCAAGATGGAGTCTGTTGATTCTGAAAAGGCTGATCTTCCAGAATGGCCCTGCCCAGCTATAGAAGGAGGAACCTTTACCTGGGAGACCCTCCTTGGGCTCCAGGAGGTAAGTGGCCCTGCCAGAGAAGCCTTAGTGACAAGGAGGGGCAGGCATACGCTAGGCTAGCTGAGCGACCCTTGGCACCCAAGGATGGCCTCCAGCTGACAATCAGCCACAAACCAGACATGGCAAAATCACACAGTAAGGAAAAGAATTGTGCCAACAACTTGAATGACCTTGAGACATATTCTTCAGACAAGCTTCCTGATAGTCCTGGCCAGCACCTAATATCAGCCCTGGGAACCACAGTAGAGGATCCAGTTGCAGGAGGCCAAGGCCCTGACACAAGGAAAGTGTAAGGTCATAGTGGGGTTTCATCTCATATCACTAAATTTAACAGTAATTTACAAAACTAATACAATATCAAAGCATACTCAGAACAAAGTTGTTTTCAGGTATAAAAAAGTTTACTTCACCAATAGCACATAAAAAATCTAGTCATTTAACACCTTCATAATGAGGTTCAAAATATATTAGCTAAAAGCTGATAAAACAAGAAGAATTTTTTTAAAACCTAAAATTATGGTTGGAGATTTTGTCAAAGACAGATGAAGGCACACACCATACAAAGACATGTATCTAAAAGTTCATAGCAATTTTATTTATAATAATCATTATCTGATAACACCTCCAGTGTCCATAAACACCTGGAGGCATGCATGATTATCTTTTATTCCTACAATGAAAATCCAATCAGCAACAAAAAGAAATAAAATACCAAAACACTGAGCCACACGGATGAATCTCAAAATAAATACATGGGTCGAAAAGGCCAGGTAAAAGAAGAGTTCCTAATGTATGCTTCCATTAATCTAAAGTTCTAAAAGTGAAAATTAACTTGGAGTTACAGGAAATGCATAAGTAGTCGCCTGGTGTGAGGAGGGGTGAGGGGAGATGAAACACTGAGATCCCAGGAACTAGTGTTTCTGTGTCCTTGTCAATATTTGCAGGGTTTAATGGGTGAATGTGTCAAAACTTCCCAAATCAGGCACTTTAAATATGTGCTGTTTATTATACATTAATTATACCTGCATTAGGCTATAAAGTTAAACTGGAACAAATTTCATTGTGGAATCCAAGTGTGCATATGGAAATTTGATTTATAGCTTTCTAACCAAGTTATCTGAATATACTTTTAATTTGTCCTATATGCTGCAGTTTAAAGGAGAAATGTTTTACATGGTGAAAATAAGCCCATAACACTTTGAATAAATTAACTAGCAGATATAATTTTATGATAATATGTCAAGAACGTTTTAGTTCATCCTTTTCCTATTACAAAACAGATATACAAATTCAAAAGGTTCTCACCTTGTCTCTCCAGACTTACATGACAGCAGAGATGTTACCATACCTTGTTTCCTAAACATGTAATAGTTGTCACATTTTCTTTGAGAGATAAACATGGTCTCTTTATTTTGCTAAGAATATGATTTCAATGAATGGTGTCTGACATAATTTCCTGCTCAACCATTTTAGAAGGATTACAAATTATAAAAAAAGCATTCATATCAAATAAAATTTTAAAATGTCTTATTCTTAATGCTATCCTGAGTTTTATTTAACAGTAAAGAAAATAAAAATCTTGCACTTATCCAGAGTTTGTGTGACAACTCTAAGGGGAGAAACTATGAAAAGGGAACAAAGCCAAAGTTTGTGGCCACAGGACATGTGTGGGTCCTGACTCAGTCAGGGAAACTCATCCCTAGTGATCATGGCAGACCCTTGGGGAGGGCAAAGGTGGCCCCCAGTTGCTTTATTGCTTTACCTGGTACAAACTTCAAGCCTAAGAAGGTAGACATTAAAGATAGGCTTTTCCACTATAGACATAAGAAACATTGCAATCTGAGTGTTGTGTCTTCATTTTTCTCCTTTCATAAAAGAAAAGCTTCAGAGAGCCCAGAAGGTGATACAGCCAGAAGACACAGGTCATTTCTTAGCAGTGTGTGTTCAGTTTAGAATGGTACCTGACACCCCCAGCAGAGCTCATCACTCTCTGTTCACTGCTTGTTGGGGGACATGCACCCCAAGATCACCGTGCCCTCTGGATTTCAATACACTGCAAATATTCACTATGATATGTAAAGGAAAATAGTCATAGTTTTCATTTTATTAGTAAATCTCTACTTTTATGGATTCATTTTGGTACTGTGTCACCTGTTTTCCTGAATGGATGGGATGTGGAGATAAAATTTTTAAAATTGCTGTTATTTGAAGAGAACACATCAGAACAAAATCACAGCCTCTCTCTTTGCAAGTGATGATTTGATATTTTTTAAAAACACCCAATAATGTTTTACATCATTATTTTTGATATTTTATACTTTAAACAGAATAATATGAAGGCAAGATCAATATGCTGGCCAGTATGATAAAGTATTTTGTGTTTAAGAAAATGTAGAAATCATTGTCCTGCACCACGTTCATTATTTTGAAATTGTCTGTAGTAGGTCTTTCAGATTCTGAGGCTTTTCAGCTATCTTATTCCTGAGACATGTGAAAATTCCACAGATCCTCTGTTTCAGCTGATCTTCCTCTGGCTAAAATAATGATTAAAATACAGGCTTTAAAGTATTTGTTGCTGAGTAGGAAATGAGTAAGTGCATTCATGAGGATGCTCTGGAATTTTGACAGTCTTCTTCCTAAATAATCACTGCTCATATTCCTGCAAGTGTTTGGAGGTTAAGGAGCCCTGGTAGTTTAGTGGGAGGATGCAGCCCATGTACAGTTGTGACAGTGGCTCTAAGCCTCTGACCGCAGCTATCATTGCATAGCATGAGCTATGCTATTCATTTGCTCTCACTTCAGAACAGCAGAGCTAGATTCAATTGTTTCATATAAAACTGTCCAGTTTTAGAGTCAATTCCTCTTAGGTGTCTCAGCAAAGCCCCCAAAATAGTTTGCCAGTGGAAATAAAAGGCTGTGTTTAGTGAAATAAAAATAACTTCATAAACACTGATGGATGTGAATATTGCTTTTTTGTTCCAAAAGTCAATTTGGAATTTTTTTTTTTTCCCAGCAACGATACTGGAACCTGAAAATGTGTCCTTCCAGTGTTTCCTGTCTACCTGGTCACTGCTGTTCTGAGCACAAAACTATCTTGGAGAGCTGGACACTGACTTTTGCTGGTGGTTTCCAAGAAGGGGTCATGTGGAGCCAGACACTCTTAGCAGATACACTCCATGAAACTAGATGTGTGTTCATAATTCTAGATATTTTCTAGGTCACTCCCATTCAGCCTGTGTTATTTTCAAGTAAATGTACTTTCCTCTATTATGACTGTATAAATATTTTAGTAGAGGATTCTATCATTACATTTTATTTTATTAATTTAATGTAAATGTCAAACAAATGTAAGCCCAAGAGAAGTGAAGAAATATTTTTATTGATGTAATAATCCCAAATATATGGCAGTAAATAGTTTTCAGAACATATTTCATAATATACACAACATATATGTTCCTGTATAAATTATTTTTGTGTATTAATTGTGCCTATAGTATTACATACTTAAATTCTAATCATGAAATGAAAACAAGTATATATTTAAGTTAATGAATCTCTTTTTCTACATAAGTTGTTAAAATAGTCATCTGAAATAAATTACTACACATATGAAACACTTGTAATGATAAAAATTGATGTGCATGAATTCAGAATTTCAAAAAAACTCAACCATTGAGACTATCACTATGTAATCTATAATTGAAATTATCTTTCAATGCATTTTTTTATTTACTCTGATCCCTAGTAAAATTCCTTGAAAGAGTATCTTGAGTTCTCCTCCTTCTGTTCTCTACATATGCATACCCCAGATTTTGCCTTCCTACTTTGCACTTCCCCAACCCTAACCAAATCTGCTCTCAACCCATCCAGGAATGCCTCTCCATGTTTCTAGATACAACCATTTTTAGTCCTTAGCTTAACTGATCCAGCAGAAGCATTTGAGTCAGTAACCTCCACCTCCTTGATATACTTTCTTCACTGGCCCTGATGTACAAGCATGGTTTGCTTAACAATGGGGACACCTTCTGAGAAATATTCCATTAGGTAATTTGGCATTACATGAACATTGTGTACCCAGATCATCCAGATCAATCACTCACTGTGGCCTCCTAAGGCAATCCAAAGATGTAGTAAAAGGCATGTAGCAAAGCATACTGTTTTATTGTAGACTTTATTTTTGATGAGTGGAAGTCTGCTCTAAAATAATGATAAATAATCATAGCACATAAGCAACAGAAATCTATTGTCATTATCAAGTATTATGTACTGTTTGAACTTACATGTGGTATACTTTTTATGACTGGCAGTAGGTAGGTTTGTTTACATGAGGATCACCACAAATGCATAAATAATATCTTGTTCTTAGACATTACGGGGGATGACATGACAATAGGTATTTTTCAACTCCATTGTAATCTTATGGGACCTCTATGGCATATCCTTCCATACTCTTTCCTGGTTTTCTATCAACTTTCCTTTTTTTAAATTTGTTTGTTTGTTTGCTTATTTATTTATTTATTGTTCTTCCCTTATCCCAGACTTCTTGGTGTGGATGGCCAATCTTTGTCTTGGGTTCTCTTTGCTATTGGTGATCTTGTCCAGAATCCTAACTTCACACCAAAGTTCTGATAGCACCAAAACCTCCTTGTCTCTCCCAGATTCATATGTGACTCCTTCTCTTGAATGTTTAGTGTTAATCTCTTATATACAGTTTTAAAACTGAACCCCTCATCATTCCACCTGTCCTCCATGAGTCTGTTATGTCTACTGACTGACTCATACTGTTTGGTGGCATTTTCAGTTTTCTAGTATGTTAGACCAAAACATTGGATTCATCCTTAATTCTTCTTGACTCTCATGCCCAGATAACCAAAATCCATTTGGCTTGAACTCCAAAAATATGTGTATACATTAGCCACTTGTCACTGTTCCTAGTGCTGCTAACCTCACTTAAGCCACCATTTTCCAGATTATCCTTACTTTCAGTCTGTTCTTGGAAGAATCAAAGTAATCCCCCAAAAAAATAAAAATAAAAAAAGTGGATTCTGCAGTGACTTCCCAATGAACTCAGAGTAGAAGTTGCCATATTTACAATGGCCTAATGGCCAGAAATGATATAAACCTCCCTAGCTTCTCTTTCACCTCCCTGATTTGTCCTCTACTATTGTCCCCCTCATTCATTGTATTGCATTAGCTAGAGACCTCTGTTTTTAAAATAAATCAGAGTGTGTCCTCCAATATGTGTTATTGTTTTGGTTATTCTCTCGGTTTCTAGACCTCTCTCTCTCTCTCTCTCTCTCCTATATAATCTATCTAAACTATTTACATGGTTAATATATTCATGTTTTACTTAACACTCACCTTATCAATGTGACCTACTTACTGTGAACACCCTCTTAAAATTAAAGCCCATAGCTCTCAGTTCTGTACTCCAGTTTATATACTTTACTAGCTTTTATAAACTTCTTTTATAATCTGTAATATGATCATTCAGTAAGCTTGTTATTGATTTTTGTTTCTCTTCATCACAATGTAGGGAGTGCCTTCTCAGTCCACGGATATCACCCAAACCCCATTAGCATGTCATAAGCACTTAATTAAAAACTTGTTGTTCTGAAAGAACTTGACTACATTATCAAAAGAAACTTGGGGCAATAGAGCAGACTCTTCTGAGGTCATCAGTCCTCCTTGTAGAAAGGGTTTTAGATAATACCAACTGGTATTCTCTACACAGAACCCTACACAGAACTTAGAAGCACCAACTTACATCCCCAGTCCTGTTCTGAAACTGTTGATCCTTAAACAACTATTTAAGTCAGAAAAACCTCAGTTTCCCTAAGGATAAAAATGGCTGAATGAGATAAGATATATGAAATATCGAAAACAAATAAGTTATACTAAAATATATGGAATGCACAGGGAAATCCCTATAAATTAATTAGAAATTAATCTAAATATGCTTTATTCTCACTCTTCATTTTTTTCTATTCTCTGTTTTCAATTTCCTCAGGCTGAGAGCCATGGCTATCAAGAACAGCTTTTTATTTATTTATTGCTTTACTTTAGTGCATATTTATTAAGCAAATTTGATGTTCTAGTTATCATGCTATTATAATATCATGGTTATAAGTGTTTACCAGGAATTGGAACTCTTCATAATAATTTGCTAAAATTACTAAAAGTTCCTCCAAAAGAAAATTGATCCAATGTCATTTACTTACCTCAATATTTTAGACAGCAAACTGAATCTTTTCTCTATTAGAAGATTATGATTTATTATTAATAAGACAAGAAGCTTTAAAAGCCATTTAATGTAAAGATCTCTGCGTAGTCTACATCACTAAAAACAAACTTGATTTTTGGAACAATAGTTTTTGATAGACAAGAAAAATTTTTCTCCATTTATAGATGAAGAAACCAAGGTTACATGAGCTGCCTAGGTATAAAATTCAATCAGTCAATCATTCAGCATGCAAGTTATTCAAGCTTTTCTTCTCACTTAGTTTGCTTCTCTAACACTCAATAGGCACTAGCCCAGGCAGTAACACAACACTGCCATCAAATTAAACAGTTTCTGGTGTCTTTGACTTCAGTTAACCTATCCATGAGGACTGCGAAAACATTTGCACATAAAATGTGTTGAAATTCCATACCAATGGGAAATAAACACAAAAACAGATATACTTGTGTACATTTATATGTATAAACACACACACACACATATATATATGTATGTATGTATATATATATATATATATATAGAGAGAGAGAGAGAGAGAGAGAGAGAGAGAGAGAGAGAGAGATCTTTTTTCTTTTTACTATTTTGAAGTTTTTGTGAATAGGTGTCCCACTTGCTATATAGCTGACTATTGCTTCCATGCTTTTAAGGTATAAAATAGAGTAGATTAAAGGTTCAGTGTGACAGAGAAGTGTGATTGATGACTCTCCCCACCCACTTTCATCCAATCTTACCATGAACACTTTAAATATTAGGAGATGAAAGTGCATGCCATATAAGTTAAGAATGTTTTAGAGGAAAAAAAATGGTTATGTTCAATAACTTAGTAACATTAAAATATATACCTTCCCTGGATTTCCCAGATCACAAAACTCAGTATTTCTTTTCTGTGATGTTTGCTACATTATAATTCACCCTAAAAAAAAAAAAAAAAAAAAAAAAGTAAACCAAACAGAGAACAAAGAAAAAAAATAAATCTATCTAAGAAAATGCATTAATTTTTGTAAAAGGCTACTACATTGTGCCTAACTCTAAGACTCATATGACTGAGAAAGAGTAGAAATATCTTTCACTACTGGAGAACAAAAGGATATAAATCAAAGTGGCACTAATCAACATGTGACCTGAGAGCAAATGAGTTGATGAGACTTAATTAATTAGTTCTTCTTGTTTCCCCAAGAGCTGCTACATCTTCAGTAATAAATAAAATAACAAGTTAAAGATGGAGAGAAGAAAAGAGGACAGCAATGTATAGTATCAACTCTATTTTAAGAGCTTGGCTCTAAGACTTTATATTTAATTGCCTTTAATTTTCTTACATAACTGTTGGAGGTATAATTGAGTTTCTTTTTCTGTGGCTTCAGTCTGAGGTTTATGGAGACCTTGTTGATGTAGCTAGTACTGGTAAAACACTGTGGGGTGCATCAAGGTAAAAGGTGTCCCATAAGCACTGTGTGCTGAAGAGAACATTGGTGTCGTCAGGACCCATGATGACTAATGGCACTCTGAAAGTCATTGCTAAGTTGGCAGAAATACTATGAAAGACTCAAAGACTCAAAAGAATTCATTTCTGTTGAGAGATTTTCTAAATCTACAAAGGCAAGTTTTTGCAGTTGAGTAGTAATTAGAACATTACCCAATACAGATGTTCCAGTGTTTTGGCTCTTCAATTTTTAGTTTGTTTATTTTTTTTCTTTTCATGGAGGTGATGATTCTTTACTTTTCCATTCAAATTTAGGCAAAAATTATCTGACATGAAGATTGGTAAAAGGAAACACAGGTAATTAAAACAGACTCCACCAAACTGCTGATCAGTACAAGAGACCTAACAAGACGGGTGACAAAAGTGCTTGGGGACCAATGAGCCCTGCATGGCTGCTTCTCTTGGACAGGTGGCTGCAGATTTCTTACACTATAAAATGCGGAACAGCTGGAGTGCACCTTTCAACGTCAGCTCTCCTGTCAGCGACTGTTCACAGCAGTTTTCAACTGGGATGCCTCCCTTACACAGAACGCGCTGCCAGGTTGGCTGAGTTGCACCCTCTGCACTTGGTATGTGAGTTCTCTTGGAGAGAGGGGTTATGCTGGAGTGCAGGATGCAAATTGAGAGTTAAGGCCACACCAGTTAGAGAACTAATAAAACAACCGTGCAGATAACATTATAATGTAAGTCGTCACCGAAAAGAAGTGTAAGTCCTCCTAAGCTTTTGATTTTGCTTTCAGATTTTAGACTTGAAACCTGTTATTGCTTTATGCAGTCAAGCATGCTTTGCATTTATACCGACCATGAACTTCTCTAGTTGATAAGCGAATCTATCCATAAATACATTAGATGTTTTTGGTAGTTCATGTTCACTTGTGTCAGATTGTCCTATGTTCTTAAAACTTAAAACATTTTGAAATGGTTTTAAATAGGACTTCTATCCTCAGTAGGCTATATAACTTTGAAACTCTATTTCCTTATCTGAAATGTGATGATAACACTTAATTAACGACTTGTTAAATTAGAGTGGCATGTGTGAACCTAAAATACATTGAACCCCATTAAATCTGTGTGTGTGTGTGTGTGTGTGTGAGAGAGAGAGAGAGAGAGAGAGAGAGAGAGAGAGAGAGAGAGAGAGAGCGCACTGATATAAACACAATGGAATGAAAGATGTTAGACATGGAACTGCATCTGGCTCACAGCAAGTACCCAAAGAATAGTAACAGTATTGACAAGGATACATAATTTTATCTTTACATCAGCAAGCATTTATTCAAGTGTATATGGGATAAATATTAAAGTCCTATAAAAACACTTGTTAGTTTGACTTTTTATAAAAATTTGGTTAAATTATGGGCCTACTTCAAATAAACTGGAAGATGGGTAGAAATATCTTAGAGAATAAGCAGTCAAGTGTTCATTAAGTGAACCTGAGCTCTAACTGAAAGTTTCATCTGAGTACCTGGAGGGATGGGGAAGCACTGAGCTCCAACAGCCCAGTGGAGAGTCAGTCAGGTGAGGAGAGAAGATTCCTTTCTCCTGATTAGAAACAGAGACACCGGGGGATTCTGTTCTGCTGATGAGCAGCCATGTGACATAATTCCCTTTCTGTTTCTGCCTGGAGAAAGGAAAGCAGAAGAAGTCTTACAACAAAGAGTCAGAAGAAATAGAGCAAGGACTTTCTAGATGATTAGGAAAACCAGGAAAGTAAAAAGGATAGCCATCTCTTTAATAGACTCAGGGGACCAAATGGAGGAAAACCACCAGCAGAGAACTGGACTCATAAATCCTTTCACACCCAGTTACCCCGGGATCCCCAAGTTACTGTTATATAAATGACCTGGAAGGCTGTTCCGGTCTGAGTTTATCTTCCAGATACAGCATAATGTTTGTTAGAGAGAGAGCAATAGCTTTGGATCCAGACAAACCTGGGTTTAAACCACAGCTACTTCCTTTATCAATAATCCTATGCAAATTATTTAATCTCTTGAGGTTCTGATTTTTTTTAGTGAAAATTAGATATATCATGCCAAAAGCATTATAGTGAAAGCAAATAAAGACACAATTATATATTTTGTTGCATAAAATGCTCACAAAGTATTAGTTTTAATTCAAAATCTAAGTCTATTCCTTATTTATATTTTTATTTATATTTTTACTGATAATATTTCCCCCTTTTTCTAAAAAGATTCCTTTTGTTCTTTTTTAAAAAAACAATACTTCTTCTTCTTCTTGTCTTGTGTTTTCAATATCAAATGCCTACTTGCAGAACTAAGTTTTAGATCTACATTGTGCAACCTCTAAGTAAATTGTTCTTATTTGTATCTCCTGGAGACATAGTGGATGAAGTATGTCCCAAAGTGATATCAGATCACTTCTTGAACTCGTCATTCTCTAATCCAATGATCTTTAGCTCAGTTGTGATGGCCAAAAGACCTGGAAAGAAAAACTTAAAGGGAGAAAAATTTATCTTGGCTCATACTTCTGAGGTTCATTACAAGGCCAGCTGACTGCATAACTCTGAGCCCAATATGAAACAAATCGTCATGATGGAGTGGCGAAGTAGAGGAAAGAGGTCAGAAAATGGAAACTCAAAAGCAGAGAGAGAGAGTTCTATTCACCAGGGAAAATTATATACCCAAAGTCACCCCACCCCCAGTGACCTACCTCCTCAAGCCACACCTCACAGAGTTACCTCTCAGTTAATCCATATCAGTGGATTAATCCACTACTATGTTATAGCTCTCAAAGTCTAATCATTTCACCTCTGAACATTATTGCATTGTCTCACATATGTGCTTTTGGAAAACACCTCATATTTAAACTGTAACAATAACAGCAGTTTTTCAAGTGAATAGGCCAGAGATTGAATCCCTTATCTATCATTATCGTTTTTTTTTTAAAAAGCCTGAACTTCATAATATTTAGAAGTATTTCCAATTCCTCAGTTTCAAAGTCCACCATATCATCACTCATAATATTCTCTTAGATTTTTGTCACTAAACTCTCATCTCCAATGTATCCTCAAAAACTAGTCTGAGTTGTGAAAGTCAACCATTTTAAAAGCAGACACAACTAAGTTAAAGGAAGGAAGGAAGGAAGGAAGGAGGGAAGGAGGGAGGAAGGGAGGGAAGAAAATGATAAATCAGTCAAAGAATCTGGATAAACCAGAGCTGGAGAGGATGGCATGGGTGTTGCCAGGTCCTGTGTGTTTGCACAAGTTCTTATCGTAGTATCAAGGGAGAAGTACCATGGTCTAAAGTGTTAGTACACAATGAAGTAAGAAATATGAAAACCTTCAGTGATGGCCTAGATCCTCCCCTCTCCATTCTCTGCAAATGGTATTAACTTAGACTTTCCTGGGAAAATCGTACCCATCAATATGAACTCATGCAGCATCCACATGCAAGGGGTATTTTTCCACCCTTTCATTTCTTTTCTCTTTTTTTTATGAATTGGTTAATCCTGTTGTTGCTGTAGCAGAATTGACTCTTCAGTCATGTTAAGAAAAAGCATGCCCATGTGTGCTGATAACCCACAATGAGCAAGTTATAAGTTCAGGTTTGGTTATACACTACATTGGTCCACAGCCAGACCTTTTCATGACCAAACCTTCAATCATTCTTTAATAACCTCCATTTTATTACCCCAATCTAAATATATAGTGTTTTTCCCTAAACTAAAATAAGTATGATATAATGACAATATAAAAACGACCACAAAATTCCCACGGGCCCTATTCCTCCCTCACACACTCCCATCTTCTGTCGATGTAGGGTCTGTACAGGACCAGCCTGGCCCCGCAGCTCATGCTTCCTCACTACCTGCTCCTTTCGCTCTGGAGTCCTGCAGAGTGTCAGGAAACAGCTCTGTGGAAAACACCGCATCTGGAGTCATTATTGCTCTTTAGTTCATCAAGTCCAATTTTCTTGTATCAGTTTTCATCTTGCTTTGCCTTTTTGGTAGGCACAGGGCATTTCATCACATTTCTTTAAAATATTGTGGAGAATCTCAACTTCACCTTGTGGGTCTTGTTTTTGTTTAGTTTTTTTTCCCTCCTCTCCTCCTCCTCCTCCTCCTCCTCCTCCTCCTCCTCCTCCTCCTCCTCCTCCTCTTCCTCCTCCTCCTCCTTCTCCTCCTCCTCCTCCTCCTCCTCCTCCTTCTTGTTTTCCTCTTTGAAGAACTGGCCATTGAACCCCTGAGCACTCTACCACAGAGTTATGTACCCAGGCTTTTTCATTTTTCATTTTAATTTTGAGAGGGTCTCAGTTGTTGAAGCTGCTTTGAACTTGTGATTCTCCTGCCTCAGTCTCCCGAGGCTCTGAGATTACAGGCATGCAACATCAACACACCCCATACCTTGTGCTTTAATTTACTCATTTTAAGAGGTTTTTTTAAGATAAAAAATGCATACAATTTATCATTTTAACACTTGTAAATATATAACTCATGGGCATTAAATACATTCGCAATGTTATGTACCCATCAACACTATGAAAACTTTTATCATCCTTAACACAACCTCTTCCCATTAAAAAATAACTGTCCTTCTTCACTCCCCCTAGCTATGGATAATCTCAGTTTTGCTTTCTGAATGCGTGAATGTGTCTATTCTGAGGACCTCAAGTCAGTAGAAGTATAAAATACCTGTACTTATGGCTTATTTTTATTTCATTTAATTTAATTTACAAATAAATTTGTATACATAAATTATGTACAAGATGATGACTTGAAGTGTGTGTGTGGCAAAATAAACTCAATTCGCATCTGCAATGAAGCTGCTTTCAGTCGGGAGCTCCAGATGATGTTACTGGAATGCTCTGATTCCTAACCTTACATGCTCTTATGTCACTTATTTATTATTAAGTCTGATTCTGTTATAGATAACCAAAGGTGTCTTAATTCAGATATTAATTTAAATAAACCCCATATACTCCCTCTTCTTCCCAATCATTCCCTCATTAAAGACATTATATTTCTTTTAACTGAATATTTTCCCCCAGTGTATTGAACTAGAAATTATGGAATAAATTTGGGCCTTTTTCCTTTCCTGCCTCCTGGATATCTAACTGCAAGAGCCAACCCAGTGCTGCTTTCTCTTAGAGATTCCTAAAAAAACACTGTCTAGAGCTGGGAGAGGTTGGAGCTGCCAGGCTCGGGCTCCCGGGGCTGCCTGGGCCTGAGGCTGCGGTACCTCTGTGGAGCCTGCTCCGAGCAGAGTGTGGCAGGGATCAGAGAGGCTGGGTTCTGGCTCTCGTGGCTGCTTGAGCCCAGGGCCGCGGAGCCTGCGGGGATCGCGAGCTGAGGCCAGCCACAAGTGAAACTTGCGACGAGGGGCAGCGGGACTCTGTCTCCTGGAACAGTTTTGGCCCGGAGCTGGGGAGCCCGCGGGAAGTGCGTCTTAGACTCTGCTCCCAGCGGAGCATGCACCGAGCAGGGAGAGTCTGGTGCGGCCAGGCTTGGGCTCCCGGGGCGGCTTTGGCCTGGGATTGGGGAACCCGCGGCGGTTGCCCTGAGGAGCCTGCTCCTAGCAGAACGTCGCGGGGATCGGAGAGACCGGCTCCTGGCTCCCGAAGCAGCTCTGGCTCAGGGTTGAGGATCCTACAGGGACTGCTTCTTGGTCCGGGTCCTGCTGGGTACTGCGGGGGCCTGGGGGGCAGAGTGGAGCTGCCTCCTGTGCCCAGAGCAGGCTAAGGGTCCCGCCGGTGTGGTATTGCGACACCCCAACTGCAGCTGGGGCCGAGGAGAGTAGCCGCCCACGCCTGGAACAGGACCAGCGACCCGACGGCAGGGTAGCCAAGTCAACCCACTTGGAGTGGAGGCCGTGAAGAGCTGCCATCTGACCCTGCAAGGTAGGCAGTCCTGCGTCCCACTGGCAGGACAGGCTCGGCAGCCGGCCAGTGTGGTGGACGAGTAGCATCGAGGCAGTCACGTCACACTGGTTGGAGTGGGGGTTGAACAGAGCCGCCGCCAGCGTCTGGAAGGAGCCCAGAGACCCGTTGGAGAGGCAGTTAGGTACCCCCACTGGGAGTGGGGGTTGAGCAGAACTGCCGCCCAGGCCCGCAGGGTGGGCAGATCTGAGACCCACCGGCGGAACAGGCTTGGAGGCCGACCAGCGTGGTAGACACGTCACATCAATTGGAGTAGGGGTGGAGAAGAGCTGCTGCCCACATCCGGATCAGGACCAACGATCCGAGGACGTGGTAGGAACGTCACCGCAATTGGAGTGGGGGCAGAGTAGAGCAGCCACCCGTGCCCGCAGGGCGGGCATACCTACGACCAACCAGCGTAGTGGATAGATCACCCTGATTAGAGGAGGATCACAGCCACAACCCGCCCTACAAGAGAGATATCCCAACTATACAAGAGCAACATAAATAAACAGGGGGAAAAATTTCAAAAACACAACAGTTTCACCAAGCAGAAAGAAACGCAAGCAACATGAAAAGACAAGGAAAGAAAGGACCACAAGCAATGCAGGTCAACTCAACTCTAGAAGAGGTAATAGCTGCAACAGATGGAATGTCAGATAAAGAGTTCAGGATATACATGCTTCAGATGATCTGGACTCTCAAGGAAGACATGAGACAGCAAAATCAGACAATGAAAGATCACATTGACAAGGAACTACAGAAACAAATCCAGGAAGTAAAAGATCAATTTCACAGGGAGTTAGAAGTAATAAAAAACAAACAAATAGAAATCCTAGAAATGCAGGAAGCAATAAACCAACTTAAAACCTCAATTGACAATACTACCAGCAGAATAGATCACTTAGAAGATAGAACATCAGACAATGAAGACAAAGTATTTCAACTTGAGAAGAACATAGACAGTTCAACAAGACTGCTAAGAAACCATGAGCAGAACATTCAAGAAATATGGGATAACATTAAAAGACCAAACTTAAGAGTCATTGGGATACAGGAGGGCACAGAGCTCCAAACCAGAGGAATGAACAATCTATTCAATGAAATAATACGAGAAAACTTCCCAGACTTGAAGAATGAAACAGAATCCCATATCCTAGAAGCCTACAGGACGCCAAAAGTGCAAAATCATAAGAGATCCACACCTAGACACATTATAATGAAGATGCCCAACATACATAATAAGGAGAGAATTTTAAAAGCTACAAGAGAAAGAAAGCAGATTACATTTACGGGCAAACCAATCAGGATAACAGCTGATCTCTCAACACAGACTCTGAAAGCTAGAAGATCCTGGAATAACATTTTTCAAACACTGAAAGAAAATGGGCTCCAACCAAGAATCGTGTATCCGGCGAAATTAAGCTTCAGGATGGAAGATGAAATTAAAACCTTTCACGATAAACAAACGTTAAAAGAATTCGCAGCTAGAAATCCATCTCTTCAAAAAATCCTTGGCAAAACATTACAGGAAGAGGAAACTGAAAATAACATTGAAAACCATCAGTGGGAGGTAGGACAGTAAAGGGGGGAAAGTAATCAAAGAGGAAAACTAATCAGGTTTAGTAACATAAATAAACAAATATGACTGGAGGAACAAACCAAATCTCAATAATAACCCTAAATGTTAATGGCTTAAACTCACCAATTAAGAGACACAGGCTAGTCGAATGGATCACAAAACAAGATCCAACAATATGTTGCCTACAGGAGACGCATTTGATAGGAAAAGATATACATAGACTGAAGGTGAAAGGCTGGGAAAAATCATTCCACTCATATGGACTGCGGAAACAAGCAGGAGTGTCCATACTCATATCAAACAAAATAGATTTCAAGCCAAAGTTAATCAAAAAGGATAAAGAGGGACACTGCACACTGCTCAAGGGAACCATACACCAACAAGACATAACAATCATAAATATATATGCCCCAAACAATGGTGCAGCTACGTTCATCAAGCAAACTCTTCTCAAGTACAAGAGTCTAATAGACCACCATACAATAATCATGGGAGACTTCAACACACCTCTCTCACCACTGGACAGATCTTCCAAACAAAAGTTAAATAAGGAAACTATAGAACTCAACAACACAATTAACAACCTAGACTTAATTGGCATATATAGAATATACCATCCAACATCAAGTAGTTACACTTTTTTCTCAGCAGCACATGGATCCTTCACAAAAATAGATCATATATTATGTCACAGGACAACTCTTAGACAATATAAAGGAGTAGAAATAATACCATGCATCTTATCTGATCATAATGGAATGAAACTGAAAATCAACGATAAAAGAAGGAAGGAAAAATCATGCATCACGTGGAGAATGACCAATAGGTTACTGAATGATCAATGGGTCATAGAAGACATCAAGGAGGAAATTAAAAAATTCTTAGTGATAAATGAAAACACTGACACAACATATCGGAATCTATGGGACACATTGAAAGCAGTTTTAAGAGGAAAATTCATTGCTTGGAGCGCATTCCTTAAAAAAAGAAAAAACCAACAAATAAACAATCTCATATATCATCTCAAAATCCTAGAAAAAGAAGAGCAAAATAACAGCAAAAGAAGTAGAAGGCAAGAAATAATTAAAATCAGAGCTGAAATTAATGAAATCGAAACAAAAGAAACAATTGAAAAAATTGACAAAACCAAAAGTTGGTTCTTTGAAAAAATAAATAAAATTGACAGACCCTTAGCCATGCTAATGAAGAGAAGAAGAGAGAGAACCCAAATTACTAGCATACGGGATGAAAAAGGCAATATCACAACAGACACTTCAGAAATACAGAAGATAATCAGAAATTACTTTGAATCCTTATACTCCAATAAAATAGAAGATAGTGAAGGCATCGATAAATTTCTTAAGTCATATGATCTGCCCAGATTGAGTCAGGAAGATATAGACAGCCTAAACAGACCAATAACAATAGAGGAAATAGAAGAAACCATCAAAAGACTACCAACTAAGAAAAGCCCAGGACGGGACGGGTATACAGCAGAGTTTTACAAAACCTTTAAAGAGGAACTAACACCAATACTTTTCAAGCTATTTCAGGAAATAGAAAAAGAGGGAGAACTTCCAAAGACATTCTACGAGGCCAACATCACCCTGATACCTAAACCAGACAGAGACACTTCAAAGAAAGAAAACTACAGACCAATATCTCTAATGAACCTAGATGCAAAAATCCTCAATAAAATCCTGGCGAATCGGATTCAAAATCGTATCAAAAAAATTATACACCATGATCAAGTAGGATTCATCCCTGGGATGCAAGGCTGGTTCAATATACGGAAATCAATAAATGTTATTCACCACATCAATAGACTTAAAAATAAGAACCATATGATCATCTCGATAGATGCAGAAAAGGCATTCGACAAAGTACAGCATCCCTTTATGTTCAAAACTCTAGAAAAATTAGGGGTAACAGGACCATACCTCAACATTGTTAAAGCAATCTATGATAAGCCACAGGCCAGCATCATTCTGAATGGAGAAAAATTGAAGGCATTCCCTCTAAGATCTGGTACAAGACAGGGATGCCCTCTCTCACCACTTCTGTTCAACATAGTCCTCAAAACACTGGCCAGAGCAATTAGACGAAAGAAATTAAAGGCATAAAAATAGGAAAAGAAGAACTTAAATTATCACTATTTGCAGACGATATGATTCTATACCTAACAGACCCAAAAGGGTCTACAAAGAAACTATTAGAGTTAATAAATGAATTCAGCAAAGTGGTGGGATATAAAATCAACACACATAAATCAAATGCATTCCTGTATATCAGCGACAAATCCTCTGAAACGGAAATGAGGACAACTACTCCATTCACAATATCCCCCCAAAAAATAAAATACCTGGGAATCAACCTAACAAAAGAGGTGAAAGACCTATACAATGAAAACTACAGAACCCTAAAAAGAGACATAGAAGAAGACCTCAGAAGATGGAAAAATATACCCTGTTCATGGATAGGCAGAACTAACATCATCAAAATGGCGATATTACCAAAAGTTCTCTATAAGTTCAATGCTATCCCAATCAAAATCCCAACAGCATTTCTTGTAGAAATAGATAAAACAATCAGGAAATTCATATGGAATAATAAAAGACCCAGAATAGCAAAAACAATGCTAAGCAGGAAGTGTGAATCAGGCGGTATAGCGATACCAGACTTCAAACTATATTACAGAGCAATAGTAACAAAAACAGCATGGTACTGGTACCAAAACAGGCGAGTGGACCAATGGTACAGAATAGAAGACACAGTAACCAATCCGCAAAACTACAACTATCTTATATTTGATAAAGGGGCTAAAAGCATGTAATGGAGGAAGGATAGCATCTTCAACAAATGGTGCTGGGAAAACTGGAAATCCATTTGTATCAAAATGAAACTGAATCCCTTTCTCTCGCCATGCACAAAAGTTAACTCAAAATGGATCAAGGAGCTCGATATTAAATCAGAGACACGGTGTCTGATAGAAGAAAAAGTCGGCTATGATCTACATACTGTGGGGTCAGGCTCCAAATTCCTCAATAGGACACCCTTAGCGCAAGAGTTAACAACCAGAATCAACAAATGGGACTTACTCAAACTAAAAAGTTTTCTCTCAACAAAAGAAACAATAAGAGAGATAAACAGGGAGCCTACATCCTGGGAACAAATCTTTACCCCACACACTTCAGATAGAGCCCTAATATCCAGAGTATACAAAGAACTCAAAAAATTAGATAATAAGATAACAAATAACCCAATCAACAAATGGGCCAAGGACCTGAACAGACACTTCTCAGAGGAGGACATACAATCAATCAACAAGTACATGAAAAAATGCTCAACATCGCTAGCAGTCAGAGAAATGCAAATCAAAACCACCCTAAGATACCATCTCACTCCAGTAAGATTGGCAGCCATTAAGAAGTCCAACACCAACAAGTGCTGGCGAGGATGCGGGAAATGGGTACACTTGTTCATTGTTGGTGGGACTGCAAAATGGTGCAGCCAATTTGGAAAGCAGTATGGAGATTTCTTGGAAAGCTGGGAATGGAACCACCATTTGACCCAGCTATTCCCCTTCTCGGTCTATTCCCTAAAGACCTAACAAGAGCATGCTACAGGGACACTGCTATATTGATGTTCATAGCAGCACAATTCACGATAGCAAGATTGTGGAACCAACCTAGAAGCCCTTCAATAGATGAATGGATTAAAAAAATGTGGCATTTATACACAATGGAGTATTACTCTGCAATAAGAAATGACAAAATCATAGAATTTGGAGGGAAATGGATGGCATTAGAGCAGATTATGCTAAGTGAAGCTAGCCTATCCTTGAAAAACAAATGCCAAATGACTGCTTTGATATAAGGGGAGTAACCAAGGTCAGGGTAGGGACGAAGAGCTTGAGAAGAAGATTAACATTAAACAGGGATGATAGGCGGGAGGGAAAGTGAGAGGTAAGGGAAATTGCATGGAATTGGAAGGTGAGCCTCAGGGTTATACACAACTACATATAAGAGGAAAGGAGGAGTAGGAGAAAAATTATATAAGTGGAAGAAACGATTTATAGTAGAGGGGATGGAGAGAGAGAAGGGGAGGGGAGGGGAGGGGAGGGGAGGGGAGGGGGGACAGTGGAGAATGGGATAGACAGCAGAATACATCAGTCACCAGAAAGGCAATTTGTAAATCAATGGAAATGTAACTGATGTGACACAGCAATCTGTATACGGGGTAAAAATGGGAGTTCATAACCCACTTGAATCAATCTGTGAAATACGGTATATTAAGAACTATGTAATGTTTTGAACAACCAACAATAAAATAATTAAAAAAATAGATAAAAAAAAACACTGTCTAAAAACAATGCTTGCCACTGATGAGTGGCAGGTGTTGCAGATGTTGACACTGGAGAACTACTTCTAGGTATGCAACTGATTTTAGTTCTGTTCACCTTGACCCAGTGCATATGATGCTTTTAGTATCTCTCATATAATATCATAGGTAAAGTTTCTCTTTATTTCCATCACGAACTAGAGCTGTATTAGTAGAAATAGAGTTAATTACATGACATTGAAAGTCAGTTAAGTGACAGGATCTCACTATCTGTTGCGAGCCATCCATGGGCTGTGTGTGCATTTGAGCATATGAGGGGACTGGTCTGGCATTTCGTGCTGATTGGACCATGTGACACAATTGTGCCTTTTCTCTTGCTCTGCCTGTGATCCCACACAGCACCCCCTGAGATGGGTGTGACTGGCCAAGGTGTCAATCAATCTGCTGACCACAAGACATTACCAAGCAAGACTCCACCTTTTGAAACCCCATCCCTTGCCTTATCGGTGGACTATTCTGTTGAAGGTCTTTTCCCTAATAAATAGAGGGGTTCCAGGTGTGCTCTCTCCCTTGCTCTTTCCAGCGCTGCCCAGCATGGAGGTGACCCTTGGGGTCACAGAGCAGTCCCACCCTCCATCTTAGAAACTCATGTTCATGTGCTGTTTGGTTTCTTCACCTTTTTCTTAGTTATTGATACAGCCAACTCCTTTGAACCAGGCTCATCTCTCCAAACCCTTCTTGTAACTGTTCCATGAAACAGAGCTCTCTCTCCTGCTGCCACCATAACATCAGAACACTTCTTTCGATCTGTGACATATAATAAAAACATTTCCCTTTTTCTCCTGGACCATTTGCTCTTCTGCCTGTACTGTGAACTTCTTTTTAACCACCTCCTGCCTTTATTTTGCAATACTTACCACACCAGTGTCTACTTTATGTATCAACCAAATCATTTGAATATTGAATAAGAGAGAAGTCCAAGAATGAAACATATATATTAGATACCTGTTGCTGATGCAAATTGACACAAACTCAGTAGCCTGAAACAGCATTTATAACCTCACAGTTTCCCCGTGTGGGTGGATTCTCTGCTAAGAGTCTAACCAGGCTGAACTCAACGTCTCAGCCAAGGAGACTATCCTCCTGGGGGTTCTGGGTCCTCATCTAAACTCAATGGATTTTGCTTGAATTTATTTCTCTCTCACAGTTTTCCACATTGTACTCTATAGATTCATATACATAAAATGTTTCTCTTGCTTTAGATCTCTTCAAATTTTTCATCTGCTTTTAAGGGTTCTTTAATTATCTTGGTCCCACCATGATGTCATGATAATGTTCCTATTTTAAAGTCAGCTGATTAATAACTACGAGTGTATTTATAGGTTTTCTTTTGTCATGTAATAAAACATATCCACAGATATTATATCAGGGGACCAAGTTCATGGGGGGCAATAATCTACCTGCCACAGTATATGTAAGGCTTATAATGATCAAGCACAGCAGGATAGAGAACATATTGCACTGTGATCACAAATGTGTGAGAAAAAGTGGACAGAGTCAAAATTAATTATTCTAAAATATAAAGGTTCATAAAAATTGTCATTTCTATTTATAAACATTCTTTGGTCATATTATTTATAGAACAAAATAGAAAATGTATAAACACTAACAAAATTTGTAAGATTAAAAATGCAACTAAGGGGGCTGGGATTGTGGCTCAGCAGAAGAGTATTTGCCTAGCACATGCAAGGCCCTGGGTGTAATCCTCCATGCCACATAAAAATAAATAAGTGAAATAAAGATATTGTGTACCCAACTACAACTAAAAAAGAAGAAAAAAAGAAAAAAAAGCAACTGAGATTGTAACGAGAGCCTATAAAATGGGAAAAAGTCTTTACCACATGTACCTATGGACCTTAGATATAGCAGTAATCTCTAGGACATATAAAGAGCTCAAAACACTTAACACCAAAAAAATAAAAATAAAAAATGGACTAAGGAACTGAACAGGCACTTCACAGAAGAAGAAATATGATTGATCAACAAATATAAGAAAAATATTCATCATTTCTAGCAATTAGAAAAATGCAAATCAAAACTACTCTAAGAGTTCATCTGATTCCAGTCAGAATGGCAATTAACAAAAATAAAAGTAATAATAAGTGTTGGCAAAGATCTGGTGAAAAAGGTATACTCATACATTGCTGGTGGCCCTACAAATTGGTGCAACCACTATGGAAAGCGGTATGGAGATTTCTCAGAAAACTTGGAATGGAGCCATCATTTGACCCAGCTATTACACTGCTTGGTTTACACCCAAAGGACTTAAAATCAGCATATTACAGTGATTCTGCCACATCTATGTTTATAACAGCTCAATTCACAATAGCTAAACAATGGAACCAAACTAGATGCCCTCCAACAGAATAGATAAAGAAACTGTGATACATATGCACAATGAAATGTTACTCAGCGTTAAAGAAGAATGAAGTTATGACATTTGCAGGTAAATGGGTGGAACTAGAAAATATCATGCTAAGTGAAATAAGCCAAATCCCCAAAACCAAAGGCCATTTTTTTTTTATAAGCTGATGCTGATCCACAGTGGCGGGGTTGGGGGATATAGGAAAGAATGAAGAAACTTTGGATTGTTCAGAGGGGAGTGAGGGGAGGGTTGGGGTTTGGGAATGGGAAAGATGGTGGAATGAGAGACATTATTACCTTGAATATATATATATATATATATATGGTTATACTACTGATGTGATGCAGCACCATGTATAGCCAGAGGAATGAGAAGTTGTACAGTGTGTCAAAATATATTCTACTGTTATGTATGAATAATTACAATAAAAATAGACTTTTAAGTTTTTGTTAGTAACAAAGTGTAATTTCTAAGTGTTTATGAATGGCTGAAATTTTCTTGATTTAGAAAAGCTTACTGGGTAAATTTTCATTATAATTGGTAAAAATACATGATTATTTGTTAGAATCCTCAAGTCAAAAGCTTCATTTGTGTTAATGAGGCAGAAAGTTTTAAAACAAAACAAGCCATTATTACAGTGCTATGTGAGAAATGTTTATGTGGGTTTCATTAGTTAACTCAGCTCTTGCACCCTGGGTGGAGGATGGTAAATAGGGTGAAGTGTCTGGGATGGCCTGAGAGTCGGAACAGTTGACCTGCATTCTAAACTGGACACAACATAGCAAGTGTCACAATGAAGCAAGCAATTATAATAGTTGAAAGGAATGTCAAGCAACAGTTGTGTAGTGATACTGATTTACTTTTCTAGGCTTTCATATGTGAATGTGTAAACTTTAAGTCTTGGTAATAACTGGTAGAAAGTATTATACAAATCAATAGATTCATCTGGAAACCTTCAAAATAAAACATATAATTAGAAATGGCAAGAGAGGGCTTAGGAAAGCAGGGTAACACATTAAATTGTTTTCAACATTAACAACTGTCTAACTAGAAATGCCATTGAAGTACTGTGTTCATTTTCACTAATAAATCATGCATTATTTTGAGATTTATTAATTTGAGTTGGATCACACTCAGAAAAACTGTTCACTGTCTTTACATTGTAAATAATTTCTGAAGCTAGACACGAGGAAGCAAATAACCTTTGAGATGTGTGTGACAGCATATGTGTGAACAGATTTTTAAATAATTTGTTTTTTAAAAACATTTAAGTGTTTCTAACACTTTTTCTCCTCTGTCCCTTTCTCTTGATATCTCAATATATCCTGTGGGCTTGCATAAAGAAAATTCAAATGCCCTTCCACATGGCTAAGGATGAAACGACGCTGTGGATCATGATGGATGAGATTTATTTCCGAAGCTGTTTGGAACTGTGAGGTGAATTCAGGGAGATGACAAGAGTTGACACTTTGTGATCTAACTGGAGATAATCAAGAAATTTTTTACACATTATTTACACATTGCTTCTATGAGTCCACTGACACTCAAAAGCATGTATCCATTTTACAACAATCTAGTTCCCTGAATGCATTTTATAAAAAAAAAAATTTTCTGAAATTCACATTTTTCATCTTAGTGAGTGGATGCTTTAAAATATTATAGAATTTTATTTTTAACTGTTAAAATAGAATTCTAGGTTCAATATTGTCTATTCTACATAATATGATGTCTTTATAAAATGCACTTTATCCTTATTTTATGATAAACATAAATAAAAATGGAAAGAGAAAAATAGATTAAATCCATAGAAACGAAGAGTCGATTTATTTCCATCAGGCAATACTTGTTTGTTTTAATTGTAAAAAAAAAAAAAAAAAAAATTCACGCAATTATTGTCTACCATGCAAATAAATCTTTCCTTATTTTAAAACTCTAATTATAAGTTTGGCAATAATTAAAAAAAAACTTGTACTAAGAAGGTATAAGAAAAAAATCAGTAAAACGTGGAGTGAAAAGAATGAGTACTTGCTTAGGGAACAATGAGATTAAACATCGGACGGTCAAGAACAATTAAGAAGAATAGTACAATCATGTAATGAGATGAAACAAAAAATAATAACATAGACTTGTACATAGGTTAAGAAAACATTCCAACAAACAACAGTCGTAATCGCCTTGGCTGACATTTATTGTAGTTCTGACTCTACTTCAACTCTTGATCTTCTCTCTAATGTGTATGCAGCTTGTGAGAAAAGAATACTAGAAACTTTTGTGAACATTTTACTTTTCTTTTGCATATGTATATTTATTATTATTTGGCATATATTAAAAACTGTCCAAATGCTAGGTGCTGGGATTAGGGAGATAGAATCTAGTGGCTTTTGGAAAATGGAGTCTAATCAATAATTACGTAAATATATAAAGAGATACAAAATCTGAGAGCAGAATGTGTACTAAGATGTTCCTGAGTAGTGTCTCACTTCTTGGAATGATCTGGGACATTAACAGCATATCTAATTACAAACATGATTAAGTAAGGGGGTAGATGAAGGCAATATCACACGTTAAACACATGCTTAAAAGAGATAGAATTGTTTGAACTGTCTGCAAAAGGTGGCGATTTCTGCTCTTCTGATAGAAGCAACACACAGCATTTTCACGGATATTTTGATTTAGAGATAAGCAGAAGCTGCTCTGTCTGGGTCCAGACAATTATTTAGGATTATGTAGATAGTGAGACAAATTAATTAAGCAAAAAACAGTGAGTTACTCTATTTCTTTGAGCAAATGTATGATTTGAACATATATGAACAGTGGATGTCTTGAATCCCACCACCTTTTAACATATTTGAAGTGAACATTTTAAAGTCAACACTTCAAAAAACATTTAAAAATGGATCCTTCATAAATCCTAGAAGAATTAAAGTCTGCTTAGGGGCTTTCATAAGATTCTGGGAACAGGAAATTTATAAGAGCACAGCAAAGAGACAGGAAGGGAGAGGGAAGGAGGCACAGTGCAGGCAGCCTCAGTCCAGGAGCAGAGCTCACAGCTACCAGGAGTAGTAAACTGAGGGTTTAACAGGGGAAGTGGACAACTGACCACCAGGCAAGAGTGAAAACAGAAGGTGGCTCCTGACATGATGCATGTCAAGTGTTCAGCGACTGTGTTTCTGGACTGTGGCAAGACAATGAGGGAGGCAGGAAAGTTGGCACGTAATGCATTATAATTATCAATCATTACGTGTAATGAATGAACATTGATCATGGTCTAAGTATCTCCTGAGTGAAGTAAGAGGCAACAGGAACTATAATTACTAGTCTTGGAATCCCAGAACAGCTTCTTCAAGGTCAATCATAACATTGAAAGAGGAAAAGACCTGGAAGTAGCCCAATTAAAGACACTTGTAGGTTTGAGATAAAGGTTGTTGGAGGATAGCTAAGTGAGTAAAAGAGAAGCATTTTCCATGGTTCATAGATACTGAGGTTCCAATTAGCCAAGGTCTTAAGTTGGGAATAAAACATAACTAAATGATAAAAAAATCCATAATTTAAAGTGCAAAAAGCCATAATTTCACATTCTTGTTTATTTTCTCTCTCTCTCTCTCTCTCTCTCTCTATATATATATATATATATATATATACACACACACACACACACACACACACACACACTACACACATGTATGTACATATATATAAATTTGCTACCTATATATGTATTAATATACATTTAATATATAATCAAATATTTAGTCATTTTTCCTTCATATGAAAACAATAAATTAATTGACTTGCTATAGCTGAAGCCAAAATGACTACATAATTTTTACTTTAAGTTTTAGTAATCAGTAGCTTAAAAGAAAAAAAAATCATATATTTTAAAATTTTTATTATTGCTTGTTTTTAAAATTGCCCCAACATAGGGCTCTTTGGCATGTCAGAATTATTGATTAGATTAGGTTTGGTTTCCTTCAGGATGCCTCAAACCAATTTAGTTGGCTAGCCTTAAGTGTTCTTGCTGACAGATTACTCTTCTTCATGTCACTTAAAGGGAATTGCAAAGATTTTTTTGAACTCCGTAAAAAATGTCATTAAAGATTTCCTCTATGCTAGTCATGACTACTGCCTTCAACCCTGCCCTGACATTTCATTTAATCAAGGGTGTCCTTGTTACTTTTCTCTCATCTAAACTCAATAATCATAATGCATACTACTTAGCCTTAAACATAAATTTCCCGAACAATCCTGGATACTTCAAAATTGAGTATGTTGTCAATTCTTTTGCTCTAACAATGTTGAATTTGTACTACAATAAGAACACTGTGGTCTTATTATAAGGCACTTATAAGGCTCTAAAAACTCAAGCATGATATACTTATTAAAATTCTTAAATACCTTTTCTATCCTCTCTCCCCTTTTCAAAAAGTTCTAAGTTATATATATATTTGGAAGTTTTCTAAGTTAAGGTGATCAGGGACTGCTTCTATGCCTCTTCCTAATTTCATTGGTTTCATAGAACTTGTCCTTTTCTGAAATTTGGTTACTAATTAATTTACTTTTATTTCCTTTCCCTTTCTTCCCAAATGGAACATATAAATCATGAGAAGACCATTGTTGATATTGCTGATCCCAATAGATAGAATGGGCTCAGTAATTATTTAATGAAGAAACCAAATAATTTAATATTAGTTGGAATATTTTCTCATAAAATAAAGTCAAGTTTTGTTCTTGAATATCAGGGCCTTTAGTGCTAATTTATCATTTGTAAGTTTTTTTAACTTGATAAAGAGGATTATAAATAAATTAATAATCCAACGATACCTACCATTTCCTACACTGTCAACAGATAAAATGATGTAAGAGCAAATAACAGGTTCTAGAAGAAAACTCTTCTCATTCAAATTTAAAGGATTAATTGTGTTCCCACAATTTCTTAATAGTTTATCTCTGTTCTTCCCAGAGTTGCTCTCAAATCCTTTGTGTCAACTCTTGCTGGTACCAATGGCTACCTCTACCTGTTCTCATCAATGGCAGCTCAAATTAGAATTCTGAGCTCACCTTCCCTTACCAACCAGTTCTCATCAGCAGCTCTTGGTATCAGTGACTGTTGGAAGTATGGGGGTGATACTTGTAGAATCCCAGGCACTTCCTCTTACATTATCCTGTCACATTAGCACTTGGTTCCATCATTAGTAGCACTGACATTTGAGTGGATCATTGTCTGTTATGGGAGGTTTTCTTCACATTGTAGGACATTCAGGAACAACTCTGGGCTCTTCCCAATAGAGGATAGTAGTGAAACCACCTAATGGTTCTGGTTCTTTTGCCCTACATTTCAAGTTGTGAAGAAAAATTGAACCTAAATAATTAAGATATTAACTACTAGAGTGAGCTATTCCAGGAAGAAGACCAACAGAATCATTAGTCTCAAGACCTCTGATCAGGAGGTCTTGTGACTGATGTTTCTTTAGATTTATAGAACCCAGAACATTTGGGGTTGAGAAGATAAATTCAAAATGTGCATCAAAGAAACAGACCTCTCACTGCAGGATTAAAGAGTTCTCCAATGCCCACCCGTCTGTGACTTGACGCACTTCCTTATGTTTCCTATGTAAGCTCTTTGCTTGTGGCTGTTAACTAAGAAGTTTATGGGGATGACAGTTCAGCCATTTTTCTGATCAGCTGGCTCATGAGAGTTCTTTATAGAACTACCATCTCCCTGCCTCTTGACCATTTGGCTTCTGCTGTGCAGCAAGAAGACAGAGCCTTTGTGTGGAAACAGTAGCACCTCTGTGGTGACAAGCCGTCACCCTGACGCCCATGGCTCCAGGGGACATCACACAAGAACAGAATTCCTAGGCGGAGTCTCTTTCCTTAACTTCCTTGAACTGATTCTCTTGTCCTCCACATCCTGTCTATCTGTTGTCTGATTTTGTTTTTCCACTTTCCAAGGGAAAGGATGGTGTGACTTAAATTTGAGTCCAGTTTTGCCCTTTTCTTTCAACACACATACTGAGCAATCTGGTCACAGATCCTAAACAATCTGATCACCCATGATTTCAAGGTTACTTCAACTTCCGTTTTTTCAGGAGAGCTTCCTAGAGGCCCCAGCTAATCTCTGAGCTTCATGCACATGCTCTTACACCCACTGCTTTCTTTCAGAGTACTCATCTCAGATCTTAAGATTCATGTCATTCATTGATGATTACAATACTGTTATTATTTCTCTCTCCCACACTAGGCTATAAACTCCCTGAGATCAGGGCACATATAATTTGTATGCCACATATTGAATGGAACTCAGAGACAACAGTTTGAGGCCAAGGGACACTTTGGGTTTCCTGATGCTACACATAAACATATCTGTGTAGAGCCGTCCTAAGACCACATCTAAAACTACTTGATTATTTCAGTAAACCCATAATTTCCAATTCTGTAGACTGTCTTTTCCCACTTGCAGGACTTGCTTGAGTATTCAATATTTTATCAATAACTTCCTCCAAGAAGATTCGGCTTCTTGCCCCATCAGGCCCCATGAGGGCACTGGAACCACTGCACATTTGTTTCAGTTTCTTTCCTCAGGACATGGACTTCTTCTGTACTCTGTACTTGGGTCAATTATTGCTTATGCTAGATTCTCTTCTCGTCTCTAGTCTCAGAATCTGTGTTATTTTTCATTATTTTGTCTTCTTTGGGTCTGAAGCCCTATTCTGTAATCTAGTCTCTTGGGAAGATATTCTAGAATACTAATGTTCTTGCATCATGTGTATGACACACACCCTGAAGTTCACTTACCTCCTGTGACACTTGTTTGCTTTGTGATGGTTCAAACTGTAGGACTGAAACTTCTGTCTTATGAAGAGGAGTGGAAGGTCAGCAGCACACCAGAGTCCCAGAACGACCTTATGAAGGAGGAAGATCTAAGGGGCATTCCTGAGCCACCGTCATGCCTTGCCTTGTGGTGGGGAAACAGCAATGTTTCAGATATAGTTTAAAATTATGGAAATTATTTTTAGGTATAATTTATTTTTAGATACCTACTAATATAACAGATTCAGGAATCAGTGGAAATGAAAGAGAATTAAGCATAAATGTTATTTTACCCATTAAACTATTGTTGGATGATAAATATTTTCCAGACACTATTCTAGGCTTTGGGATATAACAATGAACAAACAACAAAATCATAATTGGTATTATTAAAAATACCTCCTCTCAAGAATTGACTTCACCAAAAACCTTATAATTAAGTTGTAGGTAAAGGCTATTTCCATCTTTGGAAGCCTCAGCTCCCTTATTTTTAAAATAGTCATCAGTAACAGCTATTTTTATAATTATTGGCTTAAACAAAATTATATATATATATATATATATATATATATATATATATATATATATAATTTTATGCATATACATAAGAAGCAAATAGTATTGTGCTTGGCAAAAGAGAAACTCAGTAAATGGTACAGGTTTCACTTATAACTTTTAAAATTTTTCTATGATTTTATGTTCTCTTCAAACTCTTCCAAGGAGAATCAAGCTGTGCATTCAAATGAGAAAATGATCCTAAAACTTCTTATGTAACATAAATAAATTTAGATAGAAATGATGAAGTGCTCCTCAAAAAATATAACATGACTATAATTTTAGTCAAGCATAATACAAGCTGACTAAAGTAATATTAATTTTATAATTATCAAATTTAAAATTTGTGTATCTATTTTAAATAACACAAATAATACTAAATTGTAGGGAAGGCTGCACTTTTGGTATAAAGACTTTCACTGCTAGATAATAGGTGCCTCCCTCTTAAGGAAGCACTCAATGTGAGGGTCTTATAAGAACAGGAGCTGCACTTGAGAACATCAAGAGCTTCCTTAAGCTTTGACACCCTGTACCCCTTGCCTACCCTACCAACTTGACATGGTACTGGTAGTATACAACTTGGAGCTGGAAATCAAAGCTTTTGGAAGAAACCAAAGGAAAAAAGTCATGAGTTTTGGCAAGATAGTTTATAACTGTCTTTGTTCACAGATAACACATTTGTGATTGTAGCAAATGCTAAAAAAGAAAACAAAATGGGAATAATATATACTAATTATTACAACTTCAGATTGAAGACTGAAACATTGTGTTTCTATTTAATAACAATAAGCAGATGGAAAATATAACAAATAATAATTTAAATTAGTTTCATAAAACATACAATGTGAAAAAAGCATTGAAGACAAACATTGAAAGACAAATTAAATACAAACGGATGAAATCACGTCACATGTATGATTGGATGACTTAAAGTTGTTAGGTTAACTATACTTTCCAAATTAATGACAGTTTTAATGCAAATCCAATCAAAGTCTCCCCAGGAATATTTTGAAAAAAACTGATAAGTATATTAAAAATTAATAGGGAAATCGAAGGGACATAATAATTGAAACAATCTTTTAAAATAAAGAAAATTTGAAGATATGTATTACCTAGTTTCAAGACATTCTCAAAATGTGAAGAAATCTGGAGACCGAACATGTTGAAATCTGGTATAAGAATAGGTAGAAAAATCAATGAGATGTATACTTCAGCAAGAAAGAGAAAAACAAGACAAAACTCTAAAGACAGACAAAAATATAAAATAAGATGTTTTAATTCTCTCTGTTGAAAATAAGGGAAGATACTTCTACCCATTCCCATTTCTCAAAGCATGTGCATTAGGACCTTTGCAACTATAAGTTATTTCTCTATATCTTAAAATGTCTTAAATCTTTTTGAAGGCTACTGTAGACTTGTGAGTTCAGCAATCTCAGAATTCTGTCTCTCAAAGGCTGTGGCACTCCCTTTTTAACAATCATTGGGTTCTGGGGTAGTTCAGAGCCCAATTTTGATTGAGACCTTATTCTAAAACTTATCCTTTCATACAAACATGAGAAGTCTATTTTTTTTTTTTTTGGCTAAACCAATTAGATCAAACAGATGGTCACTAATTACTGAGTGAGTTTAGGAAGAAGTATATGTGACAAATGGGGCTGTCAGGTCCTCTTACTTGAGGACTAGTTCTCATTTATCATAAGAACATGCATGTAATGGGTTGTATCTGCTTGTCCAAATAAAACACAGAGAATTCAGTCTTTGCAATATTTTAACAGATTGCTTTTGATGTACACTGCATTCTGGTTCAATGCTCATTTAATTAAAAAATAGGGTTTCATTCTCTTCTAATTTGAGGAGAGATTTGGGGAGGAGAGTTTGTTTATAAGTGAATTTTCCTAATGCAGTGTTTGCCTGATCATGACACTCCCATGATCAAAACTTGACTGAGGCTTCCAATGCTTCTTTAGATCAAGTCCCCAAATTTTCCCCTGACCTATAAGGCCATACATAACACAATTTCTCTTCCTTGGACAGTTGCATCCCAAGCCATTCATTTCCTCCATGTTCTATGTTCCAGTCCTGTGATTTACCTTGGAAATTACCCAGTGACTCATCTCTTTTCTATCTCAGCATTATTGTACATGCTTCTGTCTCTGCCCTGAACACTTGGCCCATTGGTATGTTATCATCAACATTCATCCTTCAAATAACATTATAAATGTAATTCCCCGGAGAAGCAATCCTTTCCTGGAATTAGGTTGCATTGTTTATGATACCACTGCATATTTTCTCCATCTAAAGCACAACAGTATATCTTCAAAGATGTTGTGCCTTCTAGATGATGGCATTCATGAAGGTTGGGATCAACTTGACCATCTTTCCAACATCCAACACAGTGATTCTTTCATAGGAACAAACCATAAAAGATTTTTTATTGAAGACAAATATTTTAATTAATAAAATAGAATATTCTGTGGAGTAAATCAGATTGGCTGAAGTCATCAAACATGGTACATAGGAGTACTATGTTTGATTGCTTGTAAAAGCCACTGAAAATAATTCAGGAGAAGAAAATATCAATTTTGCAGATATTAACAATTTGTCAAATGTTCTTGAAATTTTATTTCACACCAAGACATAGAGACATGTCTAAGAATAGCTATGTAATGCTATTTGTAATATATATGAAACAATTTAATTGGCATATCGGTGCGTTCTAGCAAAACTCAAAAAAGATTAGTTTAAATATCAATACTCAGATTACTCAGATTCTCAACTGCTCAGAATCTGGTATTACATTATGTCCCAAACATCTGAGTATCCTTCTTTGTATGATTCTAAAATTCAGAAAACCACCATCTTTTTCCAATTTGCTGGTAATTGTACTAAAATTGTTGCATATGCACAATCTCCACGATGTAGCCAGCAATTTCAATGAAATAAATAGACAAAATGACAATATTTTACATGACTCAAAGAATTTCCTGAAGATATAATTCCTCCATATTTGTATTTCTATTGTGGATCTGTAAGAAGATTGTATCATGTACAATAATTTTATTTAGGTGGCCATGATGATGAGGGTGTCTCTATACAGACTGATGTTTTTATCTTTACAGTTTTGAGCATTTTAGTATGCAGGAGTTGAGAATGGAAAGAAGTGTATTGAACAAATGAAGTAGGAGTGCTTTCTGGTAAAATTCACTGTGTACAAAAAAATGAAGGAGTGTTGACTATATCAGAGAAAGGAAAATAACTTAGAATAGCACATAGATAACAAGTATCATATCATTATCAGTTATATTTTTGGAGGTGTCTCAATTTGCTATTGTAGATTTTTGGAGAACCAAAACTTATAAGGATAATTGGGATACTTTCTCATGGCTTTAAATCTTATGATTTGACCCTGAAAAATTGATATTTGAGTTGAGCTATTCAAAGAATTAATACATGTTTCATCTCCCTATGCACAAACTACTTCTAGGAATGAAATCCAAAATATAACAAAGGTTAATAAATGCTTCTAACTTGAACCACTAGGGATAGTTTAGATTCCAGAAAACATTAGCTCAGTATAATCATAAGGTTCAACTGAATAAAAAGAACAAAACAGAGAGAATGAGAAAAGAAGGGAAGGAGGAAAGAGGAAATGGATGGAAGAAAAGAAGAAATGGTAGAAGGTAGACAATGAAAGATGAACAAATAAAAGTTTTAAAAAATCAGATGCATTATACTAATAATCGCTTCCAGTAGGATAAGAATCATGGCTAAAATGGAGCATAAATGAGAACATACTGAGTTTTCCTGAGTGTACCACTGAAGAATCTAAACTTCCTTTCAAATCCCAGCTGTGTTAACCTTCATCCCTTTTGAGGTAAATTAATTATAGAGTAGAGTATGTGAGGGTCTGTCAGGTGAGACATAAAGCCAAGGTCCTGTCTGCTTTGTGTGGGTATTAAGCATCCCTGGGCACTGCTTTACAGAGAAAGGGCTAATCCTGGTGTGACCTTGATCAAACACAGTTTTGCTCTTCCGTCTGCGGGTTGTAACAGGCTCCCACAGCAGATCATTTAACTTTGTATGATGCCACTGTCCCTTTCACACAAGTTAATAATAAGCCTTTAAAGTTCTAGGCACCAATCACAATCCCAACATGCATACATTGTACTGGCTTCTAATGCAACCTTGTAAAAAGTGCCATGATGTCATTATATGGATGTGACAATGTATATGTGTGTGTGATGTATATCATGTGTGATGCAGTGGATGATATCATATGTTTCCATCTAGATGTGTGTGTTAAATATAATCTAGAAAGCTAAGCACCACATTCAATATCTGTTTTATCCATAAGATTTGGATTTCCTTATGAAGAGAAATAATTCCATAAGTCTATAGTTCAGAAAATTAGCTACAAAAATTTGTTTTCTTAAATATAAGGTTAACATATATGATCTAACAAGAATAATAACCACACATTGAAGAAAGGTCAAGTTCCCAAGCCTCACACTAATGGAGGTCGTCCTTTTAGAGGGATATTGAACATCTTGAATATTAAATGATTTAACAGCAGCAAATCTAAGATTTTGGTCACTAGCCAAGTTTAACTTTGCCAAATTGAGAAAAATATAGAGACTATTTGCTTAACACAGAAAAATTAAATTTCAAAATGTATGCCTGTGACCCGTGAAAGATTACATTCTATCAAGCTACATGTGGTTTAATGGCCAGTAAATCAATAAATTTTTTCAGGAGTTCATCCATTCATCTGTCAAATCATATTAATTTTTTTCTTAATTTAGTAGACATGGTTCTGTGAATAATAACAAATAATATCTATTAGAGGAGAAAATACAACGTTAGGAAAAAAAATGTCACTGAACAATGTTCCTTAGTCAATTTTTACTTGAACCTGTCACTAGAAATTGGCAGTTTGTAAGTTCCTAATTAAAATTATAACTTTATTACACATTTTAAATTAAAAATTGTGTTCATTTGGTGTAAAAGTGTAAGCATTCTAATGTCGATTTTTTTTTTTAGCACAGGTGATAAATTGTACTTTCAGTAGACTTTATCTTACTTGTTTTGATAGAAGTGTTTATTATTCTTAATTGTCTCACAATTTCTTTACTCTCACTGCTATTCTTGAAAGTTGTTCAAGAGGAGTTGGTAGATGAGTTATATTTCTACCCACAACTTTGCAAAGACCTTCTCTAATGGTAATATAGTGCAGACTCAAACTTAATTCTTCTATAATCTCTGATTTATATTCAAGATGAACATGAAACAGTTTTGTGTTTAAATTCTTATAGAATAAATGAGAGCTGGTCAAAGGTGATAAACCTCTGGTCCAGACTTTTATGATACGTTGAAGAATCATGTAATGATAGTCTCAAATTGTGGAATTAGGTAGAAAGGCAAGTCATGGCTATTTACTTCCCACTATTGAAGGTACTTGGAGCAGTAAGTTTGCAGGACCCAAATCTGTTTCAGGCCCATTTTATAGAAACCTTATTTGTGTTTCATTAACTGATCTGCCTTATACCAAACTATGACACATGTTATCAAGTCTTTCAGGGTGACTGAGAATCAAGGAGTGAGTATATACAGTCATTGTCCAATGATTCCATTTAAGAAAGGAAAGCCATGTTGATAAATCAGAACACAGTGAGCACTCAAGGCAGGAAACAGAGTTAGACTGTTGGTTTGAATTACCAGCAATACAGACCAGACTGCAGGGAGAGCCATGGATGTCTCCAGACACACTGACCTTTTCAACAAGCAGAATTGTGTCATGTTCTCAAGGTTATTTTCATGATTAAATCTTGTAACAATATGATGTGGCTGACATTTATTTATTTATTTATTTATTTATTGCACAGCATACAGTAAGCACGCAAGAAGGAACAGCTACTGTGAAGAAGGTGCAGTTACTGAGAAGAGGGAGACCAGGTGAACTCACCAGCCACCGCTAACCAGCAGCTGCTTTCTCGAGGATTGACAATTTTTTCCCTAAATATCCACGTACCTGACTTCAGTCACCCACTTGCCAGGTGTCTTCTAATCTGCCATTTCCCTCGAAGGCTTCCTCTGATGTTTTTGACTTACATTTACATCATGTCACTCACCTCTTCATGCTCGATTGCCCTGTCACAGCTTTTATCTCTGTCATTCATCATTATTTGATATGCTTAATGTATTGTGTATTTATATACTTACATTTTGTCTCATCCCTCAGAATACCTGCTTTATAAGAGAGGTGTTTCTGTCTCATTGACATGTCTATTCTCCTGCCTGTTTAATTGATCTGTTACTGAAGGAAGGGTTTTAAGGATCCAGTTATAGTGGGGCGTGCCTGTTTCTCCTTGCAGTTCACTGGTAGTTGGATCATACGTGCTGGGGATTGTTATGTCTTATTGGAAAATCAAATCTTTTATTTTATGATGGCCCTTATTTACTGCCTATAATATTGCTTCTGCTAACATCAGCTTCGTCAGAAATTATGATAGCTAATCAGGCTTTCCTTTGACTAATGGAAGCATATGTCATCGGCTGAGTACTTCAGATGTTGAGGCTCTAACACACAATGGGATGACAATTGGAAGTAGGACCTTTGAAAATTAATAAGGTTTAGATTTGAGATTTGATCATGAGGGTAGAGCCCACATGATGAAATTAGTGCACTGAGAGAGTGTTTGTGGGAGAGAGAGAGAGAGAGAGAGAGAGAGAGAGAGAGAGAGAGATGGCTATCTGTTAGAATATTCCAAGGGAAGGCCAGGTGAGCATGGATAGATGGAGATGGTGGTGGTCTGCAGGAGAAACAGAGGATTCACACCAAAAATAAGGTCCAGCATGACCTTGTTCTGGATTTGCCAGACTCCAGGTTTTGGAGAAAATAAATGTGTGCTGTTTAAGCCCTGCAGTCTGTAATGTGTGGTTATGGCCATCCAGCAGCCCAAAGCAGCTTCGTATGGATTTCTCCAGTGGTTGACACAACTAAGTCCTCTACATCTCAATTGGGTTTCTTGTAGACAACACAGAATTGGGTGTTATTAGGTAAACTCTTAATTAGCATATACAGGCCCTTCACAATGAAACAATTGATTTGTGTCAATATGTGCCATATTTTCTATTCATTGTTTTTGTTTATTTTCATCTTTGGTTTTAATCTAGAATTTCATAAGACTCACTTTTATCTTTCTTTTTAGCTCATTAATTACAATTTAAAAATTCAACAGAGACCCTAGATATCACAATGCATGTTTAAACTTACCGGTTCTGCCTTCTAGTAACACCAATACTGCTCTAAACACAGTTCAGGTGGCAAATCACAGTATTTCCAGTTTCTCCTTCTCATTCCTCACTGCACTTCTGCTATTCATTCCCCTGCGATCATCCAATGATGGAACACATTATTGATATAATTACTTTCAGCAAGGAGCTATCTTTCAGATCAAGGAAGAATAGGTGACATAAATGATTGCATTGTAGCGTGGTCTATTTCTTCTTCAGTGCTGTTCTCGTATTTAGCCCTCACTCTTTGTCTTCATCAGTTTCCTTCTCAATGAAGAATTTTTAACAAATTTTATAGGACAAAACTACTGGGATTAATTCATTCAGCTTTTGTTTGTCCGAAAGTCTATTTCCCTTCATCTTAAAGGATATTTTCTCTGGATAAGAAATTCTACATTGATAGTTTTGTCACTCAACATATTCAATATTCACTTCACTCTTTCCTTCCCAGTGTAGTTTGTGATGAGAATTCTGATGCACTCCTATGACCTTGTTCTACAGGTAGGATCCCCTGGACCCACACAACCTACTGTGTTCAAAGTTTTTTCTATCTTTGGTTTCCTTTGATCTCAACATGATGTGTCCGGGTGTAAATGTTTTTTAAAAAATTATTAAGCTTTTCCTGTCACCTCAGTATTCTGAGGGGTCCAAGGAGAGTTGTTCCCTGTTTGATCTGCTTTTTGTCTTGTAGCAAGAATGAGAATAACAGCTTCTAAAGTCTTTACTGCCACAGATTAATTTTTTATAAATAGCTAGAAAGATGGAGAGTAGATGTATGCTAAAGTCTCAGGTGTCACAGAAGCAAAGAATTCGTTGTGCCCACTCCTAGACCATGAGATTCTGTGAGGAAGAAAGCTTCATAACCCAGTAAGAAATAGCTCACATTTATTGATTTGTTTTTATTAGAGAAACTAAAGTATTCACTTAAATAGACTTTTATAGACTAGGAATAGAACCAGCATATAACCCAGCTATCCTACTTCTTGGTAATTATCCAAAAATATACAAAATAAAATAAAATCAGTACAATATAGTGATACATGCATACCAATGTTTACAGCAGCACAATTTACAATTATAGAGTTATGAAACCAGCCCCCGGTGCTCATCAACAGACAGATGGATAAATAAAATGTGGTATATATACACAATGAATTTCCATTGAGCCATACAGAAGAATTAAATTATGTCTTTTGCTAGTAAATAGATAGAATCAGAGAACATTGCACTAAGTGAAATAAGCCAGATTCAGAAAATCAAGGTTCTAATGCTTCTCATATAGGTAGAAAGTAGAGAGAGAAGAGTGAAAGAAATAAAAGAAAGGGGGGACCTCATAAAAATAAAAGGAAGACCAGTATAATAGGGCAAGAGGATTGAGAGGGAGGGAGCAGCAGCGGGGCGTGAGTAAGAACTGATGAATGTAATTCATCAAATAATGCTATGACCACATACAAATATACCCCAATAAATCCATCTTATGTAGATATAATTTTAATGGACTGATTAAAATACTACTATTATTACTACTATTATAATAATAGTTAGTAGCCGTAAAAGAATAGAGATCAGTAGAATAGAACAAGTGGTTTTGGAAGAAAGAAGGTGGAAGGGAAAAAGAAAGGAAGGACATTATGTTATTTGTATGCACAATTATGACATAATGAATCCCACTATTATGTATAATTATACCAGTAAAAATAGCCTTTTATGGGTTCATCCAGAAGATTATTATATTAAAAAATTGTTATGCTGCTATGACAATAATAGTGCTATAATTAAATACAATAGGGATTCTATTAAAAAATCAAACCCCAAAGCATCCATAAATGCTAACAAAAAATAATATTTACTATTCATGTATTCATTCATGTGGCACAATTTATATATTTCCATCTCCAAAGTAATTTGTGTTATGTCACTAATTCATTAAAACTCTATCATGTATCAAACATTGCTAAGTACTATTGATTCAAAGAAAAGGGACAAACTCACTCACCACCGAAAATGTGATTGTAGCTCAGTAACAAGGAGGTAAACACATCATTTAAAAGCAATGCAAACAAAATCTCTAAGCAGCCCCTTCCTTCACGCATCCCACATTTCTTATACTTTTGTCATGGAGAAGTTTAATAATAATAATAATAGCACTTATTCAAATAACCTGGCTATCAAACCATCTTCTTTCACCTCTACCCTATTGAGAAAGACCATCTCACTGTCTGCATTTAGCCATGGGGGTTCTGTGGCTACTTAGCCATGTGAATGTGCCCAGAATCTGTCCAGCTCCACACAGGCATGAGACACACTCACATGAGCAGATACACATCCTTTTACCCTACAATATGTGCATTTTCATATCCTTGTACTGTTCTATATATAATAGAAATTGAATCCTTAGAAGATTTATTTGACACATTAAAAAATTGGAAAAAAAATGAAAATAGAATAAGAAATTGAAGTGTTGTTAGTCCCAAAATTGCATTGACAAAACCTTCCCAGAGTATCAGGAGTAGAGTGTTGCTGAAATGGTAGTTTTGTATCATTAAAATAATCAGATTATACTTAAAAATATTCAAGTGCTAATTTGGTGTTTCTGCTCCCTCAATGAATAAAACAAAACTCTTTAATTTTCATTTTGTTCACCAACGTTTTCACTGCTGAAAGAAATTTCAAGCCAAAGAATTTTCCAATTGCTAAAACCATCTTACCATGTGTAACTCTTTAATCTGATTTGGAAGTGTGCAGTTTAAAATGTTAACACTGGGAAACACATGCTGTGCTTGCTATTTAGAGCAAGACTGCAAGCTGAAAATGACCAAAGTCGGAAAAAAAGTGTTTTTTTTTTATTTTTTACATTTTGCATGCTCAAGGGAGTTTATGGTTTTTGTTTCTGCAAATGGCAGTTTATTTCATAACCATTTTAGAGATGAAGGAAATCTTGCCAGATTTCTCTCTACCATGCATTTGCAAGACGCAAAACACAAAAACAAAGAAAAATCCATCAAAGAATACTGTCTCCTTTTCTTAAGTATTTACCTCTCAGGATCAAGTAGAATATCTTTCTTCATTATCAAAATAAAATTAATAGCTCCATCTCCTTAAAAGAAAAGGACTTTATTAATGCTTAAGAGAAGGAAGGTAGAATTAGCCCAGTCTTTGGGGCTTTTACAATTTTCTGAGAGGGTCTCCAGAGATCTTTCTTATCAGAATTTTCTTCTGCAAGAGAACCAGAATATGCTGAATGACAAGGAGTCTAGGAATGCTGGTATGTTTGGGCTCCAACTTCCCCAGCAAAGATCTTGGGGTTTCTGTATGTTCCCCAATGTATGCCATTTTGATGAGTTGTTAAATTGTGTAGCTCATTATTGTCTATAAACCATGTCAAGGGGGAAATTATTTTGTGTTGACAGCAAAACCTCCTTAGATACTTTATGAAACAGAGATATCCTCCACAATCTAAATTAGGAATTTTAGAGGAAATAGGTCCCTGATGGCCACACTTCATTGAAAAGACTGAAGAAAGATGGTTTTCACCTATATTTTTACTGCAGAGATATTTTGTTCCGTTATATATGTGTTGATTCAGTTATACGTGTAGATATGAAAAGGTATTTGTGTTATGGATAAATATGGATAGGATTCAGTTATATGTGTAGATGTGAAAAGGTATTTGTGTTATGGATAAATATGGATAGCAAATAATTATTTAGGAATGTTTAAGTGTATAGGGCTTAAGTATTTACTGATGTAAAAGCATCATACCTTTTTGACATAATTCTTAATTATTTCACTTGTCGCTATGAAATAAGTAAAAAGTCATGATAAAATATGACTTGAATATTGATTTGCATTTGCTGGATGATCTCCCATAGCTTAATGGGGTATAGGTTTCTAGGTTGAGAATTTTCTACCTCAGGAGAGTGTTCAGAGAACTAGACCACCCAGTGATCCCTTGTGGGGAGCATAGGACTTGACAGAAGCCCAGACACAGCAGGTGTACCTGGACTCACAGGAGCCCACTGTGGGCTGAACCAGAGACATGGGCATCCTACAGTGTTACACACACATCACAGGGGATGGCAGCCTTGCCATTAGTTTTATCAAATGTCTGCTCTATGAACAAGCATTGAAGTTTTAGGGTGGAAATGAATCGCTTGACAAAGAGTGAAAACCCAAGTAAAACTGCAGGGAAAAGAAAAAAAAAATGCATCCTTCTGTTCTTTCTTTAATTCCTACGGCAGTTGTGTGGGATGTATATATTCTTACTGGCCTATCGTCTTCTAATATCTGAAGACAAAGTAACTTCTATATGCACAAATTATACAATGTGGGGGAATATAAAGATACTGTCAGATACAGAGTGACAGGAACTAAATAATTCAGACTAGTTTCTTTTCTTTAGTCTCCTTATAAAGTACTTTTGGCATGTGATTGATAGATATTGTGTTAAAACTAGAGGGAAAAGTTCCAGTTAAAAACTTAGATGTAAACTTTTATCTTCTTCTCCACACCCAAAACATACACATAAAGAGAAGCAGTGAAATCTCAGGTGAGACTCATTCAGCATCCTGAAGGACAAAAGGCAGTGTCCTTGAATATGCTTATGACTTAAACCTCCGAAAGTTGCCTTAAGGCCTGGGTAGACATCTATGTTAGAGCTGAAATTATGGTTTGAATTTAAAACTTTAAATTCATTTGTACTTCATCCATAAACATTTTAATTTTGTTTAATTGGGATCTGATTGCAGTTGCTAAAATTAGAAACACTATCATTTGTACACATTGCCACATTGCATGAACGTTGGTTGTGTGGTTTGTGTTTGTGTGTGTGTATAATTTACAAATCTTCACCTTAATCTTTTAAAAAGCTTTCTCTGTTACCTCTGTTACACAACATCACATATAGTGTGTACTCAGTAAACAGTATTAATTAACAATTTAATTCCTAATATGGAAAAGAAATGTTACTCTTATTTATATATTCAGAGTTAGTAGATAACATTGTTATTTGAAATAGGAAAACATTATCTGATAGATTAAAAATGCTATTTTCATATTATTTAAAGCCTCTTAGACTGAGAACAACGATGATATCCTGCAGATAACTGATTTTAATTATTATTACACATGTTTTGTATTGTTGATTTGCATAGCATATTTTGTAAAATAGCTATTATAAAAACTATTGCAGGTTCATTCCAAATAGTGGCTGAACTTCCTCTTTGGGAGGGCTGTAAAATATACAAAGGATGAATATTGCTGGATTTTAGAATAAATTCAAATAAATAAAATTATGAACCTTTTTGTAGCTTGTTCTTTTACAGACCCATGTTATAATCTCTTGCTTTTTGCTGTAAATGCATCTGTCTAAGACAATTCTTATTTCTTTGTCCTTATGCTCACTTTTCTCTCTCAAATTAAAGCTGCCTGCAAATTTTGATGGCAGTACTAAATTAGAAATCAACTATAAAATTTGTACACTATTTATACAATATTATACAACAAGACCTAAGTAACAGTTTTAGGATATTCACAAATATGTCTACGTGGGTTCCAGGCTACAAAGGTCACAGTTTGTGCATTTGCTATATTTTCTGGGTGGAACAGACTGACAAAGGCTGACTGTGTCACTAGGATCTTTGTGACAGGATCCTGGCACCTTGGTCACTGCTACACACCCACACCTCACCTCCTATCTGGACAGCTCTGTGTCTTCTGAGAGTCTAGACTGTCACTGTCCTCAAGTGTGAGCATTACACAATGTCACTTTTCTATTCTACTAAACTCCCCACAAGCTGTGGTTCTAAGATGCAAAAGCTTTATTTGGGCTCCTTGAAGACATCTATCCAAATCAAGAATTTCACTGGTTCATGAAATTCAGTAATATATTTTCTTACGTTAACTTCTTGATTGCCTCAAACCTCTTCCTCACCCCATCCCTTGTATTCTGCACTCCAATGAAGGGTTGACAGCCCATAAACTTTGACTTGAAGCTCAATTTTCTAAGACTCCTAGGCTAAGAGGTTTGGGAGCACTTACCAGTGATAGGTGTCCAATTATAAGGCAAAATTGAAAGTTAGAGAACTTGCCACGGAATTGTTTGAGATCAATGGGGGTAATAGGAATCTGGAATGTCAGAGGCCAGGCAATTACCCCATGGGTTTGGCAAATTGGCAATAAGGATGTCCTCATCTCCCAATCACAATTATGTCAGTTTTCCTACAGCTAAGAGAGGTGGGCAATCAACAGGGAGGTTCTTCTATTTCTATAAATGACTAAAAATACTTGAGAGTTTGTGAACTTTCACTCACTCACAATGTAAACTGTTTAACAATTTCCTTGTTTCCATGCCTGAGTTCATGGTCCTGCAATGTATTTATTAGAAGGGAACGAAGGTCACCTTGTTGGAAAACCATCCAAGATCATGACTACATCTGGCCAATTATCTTTTAATCAGGCCCCAAGGGATCTAGAGCTGCTTTATCAGGGTACTGTGCACTGAAAAAATGGGGAACTCAAGATGTTTTGAAGACTTTTTGATACAATGTGTGGATTGAAATCAGGATCCCCAAATGCCAACAGAGTCTTTGATTAAAGGGAAAATATGGAGTCCAAGGTGTGGATATGGTTGCCCAAGTCCATCTTACAGTGGATCCTGTACTTCCATGAAGCCAAGTGGGTTTATGAATACACTTCTGATCTGTTTCATTTGGTTGAATGTACTTAGCAGCTGGCAGAGCTTCCATGTTGTTTCTCTGATCTGTGAATTCGGTGATATTACTAAAGAAAAGTAAAGCAGAAGCCCCCGTACAGCTCACCTCACATCTCTACCCAAGAGTATAAAGCAGAAGTAATACCTTACCTGAGGAGGATTTTCAGGTAGTAGTGCCACTATAAAATATTGGAAAGACATAAGGGTGGTCATACTCAAATATCTCCTTTTCAATCTTTCAATTCATGAGACTTATCTCAGTTTAAAATGAGAGGTAGATCCTGGTGATGGATGGGGCCACTGATAGTGAGTGCTCAGCTCCTGTCTGCTTTAATGCAGTCTCTGATCTTGCTGTAGAGCTCTTAATCTGGAAAACGGGTTTTGCTCAGTCCTTTCAGTAAGGTCTCAAATTAGGTCTCTTTTATATGATAACAATAAAATACTTTCACTTGCCCCAGGGTTATATCAACAATACTGCTCTCTATTGGCATAATCTGTAAGGATTTTGATCTTTTTGATACTTCTTATAACTGTATTTTCCAAAGCTGAAAATTTTAGAGCAAAGTAGTCTGGGTAGAGCCCTGTGGTGGCCTTGTGGAGATGGGCACAGAGTGGTTAGGACTTACATTAATGACCACCAGGGGAATCCACCCAAGAGGAAGCCTCAGTTAGCAGGCAGGTGGAATGACTTGAACTTGGATGTCAGCTGGCCTCAATCTTTGGCCTCCTGCTCTAGTCTGCTGGTGACAGCTATATGTGTGTCAAATAGCATGGCTTCCCTTCCTCAGGACTGATCCTGCTGTTGGTAATCTGGGAAGTCTACCTTGACAGCAGCAAGTCAAAATGCTGAATCCTCAGTGCAGCTCTTCATGCAATTACCAGCCATCTGGTGGCAGTTCAGTTACATGGTCTCCTTTGTCTCTCAGAGGAAGCAGTGATTTTTCATTCCCTAGATTAATACAGGGCCTAGGTTAAATTTTGCTCCTCTGTTCACAAAGCTATTCAAAATTCTAAATGATGGACTAGGTTTTCCACATATATTCCCTCAGACCCAAAACCCCTTTTTTTCTTTCCTTTTTTTTTCTTTTTTTGACAAATGACAATGAGATTCACTTGTCTCACCTTGTGCTCTATGAAATACAAGCAACTAGACTACAGGTCCCCCTGAAGTGTCAACTCTAAACTTGTGGATTGAGGACACTATTTGCTATAGACTGAACCATGTGACCCCCAAATTCATAATGTTGAAACTCTAACTCCCCACTATGACTATATTTGGAGAAAAATAAAGAATTAGTTAAGGTTAAATGAAATCAAAAGTGTAAGATTCTAATATGATAGGATTATTGTTCTTATAATAAAATATGAGTGCAATCTTATCATTATTTCTAAAATCTGAGGACACGACAAGAAGGGAGCCGTCTACAAGTCAGAGAGAAAACTCTCATCAAGAACAGAGTCAGCTAAAGTGTTGATAGGATTTTGGATTTCCCAGCATGCTGTGCTGGGTAAAATAAATTTCTGTGGGATAAGCCACCTATTCTGTGGGACGTTGTTATGACTAACGCTCTCAGAAGGTATGTGGCTGATACCCTGCACTGTATGTTCAATATCTAGAATATGGATGAATGTAGATTTAGACCCTATCACATGCTTGGGGACCCGGCTATGGAATTTTTCTTCCCTGTCCTCAAACTTAAAGACTCTGCTCTTTAATTCCTGATTTCCAGGCAGAGAACACCTCTGTCAAATTCCATGGAAATGGAAGCTGTGGGTGCCATGTGATCAATTTAGTACCCTCTTCCAAGTGTTCCAGAAGGTGATGGAAGAAGTTACAAGACTAGTAAACACAATCAACCCTGAGCAACATGATCCTCCAGGGTTGCTGACACATGGGAAAGGAGAGGGGTATGTCTGAACTTATGTGGATCCTCTAGGTTAATCTTGGTTCACTTCTGCCCACCAATAGCTATAAATTGTTCCTTGCAGCAACCATGACTCAACAAAGTCAGGAAAACTAGGGCCTCAAATCCCTCAGGGATGAAGTTCCTGATCACCAATCAGATGGGCAGACCACACCAGCTGAGAGACACACAGTCCAGGGTAGAAGGAAAGTGAGATTTGGTGGCAGAGGAGGAAACAGCTGGTCATGGGAAGCACTTCCTAGTTCTTTTTAGGAGATAGCCATTTTATATCACTTTAAGGGATTTACCACCCTTCCCCATGTCCCCTTCCAGGAAAAAAAAATAAAATAAAAAGTCACTTTGATTCCATTAAAAGTTTAGATTTCATAAAGGAAAAGGTGCAAACTGATCTGAGTGGCCCAGAGGATAGACAGTACCAAATTCATGGATCTCTGCAATTCCCTTGATTTCAGGTTCTGGATTCCCTAGCAACAGTGCTTCTGTCATTCCATACATCACTGCTTTTGCTGTTGTAGAAAGTCAGGCATTTCTTTCTACAACAAGGGAGATAGATATAGAAGGGCTCAAGCGGCCAGGCAAGATGGCTAGTGAGGCGGTTGGGGACAGGGCCAGAACAAAGAGCATGCAGAGGGTCTTCTGATGAGGTCAGCTTTCTGCTTGACAAAATTGTTCATCCACACAAGCTGGGGACACAATCAGACAGACACTTCCTCAATGCTCCTAAGTGGAGGATGCAATAGAAAAACTAAAATAGACGGGTGGGCAGAGGGGGAATCCATCAATAAGAGTGAGGAGCATGTAGACAGGGGAGGAAATACGCAAAGGAGGAGATTCCAGAGACCATAATAAGAACAGGCCAAACTCCCCACGTGATTCCCAGCCCCAAGGCCTCTTCTCTTTGGAGAAGTCTATATCTGTCATTTTTGCAATAAACCCGCTGCTTGCCAGCTATCTCTGTGTCCTGTTCTTCAATCCTGAACAGAGACAAGGAACCCAGCACCTCTAGAGAGTAAAGCAGCTGGGTGTCCCTCACATGGTTCACAAGCACGATTCTATGGGACTCATGTCAGCCACACCATGGAAGCTTTCCCTCTGCCAAGATGCAGTTCAGAGGTGCCCTGGCTTCCTGGAGCCTCTATGAAGACAGGTAGCTAGAAGGGGCAATTAGCGCATCACAAATGTGCCTCAGGCTCTGCTTTAGAATAACCCAGAGCTATGACAGGGATTTTCCACTGTTTCACTTTTCCCTCTAGATAGGTTCAAAGACTGGTATTACCATAACCTTTTTGAAATCCTATAATTGAGACTTAGAGATACTGAAGCAAAGGGATGATTTATTCTGGAAAACTAGCATTAGGTCAGATTTCTCTGTAAGTACAGATGGAAGGAACGTAGCAGTAAAACACCTTTGTTCATTTTTTGAACCCCAAAACTGAAATAGAGTTAAAGTAGATTTTAATGTACAATTTATATAATCTTAACATTTCATGTTTTCTCAAATCTTTAATATTCTATAATAAGGTGATAGTTTGATATCATTATTAATTACCTTTGTAAATGATCAAATATTTTCCCAATGTACAAAGAGGAACAGATCTTGATTCTGGGAATATGGCTCTGAACCCCATAGAGGAAATCATCACCATTATGGCGTTTACAGCCTATGGGGGAAGAATAAAGTTCAAAAAATAAAATGAATCTGAGTAAGGAGATTAAGGAAATAATGGTGATCAAACAGCCTGCACTGGGCCCTCACCTCAACTTAAAGAGGTTCCTGCTGACTCAGGGTCCAGAACTTCCTTTCTTAAAGCATTTTAGAAAACTTGTAAACTCTCAGTGCCTTTTATATGTAAATATTTTTAAAATGTGCTTGTCAGTTTTATGTACCAGGATGTTCATTCTCAATGACCCAGGAACCACCCCCTTTTTAACAGGATGCTCCAGGATAATAGAGGCCCTGCCCCTGCCCGGTATCTATGGAAAGGCCAGAGTCTAAAAACGAGGGCTCCTCGCTCCAGTCTGTAAAACAACCTCTTGTAATGAGACAGCAGAGAGTTTAACTTTCCTCCAGGTAAAGCCAAATAATGCAGCAAAGTCGGCCAAGGATGTCTCCCCTACCCAAGTCTTCACGACTCTCCAATTTATTTCAGTGAAGTTGAGTTTAGACTCAGTTGGGGCCTGGCTCCTCTGTTTCAGAAGCTCTAATAACATCTTCACTGTCAGTTCAACTTGTTGTGTGGTACAAATTTGGTCTTTGGCAGGGACCATACTGCTTTGGATGAACTGGTCAGGAAGACTTTCCCTGAGAAGGTGACATTTGAGTAGACAAACGCTAAGGTAAGCGCTGAGCTATTATAAAATATAAGGGAGTGTATTTAAGGCAGAGTGAAAAGCAAGTATTCCGTGAAGCAAGAGTGGACTTGATGCAATTTAAGAAGAGCATCGATTCAGTGCAGTGAACGTAAGCAGAGGGAACAGCAGGTGTAGTGTAAGACATGCAGGTTAGGGAAGGCAGATTTTGAAGCCACGTGTTGGACAGTCAATCCTTTCTCTGTATGAGATGAAAATCCATTTCCATAAAGAAATGGCATCCTCTTGTTTTTTATGAAAGACCATTCTGGATGTTCAGTGCAGGACAGACTAAAGAAGAGGTCAGAATGTAGGCATATGGAGCATTGAGGAGGAAGTCACCCAAGCATGCATCAGATCCTCAAGAATCACAGCAAAATATTAGCTTGGAGACGTGTGGCCAGCGCGGGCTCTAGTTTAGAGGTCATTGTGACAAGACTTGCTGAAAATGGAATATGAGGGAGAAAAGCCTATTAATGCTTAGCTTATAACTGAGGAAGTGGGACTGACTTGGGACAAGTGACTTTCCACATGTGGAAAGGAGTGGAGGAATCACAGGTACGCTTGAGGTAATGGTGACAGGAGACACCTGTTTGACAGTCCCAGTGGAAAAGTCCAGTTTATATCCCTGAGAGAGCATGGCTGGTCTTTGGACTTGGTGTCCCTGGCTCCAGGGCTTTCCATCATCCAGAAGAGAGAGTGAAAAAGGAAGTGGTGAGCCATATTTCAAAGCAGATAATCGGCAACGACGGAAATAAACAAAGGAGATTATTAAGATACAGCTAATGTGGTAAAATATTAATACAGTCCTTTTTAACTCAAGTAATAAGCAGTCAATTCTAACATCTGAAGTACAAATATTTTTAAATCTTAAGTGAATGTTACAGTTGATAGTCATAATTAGCCTATTTTCCTGTTTACAAAGAAGTAAATTTTACAGGAAAAGAAAAATAAACTTCTATTAAGTGTCTAACATTTTATACCATTACTTTCCCAAATGAAATGCTCAGGTACAAGAAAAAAGCTATGGTAAAATTGTTGTGATATAATTTATATCCCCTCTATGCCAAATCTCTATTTTTCCATTAAATTTGACTTTTACTTCTTCTGTATTCTGATAAAAAAAATACTGACATATTTGGGCATTAATGTCTTCTTGAATTAAGACATTTAAATGATAGTAAGGATGTGAATAAAAATCCTGAGTTTTTCCTAGTCAATCAATGGAAAGATGAATTTTTTTGGGTAGCGTACTGCCTGACTTCAATTATTTAACAAAACTGAAATCTATACATTCAAGATTACCTCCTTCTATAAAACAAAGCACATCATTTTACATTGATTTTAAGTATTTCCCAGACATCTTTTTAAAATATTAATCAACATTATTTAAGTATCATTTAAGTATGATGATTCAGAATATTAATAAAAATAATCTCTAGATTGTTTTTAGAAACTAGTCCCTTCCATTTAATCTTTAGATATGGTACACATTGGCTATCTTGATGGACTGTCTTTCTAACCTATTTTATTCCCCACCAGATTTCAGTAAGGAGACATAAAATATGAGAAATTACAGATTTTTATGAGGTTTTTAGACATGATTTATACTAACTAAACTGGCTGGGCTGCTGCAGTAAATCTGCGGTTGCCTGTATACTAATAACGCTGTCCCCCACATCAGCTTTTGGCCCTGGTACACTGTCTCAATAGAAATGCAAGCTCTGCACTGCCAATGTCCTGTTAATATCATCTCAGAGAAGTCTTAGTGAATGTGACAGTTGATAGTAATAATTAACCTAGCACTGAACCAGCCAAGAAGCAACACGATCCTTGTGTGGAGCGGGCACCCTGCAAATATGCTTATCCTTCTCAGTGATCCTTCTCATTCTTTATGCCCTAATGTGAAATTGTTTAAACCTGTTATTAATTCTTGCCAGAGCTAAAGGTTTAAGTCATTAGGTAGAACATCTTTATGCTCTATACTCCAATTATTTTTTTTTCATGATTCCATATAAATGGAAAAACAGAAGTGAAACAAACCAAGAATCATATTCAATTCTCAACTACATTTATTTATAATGGTTTGGCTAATTCCCTAACTGGGTCGGAAATGCAAAGTACGTTCTTTTCTTTTTTATGTCTTTCATTTTTTGAGGTGAAATATATTTTCACTTTGGTCAATATATTTTTTTCTTGGCTAAGTGAAAATATATATGTGACAGTGTATTGAGAAAGTCTCAAGAGAAAATTCTTTAAGTGCCTTTTAAGTGCCATGTGCTGCTCTTTGGTACCATTTCTCATTGACCTATTTAATCCTCACATCAACCCTGTGCAGATTGTAAACTTCATGAAAAATTAAGCTCAAAGTCAGTGTGAATACAAACATATTACTAGCTAAAAATCCCAAGTTTTTCAGTTTTACATTTTTTTTTCTCTCAAATGACTTTAAAACATGTTTGCTTTCTTTACTAGGTAATAAATGATAATACCAGAATTTGTTAGATGATGTGACATTGGACAAAAATTAAAATTTCACTATAAGTGGTAGACATTATCCCACTGAAAATAAAAACCTAACTACAGTATGAGATGATCATGAGCCATCAGGCAACTCTCTGAAAAGTCTTTGTCTTCAACTTGACTAGATTAAGAGACACGTAGAAAATTGGCAAAGTACAATTCTGAGTCTGGGTGTGAGGGTGTTTCCAGAGACAACTGAATGTGGATCAGCAAGCAGAAGTAGGAAGACCTGCATTGAATGTAGGAAACACTGTCCAACAGGGAAAGGGGAGCCCGGATGTAACAAAAAGCAGGAGAAAGTTCACAGTGTGTGGAAGATTAATCTTTCTTGAACAACGGAGGATGTTTTGCTGGTGCCATGGCCTGTGGACATCAGCTTTTGAAATCTGATTCCCACCTGTGACTCTCCAGGGAGACCTGGGACTTGGGGACTTGGGCTGCATCATTGGTCCCTCTTTTTCTGAGGCTTTCAACCTCTTGGAATAAGCAGCTACTGGTTCCATCTTGCAGATGGCTCTGTGGCCTTATCTCCCTTTGACCATGTAAGTCAATGTACAAATCCCCTTCTGCAATAGCATACAGCAATGGTATATATTTGTGTATATATATATCTTTCTTTTCTCTTGGTTCTGTTCCTCTAGAGAACCCTGGCTACTATAGCAACTAATAAATATTATATTATTGATTATATAATCCATTTCTTGTGAACAACTACAAGAATAAAAATTATTATCGCTCATTGATCCAACTAATATTTATAAACTGTCTCCCATAGGCCAAATGGTAACCTTGAAACTGGAAATTTATTATGTCATTCACATTTAACACAGGATGCATGGTTAAATTGAATTCTGAATAAAGAACAAACATATTTTCTGTTGTATGTATGTCTCATGAATTATATGAAAAGCTCATAGTAAAACATGCTGTTCATTCTTTGTATGAAGTCAAATGTAACTGGAATTCTTTGTTTTATTCACAAAAATGATTGTAAAATCTAAATGATGAGGAAGAATTAAGTATAAGAAGTTGGGAAACTTTCCTTAAAAAAACGGAAAGATAAAAATGTGAACAGTGATGCTGGCATAAAGCTTGGTGAACAGAAGGAACTTGCAAAGGGTTCAGAGGTGTGGAAAGAGTGAGAGTGTGTTTCCTAAGATGGATACAGACAGGAGAGTGGGGGGGTGCTCACCATCCGTGCATGACAGGGGTGTAGTAGGGACCCTCTAAGAGAACCTCTATAATTCCTGCCTCCTTATATTCACACCATTGAATTTGACTAATGATTCAATGGTAAGAGTGAGAGCAGGTCATTTTCAATATTAGGCCACAAAAAGTGTGACTTTCATCTCTCTCTGGCACCATCTCTGTCTCTCTTTCAGGTCATCTATCATGTTATGAGTAACCAATATCTCTGTTCAGTAGGCGGTGGGAATGTGAAGTCTGACAAAAGCCACATGGATGAACTTGGATACAAACTGCCCCCTGTAGAGTCTGAGGACGACTGGAGTGCTGTCCAAAGCACTGACAGCAGTTGGCAACCCTAAGCCAAATCCAGACCCGCGGACATGTGGGTAATAAATGTGTGCTGTCTTAAGCTCCTGGTGTTGGTTGAATTGATTACACCTGAAGAGATAACTAACACTGAAGCCTTGAACTTATACTAAGAAGAGTGAAGAGCTACCGAAGGGCTTTTTAAGCAGATCAGTAATCAATTCAGATTTATGAGAACTTCAGCTGCAGTGTGAAAAACTGATGAGGGAAGGGAAATGGCAGGGATGGATACAGACATACGCTAGGAGGCAATTGTCATAGCCCAGGTGAAAAATGAACTTGAACTCGAGGAGGGATGAGGTTAGAGATGGAAAAATGGGGGAATAAAATCAAGAGATATTTAGGAACTAGAATCATGGGAATGAATAATGAAGATCTATGAAGGGGTCAAGGACCAGTTTCCTTCCATCCAAGTGAAAACAGTTTTCTGTACAGAGATATGAACCCCGGGAAAGGACCAGATTTATTGCCGCAGTTTACTTCTGGTTGACATTCAGAGTGATGTACACCAATAAAATGAGGTTGTGAGATAGATAATCCTGCCCGTGTTACCTTGCAGTGCCAGCCTATCCAACAGGAGCTCCAGGCAGCACTGGTGCTACCAATACCAGCAAACTCCCAGGAACTCTGGTCCTGGAAGCTGTACCCACCTCATAAGATGAGTGAGTCCAGAGACATGTTTTCTTTGTTTGGTTTTGTTTTCTCATCATTTTAGGGATAGTGCCCAGGGCCTTGCACATGGTGGGCAAGCACTTTGGGCTACAACCCCTGCTGGAGAGAAGAAGGGGGAGGCACCATCATAATCTAGAAGAGAAGTTTCTGCAGTGTGTGATCTAAGGAATCGTTTGCCAGACTTTTGTTTTAAACTATCACCCTTTTCAGTTGCTTTTTAGATATGTTGTTCTTTCCAAATTTTCTTTTCCCTATGAAGGTCAGTATCACAGATAAAACTGTGTATGTGGTATCCTATCGAGGGCCACATATTGTTGTAATAGCTAAGTTTATTTTTCACTCCCACAACAATTTTCACTTCATTATGGACAGCATCACCCCTATGGAGAATGCATAATACCCAGAACGGCAGGCAGCTCACACTTGATCAAAAAGGGTCAGTGCCACTCTGTAAATTTCACATTCCTGAATGCAGAGCAATTTTTATTTTATTATACATGCATGTTAACATATCGTTTTGGTGATGGCAGAAATACAGTTACATATCTGTGAGCAAACATTACTTTACAAATAAATTCTACTCATAAAATTTAAAGTGTTTTATGTTGTTTCTATGATATGAACTTACCTCTGTGACTGGAGCATTGTCACAATCTAATGACTGATATAAGACTGTACACGTCATGGACAGTTTCTTGGAAGAGGAAGATTGCATTTCATGTATAATTCCAATCAGATCCACCCTAGCAGTGGAGGTAAGGTTCAGTCTCATCCAAATAATAAGATTACAATAAGACTAAATGATGAACTAGTCCTTAGAAACTAAGTGACAGTGCATTCATTATTAATATTTAGCATGCTTTCATAATGCATTGATAAAGTATTATAATGATATTGTGTACTGAAATGGCACATTCAGAACGTCTATTCTAACTGTGGCCCTCTAGATGCTGCTAGGTAGTAGATGAGTTTCCTCTTGGACATTAACTCCATCTTGCATAGAATCAATCTGTTGACAAATTGCATTAGTCAGCTTTCTGTCACTGTAACAAAATACCTATAATAAGCAACTTACATAGTGGAAAGATTTATTCTGGCAAAGTTCCAGAGATTTCAGTCCATGGACACTTGCACATGTTGCTTTGGGCCTGTGGTAGCACAGTACATCACTTCAAAGGAATGTTCCCAGTGACCTAACTGCCTATCTCTAAGTCCCAACTTCTCAAGGTTCTACCACCTCATAATAATGCATGGGCTCAGGAAAAATCCTTTAACACACAGGCTTCTGGGAGATACACCAGATCCAAACTATAGAAAGTGCATTCACCAAGGACAAGGCATGACACCAGAAACCTTCCCACCTGGGTCACATATTCATAATGATCTTGCTGCCTAAGGCCTGTGTTAGCATGCTGGATCTTCTGGTGCCATGGGCAAGTTCAGCAGTAAGTTGGAAATCACAATAAAAAATTAACAATAAAAAATAAACCCTCTAAATAAAAGATGATTTCCTTCTGCAACTTGAATCCTTAAGTCTGCCACAAACTCTGAACTTTAGAACAAGCCAATGTATAGTCAATGTAAAGTGAAGAAATCATATATTGTTATAAAATCAAGTCACATAGTCCATTTTGTTAAGCATTTCAGATAGCATATTTTTTAAAAAAATATATTTTTAGTTGTAGATGGACACTGGACCTTTATTTTATTTGTTTATTTATTTTGTATGTGGTGCTAAGGATCAAACCCAGTGCTTCACTAGGCAAGCACTCTACCACTGAGCCACAACCTCAGCCCCCAGATAGCATATTTGTCAAATGTTCTATTAATAGGATGACTTTCATATGTAAAAGTTATTATATTATCCCAGTGTCCTTCTTAAATGATAATTTGTACTTTTACTTTTAGTGATTATAAAGGATATATAAACTATAGATTATGACTTCAACCTATGTTATGCACTTGGGTCAATTTTATTCAAATATTCACTGAATTGAAATATTGGGACCTAAGGAATGAGGATAGGTAATGTCAATTCTGTATTCATTCACTCATTCAACAAATATTTATCAAGCGAACTCTAGTTGTGAAGAATGCAATTGGTAGAAAGGCTAAAATCAGGAAATAAAGTCATTGACTGCAATGGACTAATAGATTAAAGGAAATACAGAGAAACAGTCTTGTGGAGAGTCGTTACCCAGAGGTGCATTTCTAGTATCCAGGAATAAAGTCTGTGCTTGGATATCAGGCAGCAGAACCCAGGAGGCACCAGGTAAGCTACAGTGCAACTTGAGACAGTCATACTGGAAGGGGTCTTGAATACCCCAAAACACCCCCCATTGAGGTTAGGATCCTCAAAATACATATTCCTCAAGGTAAGTAAATATGACATAGATTTGAAATATTAAGTAAGCTTTTATTACTGTGGTTAATTTGTCAGATTGCTCAGCCACGTTATAGAGCCCAGAGAGGAATGAGGAACAAGGTAAATAGGATTTGAAATCTGGAAGGAAACTGCTCTTGGAGGCTTACCCAGAAAAGCAGACCAAGGTAGTCCAAAACTGTGGTCCCATGCATTGCGATTCTAGAAAAGAGTCAAAGAGAATCTAGAGTATCAGAGAAACTCTGCTTCTTCAATTATTTGTACTTCAATTTTCTACGATTTTCTACTCTGTTTAGCAAGTGAAAAAGAACTCAGCACTTGATGTCTCCTTTGCTTAAAAGTCTTCTTTGCTGTCAATTTTCTCACCCACCAAGCCAGGCAGATGAACACCTAGACATCTTTAAGCTTTAATCCAAAAACCTTCCTAGTTAAAGGTGCACACAGCGTCTTCATTCTAACACCAACACATGAAGGTCTTCTGTAAGAACTTTGTATTCACACGTTTTATTGTGTGTTCATTCCACAAATACTTGTTGATTGTGACTCAATATAATGAACACTTTTATGACAGGTCTTGGGACAAAACAGTTTGATTCTTATTGTCAAAGAGCTTACATTTTTAAGAGTAAGAAGTTATCATTTCTTTACATGAAAGAAATGTGAATTATTTAATTTCATATCTCAGAATTTAACGTAGTTTAGGGGTTCATCAGAAACAATAGATCAAGAAAAGTATAGTTAGTGATTTGAAATGAAAAATAATTTGTTTATTTGTTTGCATGTTCTAAAAGATAAGTACACTGTTGTCCCCAACACAGTGTAAATTCTGTCGCTGCAAAAAAGAGAATGGGTAGAAAGACATGCCGCAGATTAATACTACTATTTCTCTTTTAATGATTAAATGGAGTGCCAAGACATATTAAGTACTTTTTTGAGACCACAGGAATTACTCACCCTGACCAAAGAACCAGATGATTATGACTCAAAATCCCCAGCTCTTGTCCCTCCCTCGCCGAGATGAAGCCACACATAAACCCAGCCATTATCTTGAATCCCAGCATTATGGATCCATCCCTGGTCTTTTGAGTTTTGTTATTTTCTTATGAATAGATCTATCCAGTTTGTGTGTAGGTCATCTTCACACACTCAGCATTGTAAATGAAATTCAGACTGTGAGTGAAGCCATTGTTCATTCATCCTCCTCTTGCTCTTGTGGTACTCCATCGTAATCTATTTTATCCGTCATGTTGATGAACATTTAGTTGCGATTTTTGTGTATGAATAACACTGCTATGAAAATCCTTGTACATTTTTTGGTAAACAATTCTGGTGGATATATACCTAACAATGCAAATTGCTGAATCAGATTACGGGACAAAATCCTTCAAAGTGACATGAACTGCAGCAGTGACTGCTGGCTCCCTGTCCTTAACCAGGGTTGTCTCGACTGCCTTCTCCTCTTCACTCTTGGGGTTACTATCAGTTGGTATCACTTTGTGGTTTGGTTTTCATTTTTCTTACTGGTGAGGGCAACAGCTTTAATACACACGGATTGAACATGTGTGCTTATTCTCTTTTTCAAGTGCTATTCAAGGACTTTAACAATTTTTAAAACTCGGGCTTTCTTTCTTTTTTCGTTCTTTGCATTTCCACACATTTACTACTTCATTGTTCAAGTTGAATGCTTTCTGCTTTCTCGTGGTTCATTGATTTTCTCTTCAGTTCATTCCAATATGTTGTTAAACTTACTTATATTTGGATTATAACTTTATTATATACTTGTGTCATTACATTTACTATGTATGTATACGTCCCTAGACTTTCTTTCTGACCATTTTTATGTATATTAGTTCTGACAAAAGTTTCCAACATCTCATAAATTTTCTTGAATGTATTTTTATGTTATTCTGATAATTACAACTGTGTCATTTGTTGGTCATTTATTCTCTGTTGCAACTTAGTATTGATATTTCTCCTGGTCTATCTTTTGATATCCCTGGCAATATGTAATTAAATACTGTGCATTCATTTCCTAAGGCAGCTATAATGCAGTGCCACAAATTGGATGACATGAACAGAGGAAAATTATTCCTTCCCAGACCTAAAACTAAGATGCTCAGGGCAAAGCTATGGTCCCGCTCGAGGCTGTAAGAGGGCATCTCTCCCTCCCAGCATCTTTCAGCTTTGGGTGGCGACTCTCAGTCTTTTGTCTTCCTTGGCTCGTAGCTGAACCACTTCAGTTCCTGATACCTTTTTTTTTTTTTTTTTTGGCTAGAAAGTTTAAACTTGTGAGTTTATTTGTGTGTGTGTGGTCTCCTCTTTTAATGAAGACACTAGTCACTGGGCAGAGAGCTGCTAAACTAGTATGTCCTTATCTTAGTTTGATTACAGCTGTATGCCTTATTTGTAAAGAATTTACATTCATAGATCCTGGGTTTCAGACTTGAGTATATTTTTTCTAGGGATATAACTCACTACCACTAAAAATTGTGTACAGAATATTTTGTGATTTGCAAAAATGTTGTTTTCCTCTAGAATTAGTTCAGTCTTTTTACTGGTCAGGCATATAGAACAGGAATTGAGATAAGTTTGAGTATAATGATTGTCTCTCCAGATTAATGCCTTTACAAACACATTATTCTATCAGGGCTCTCATCTGAAAGCTGGACTTTACTAGATTCTTTTTCTGTCCTTTCAGTTTTTTCTTCCTATTTATTTGTGGATTGTTGTTGTTGTTGGCGGTGGTGTTGGCAGATTCCATCATAAATGTTTTGTCCTCCTACCCTCTAAGCCTGATAAATTCTCTCCTCTGTTTTGCGTGTCCTTGTGATTACCTTTTTATCTTTTTGTTGGATGCAGGCTAAGAAGTCAGTGTGTGCTTTCATGGTACAACTGGGACGTCAGCTTTGCTTCTCTGAACCTCTGTTCTCTCTGGGATTTGGCCCTCCAGGTCTGGGATTGCTTGGTATCCTCACATTCAAAGTGTGTCTCTTGAACCTCATGGCATTGCCAGAAACTGATGGCTCATCCATCATTAGTGATCTGACCTGCTTTCAGTCAGCTAGATGATGCTGTGTGCATCAGAGATGAAACAATTGATCTCTTTACAAATTCTTGACCTACAAATTTAAAAATCAAGGAAATGCATTTTAAATTAATAAATTTTGAGGTAGTTTGTTACAAAGTAAGATGGGGGGGCATTATAAAGGAGTTGGCCACATTATTTTACTTGATAATATATATTACTAGTTTTCTTCTCAGTTGTTTTTTTTTTTCCCTAATGTAAGGAGTAGCATATTAAATTAAATAATCATCTAATAGCTTCCCTTCCAACAAAAGGCCTTACTAAATGCAAAGATGTCCAATGAGGTAAATATGGAAGTTTACTAATAGAAAACATCTTCTCAAATCAAAATAATAATTAAATAAACAAATGGAAAGGTTTCCAATGGGGAAAGATGTTTACCCTTTGAATTTTCCTATTCTTTCTTTTTAGAACAAGCACATGAATAGAAGATATCTCATGCCCATGAATTGACACCATAGTGGCAGGATTCTGCTTACTTCTCTGGAATAGACAAAAGTTATAAAGAGCATGAATCTCTGAAGGCACAGGAAAATGACCAAATCAGCCCTTGGCTCCTCTCTATATGAAATAAATAAGTTGCTATTTTTTTTCAAACAATCTTTGTTTGCGTTTTCTGTTAAATACAGACAAATCCATCCTTGTATAATAAAATTACAACAGATTTATTGTTCTAAATAGAAAGACAACTATTCTAATATGCTATGACATTGTTATTTTTAAATAACTAATCCATATAATAACAAAGCATATATACCATCTCCCATATATGGTCATTTTTAATTTATATTAGTATTTCTAAGATAATTACAATGAATAATTGACAAATTATTAAGACAATTCATTTTTCTTTAAGTAGAGAGGTTATGTTTGTTTTCTTAACATATGGAGTAACCCAAAATAAAACTACTTTTTGACAATTGAGAAAATACTATATTGAAAATCATACACTGACTAAGTGCCCTGTATGTTGTAGGGTACAGATGCTCATTATTTCAAAAATCTAATATACAACTATTGGAACTTGATATAGTTGTGATGTAGTAACATAATTTACTTTATGAAACCATAACACTCAATCTTACCGAGTTCTGAGATGAGAATAGTCAGTGTTAAATTCCTTTAGGCAATATATACTATTATGAAACAGGAAGAGGAAATCAATTTTCTAAGATTGGAATCAGAGGTTCATTAAAATATGCATTATGCATGAGATATTCTTGTGGTCCACAAGAGTATCAGACTGAGTGACAGAAAAAAAAATTGAGGCCAAAAACTTGCTTCATTGGGAACATGATTTGGTGGGTGAGAAAAATCTTAGCGGCCAAAACCTGTTTTTGCATAACATTATGCAGCATGCCAAAAACCCACTGCCATTATCAATCCCTTTCCACAAAATGTTGTATCTTAATCTTATTCCATGAAAAACTTGCTCTGATACTACATGAAATACTAAAGTATCTATCATCTGTGTATAATTTGTAGTAAATTTGTTAGACAATGCTTAATCTGCCAACTATGAAACCCATATAGAAGTGTAAGATGGAAAAGAATTTCAATCACATTTTCTGTAGCATTGGGAAAATTATTTGTTGAAGAAATTTTAGTTATTTTCATATGTTTTATGCCATTTAGCACGTTCTAATAGAGAAATGGATTGCATTATGAGGCAGGCCTGAGAGCAAGGTAAGAATAATTCCCTACCTCTACATCCTTTAAAAATGCTTGGAAATATCTTGGTCACAACCTAAGATGTAAAGGAAGTAATTTTCCCTCGTCTTGATGAAACACAATGGAAACATCCATTTAAAAATCTTTATCGGTGCTTAGGTTCTGCGTTAGAGTCCAGGGATATGTTTTCCTTTGAAACAAGGGATTTTTTTCAATTATAAGCACAATACTAATAAGCAGTAAAGGTTCAACCAGAAAAGCAGAAACAGAAAGGAGAAGAGAGAGAATAAAGAAAAAAAAAAAAAAAACAATGGCTGACACACTTGTAGAGATGGTAGGGAAGTCCAAAGTCACATGTCCATCTTGTCTGAGAAGAAGACAACAGGAAGATGCAGAACCAAAGGGAACCCCAGATGCATGGACCCACAATCAGCCAGAGGCCAGTTCCTTCATCAGGGCCTCTCTCCTGACTAATCATGGCTCATCCAGGATATTCTCTCTGATTTTAAAACCAGAACTTCAGAGACTTTAACTACGGTTACAAAGTTCATTTACAACATCACCTAGTTTCATGTTTGATTAAAACTTAGGGACTGGGCACCATACTAGCTGCTGAACATATCAAACTCAGCCATGAACCAATAGGTACTTATATGAAAATTTCAGAATAAATTTAATCATCTATAATAATTGATTTTTATATTAATGGTTATCAACTTTTAAAATTATCAGAAGAAAAAACAACCATAGGAAGATTCACAACTGGGAAAAGAGTTGTGCAAATTAAGAAGCAACCAAGCCCAAATGTATTTTAAATTTGGCTATGTTGTCACAGTACTTGGGAACCATACAGAGATTGTAATACCTCTGTCTTAAAGCCTCTTTTTCTTAATATATTGTTGTCTTTCATACCAAAACCAAAACAATCAATTGTCTTTTCTCCAGGCAGACAATTTTTTTTTTCAGTTTTTATAAGAAATTCACTGAATTCTCCAGTGACTTCAGAGGCGGAGGCAGGAGGATCTCAAGTTTGAGGCCAGCCTCGATGACATCATAGTGAAGTCCTCAGCAGTCAGCCAGACCTTGTCTCTAAATTAAAAATAAATAAATAAACAAATAAATCAAAAAGACTGAGAATGTGGATGAGGGGTAAAGCACTTCTGGGTTGAATTCCCAGTACCTAAAGAGAAAGAATGGAATTCATCTTGCCCGATGCATGTGGCAGAGGCTAATAAAGAGGAAGCCTACAAAGAATGATGCTTCAGGGAAGACAGCTTTGATGGAGCAATGTTCATAAAAGGCATGAAATGCACAAACTCCACCCTAGTAGGAAGTGTGCAGATATCCTCAGTCTCCAACACACCCCACCTCATCCTCTCTCAATTCTCCTATTAAATGCAGTCAAACAAGACCAGAGGATCAGGTGTTCTCCTTTTCTCTTTTCCATATTCATAAAAAGAATGCAAAAACAGGTAGAAACAGATGGGTTTTCTCTTTGTTTTTTCCTTAAGGAAGAACTAGAATGCATAAAATTTTAGTCTATGATGTTAATTTTTCAGGTACATGAGTCTTAGTTGACAGTATTCATTATTATTCTCATATACCCAGGTCTCTTCATTACTGAGAGCAATGAAGACTCAGTCTTAAACATTATCAACGATTCTAGGGAATAAGTACATTAATTCATAACAAAAATTTTTAAACTGTCTTTCTTCCCTTTTGAATTCTGATTTTGCTTTTGAAAGCAATGTTCATCTTTACTATTGGTAAGAAATACCATCATTATACATACATTCATTATGTGAATGATAAACTTAACAAATAAATTTTTTCAAAAGAGATATCTAATATGTGGAATTATTTTCCATACAATTATATTAGTCAATCAAAAACACTAGTATCTCCAGTGAGTATCAGATTCGAACTTGAATTCCTTGACCAAATTTCTCCAATCTGTTTCTGTCTCCACCCATAGTTATCTGAGTGACTGTCTACCTGGAACTTTATTCAGATATTAGCAAGTAGGCCATAAATAGAGATGTTTGGCTGCTATTCATATTATGGACTATCAGAAACAAGATATTCAATAGGAAAGAAGAAAATAGAATAACAATAACTGAAGAATCAATAGCAAAAACCCTTGTTTTTACTCTTTGGAAATGCATTTGGGACAGAGTCCTGTGTAATAGAGCCATGGAACTTCTGATTTAACTTTCCTTGATGTAATTCATTTCTTCATGCCAGAAGTCTTCTTTTAGCTAGCTATAGTTCTTTCAATTATTATTTTTGCATGTAAAATTCACAATTACTTCCATGTACGACTGTGCACAACTATGGTCCCAGCTCCTTTGGAGGTTGAGTCAGGAGAAGATTTCTTGAGTCTAGAAGTTTGAAGTCAGCCTGGGTGACAGACCACAGCATGACCTCACCCAAAAAATATAAAAAATTGCAATTATTTCCTAACAATAAAGCATGTTGAATAAGATAAAGTCAGAAATTTAAAAAATGGTGGAAAGCCTGTATATTAATTTTAGGTCTAAAAAATATTGCAGATAAATTTTTCAATTTTTTTCCATTTTATCAATTGTTTAATGCCTAATATGTTAATTCAGAGATAGATTCATTTTTGCTTTCTTAAAAGTGATATAATTGCTAAAACCTTAACCTCATTTATACTTCCATTATATGTGAAGAATATTTTGGTCTGAAATTTTTGGAGTCCATCCTAAATTTGACAAGGACAGATAAATAAGAGATAAATACAGAATAGAAAACCATATATAATCTAAGGCAAACTCCTACTGAGTACATTTAGAAAGGTTTATCAACACATTTTTAAAAATCTGCATAATACTGTTAAAAAACTAGCAAGCCTTTGAAGAATTTAGGTGTGAAAAAAACTAGAAAAAATAGAAAGAAAAAAATGTAGGCAGGAGAGTCCAATATGTGGATAGGATTTTCCACTAAGTATATGCTTGTTCTGGAAAAGGAGGCAACTAATCTAAGAAGTTAAGCAGCATATTTAAAAATCTTATGGGATAAGGGTACATAGTTCTGGGTCAAGCACATCAAAGGAGAGTGTCTCAACCAATTTTATTTTAGGTTAAGACCCTAGAGGTGTTCACTTAAAACTTAAGATTGATCTGCAAGACAGCTGATCTTTTCAGCTTCAAATCACCTTAATCTCTGAAATTGGATTAAGACGATTCTGTAGTTCATAGTCATTCTTTGATAGACAGGCCTAAAGTCACTTCCTAAATTTTGCATAGTAATACGCAGCATTCTTGTAAAATTATGTATGTATGTGAGGAGACAAGATTGCATGCAGGATCTAAGCTAGGGAACTTACATAAGTGTCTTTCAACAGAAGAATGGATAAAGAAAATGTAGTATATATACATGATAGAATATTACTCAATCATAAAGAAGAATAAAATTATTGCATTTGCTGGTAAATGGGTGAAACTGGAGACTATCATGCAAAGTGAAATAAATTAGTCCAAAAAACCAAAGGCTGACTGTTCTCTCTGATAAGCAGATGCTAATACACAATAAAGGGGAGGGGAGAGGCAAGAAGTTCATTGGATTAGACAAAGGGGAATGAAAGGAAGGGAGGTGGATTGGAATAGGAAAAACAATAGAATGAATGGGGCATTTCTTTCCTATGTTCATATATAAATATACAACCAGTATAACTCCACATCATGTCTAACCACAAGAATGGGATCCTAATTAGAATAACTTATTCTCAATATATGTATTATATCTCAAAATACACTCTACTGTCATATATATATGTAAATATATATATATATAAACAAATAAAATATATTTATATATATAAACAAATAATTTTCTGAGTGATTTAAAAAAAAGACTGTGTGAAGGAATAAGAAAGGATGAACAGAGAGAGTAAGAGTATCATCATAGAAGCAGATTTACCAGTTTTCACCAAGTGAAATCTAAATCTGAAGCTCAGACTTTAAATAATCTCTTCTTAATATAGTCAAGGAAATAAGAATATGGAATTAAAAACTTGGTAAGATAGGAAAGCTATGAGGAAATCAGAGAAATTCTATAACTGAACATCACAATAGCTTACACCAAGATCACAGCATATGACTTTAAAGGAAGATTGGACACAACTAGAGAGAAGCAGTAGCCAGAAGGTCTACAATGACAAAAATCCGGACTGAATTTTAGGGATAAAAAGGTGGATACCTGAAGAGAGATGAAGAAATGAGGCATTTTGAGTGAAAATCTGAAAGAAATGAGGGTCTAACTTGTCCAACATGTGCGGAGGAATCTCTCCAGGAAAAGGAAGAGTAAATGAAAATACCCAGAGCTAAAAGCGGGGTTTTTACTTTTGTTGTTTATTGGTTTGTTTTCTGGAAATCCATGCAGCAGATGTGGCCGGAGCAGAGAGAGCCATGAAGAATGTAGTGAGAGATCTGTAATGGTGAGAGAGCCTGCAAACCAACGTGAAGCCATCGTGAGCACGTGGACCTTTATTGAAGTGTCCAACATGCAGGAGTCACAGAAATGACAAGATACAAAAGAAAAAGAATATAGTGAGGTAAAGGCCAAGAAGTAAGCGGTGAAGGCCAAATTGTCATGTCCTCAAGTTATATAAGAGGTGGGAGTATTCAAGGCTGGTAAGTCCAGAGAGAACAAGAACACTGGGTTTTAAGAAGTGGAGGTGATTGCTGATCCTCCCACTAGATAATTAGTGAGTTTTAAAGCCCAATGGGACATTTTCAAGACTTAGCTACCAAAGGTGTTTTTTTTTTCCTTTATTTTACTGCAAAGGGTGACAACTAGGGGTTATGATGAGGTCAGTAGATATTTAAGGTGACAGAAACACAACTGAGTGCTTTTTGGAGGAGATCCAGAAAGGGGAGAAGGCATCCTCAATGGCTGAAAAGAGGAGACTTTTCTGGAGTCACATACTTGAGTGATTAAAGAGGAATAAAGTCAAATTCCTAGAAATGAGTGTTGGTCTTTTCTAGAAGTATAGGGAGTACATCCTAGTATTAGGACACAAATGTTGATTATATTAACGCAATTACAGACAAGCGTGGAGATCATATTTTCTTTATGAGGTTTATGGAGTCTGTATGGGTTTCATTTTCTCAATGAAAGAGTAAGGTAAGTCATCATCAGAGAGAAGAGGTATTAAAAATTTAAAGAGAGAGGAGACACCAGGGAGAAGTATTTGAGGTACGTGAACAAGTAAAACATTGTATGATTACCAGGAAACAGAAAAGACTGAATTGACCATTGGGAGGATCCTATATTTAATAAGAGCATTCCCCTAACTGTGCTTCTGATCATCACATGCAGCTGCACAATGTCAGGCACAGGTGCAGAGTAAGTGGAAAGTTAGATGTACTGGGGGATGCGGTTTGGCTACATGGGAACAAAGCTAGAGGGGGCAGGAGGGCTGAGGTTGCATGGAAGGAACTTGCTTAGTAACTGAACTTCAACTTTGGAAAATAAAAGAGTGAGAAACTGAAGGAGTCGGAGGGTGTGAGAGAGTGAGTCCTAAGTTCTGATGAGTTCTAGAGCTCTGTTAGTACTAGAACTAGCAGGAAAGCTCTGGAATATAATCCAATAAGATGAGAGGGTATGATGCTTTAAAATGAAATTCTGAAGGGGTCGAAGTTACAGGTAATGATAAGATCTAAGCTCTGAGCTGGGTGGAGGGGCTGGGTGGAGGACAAGCCCCTTGAAGTTAAGGAGTTGAGACTCGCCAGGGGCCACGGGTATTAGACAAATCACACACATATACTTTACATCATCGAGAATTATCACTGAAGTAGGTGTAGTGTAGGTGCCAGGTGGTACATTTCACTTAATTGGCTCACTGAAAATCATTTTTAATTGAAGATGCAGACTCCATGTTGTTTTATACTTAAAGTCCATTGTATTATATTTAGATTACTCTAAATATTTACATACAACCAAAGAAAATCAGATGAGAGAGATCACAGCTAAGACCTAAGATGCTTAATTTTAGGTCCACTTCTGTGAGCTGCAGGTGCCCAAATCATTGGGTAAATATGATTTCTGGGTGTGTCTGAGGGATCCTCTGAAGACATCAGCATGTGAATTGGTTGACTGCATGAAGAAGAAGACCCTGCCTGATGTGTGCCTCATCCAGCTCCTTGAAGTCCTGAGTAGAAAGAACAGAAGGCAGAGAGACGTTGAATTCCTTTTTGGGGGTGGCTTGAGCTGGGACATCCTGTTCTGCCGCCACTGCTCCTGGGGCTCAGGAAGTATTTCAGGCCTACCTGGAATCTGCATCTAAGTCTTCCAGCTGTCAGACCTTCAAACTATGGCACGGGCTTTCCTGGTTGTACAGCTTGCAAATGGGAGATTGTGAAACTGTTCAGCCTTCCTGATCACATGGACCAATACTTTATAATCAATGTCTTTAATAATGTTATACATAAATTATATATAATACTGCACATACATTTATAGTGTCCGTATACATACATATATGTGTATGTAAGTTTCCCTCCTGTAGATTCTGGTTCTCGTGAGAATCCTAATTTAATTTCAGAGCCCGAGGTACCAAGCAGCCAGCAGGTAATGTATTTTCATATTTTGGAGTTGTCTAAAATTGCCAGAAATTTAAGAAATTTAATATATTTTTAAAAATCAGTTAAAGATCTGAAGGTATAGCTCAGTGGTAGAGCACTTACCTAGCCTAGCATGTCAAAAGGCCCGGGGCTCCATTCCCAGCATGACAAAAAAAAAAATTTATTCAAAGCAATATTTACAGTTAGCTGTTATTTGCAAGCTATATTAGGTGTTTGCAATAAATCTATACAGATAAATGTTCTTGTTATCATTGTTGAGAAACAACAATTGTTGGAGCATAGAGAATTTAAATGATTAGTCACTGGAACTAATAATAGAGGGTTATCTTTTTCATAACTTGCCTGGCCTCTCTCCTCTCCCCTTCAAGGCTAAAGACACCTATCAGCTGCCATGAGGGGAAACACCAGATCATGAAGGGAGTGAAAAGAGGTGGCACCTGAGGTCTTGGAAGATCTCCATCTATGTCCAGAAAATACATAAATAGCCTCCCCTTTACCAGCCTGCAGGTCTCTCTCAGTATCCCAGTCCTGTATCTGCAGCCCCCCAATCCCCTGGAGTGGAGAAGCTGATTAGTTCACAAAGCCCCATCTCCAGACTTTGGCCACTGAATAAAGTCTTTCTTGCTCCCCAAAACTTATTCCTCAGACAATGTTTATTCCAGGGAATGAGTTTCTGGCCCTAGGTTGAGTAATGAGTAGAAAAGCCAGTATTTTAACTCAGAATGACTGCGAGACCTTGCCCTGGATCCCAAGACCAGACAAAGTACACATTAATGGGCTTTGTCTCAAATCCAAATGATATCCTTTATTTGTCTGTCCTTAAATGAAAACATTTTATAGGATATATTATCAATTATGAAGGTGATGAATTGCTGCATTACTTTTCAAAGGGCTGTTGCAGCAAGCTGTCATGTATAAAATTTCTTCAAAAAGCACAAAGGTCACAGTTACAGTTTGTCTTGTGGCAGTCCTAACTGCGGTGATGCAGTTAGCTGCCAGGTCTCCTCACGTGTTGTTTGCATAATTAATTTGAGACAAATATCTAGTTCCAAGGAAGTTCTTGTTGTACAGGATTTGACTTTTTTTAATGATTTCAACCCTAATGGTTAACTTTGAGAGCTATTAATTGATGTTGATTGACAGGAAGCAAAACTGATGTGGACTAGGTATTTCTCAACCCCTTCAAACTCTTTCAGAAAGAACACTGCATTGGGTAGAGGAAATATTATTTTTAAAAAATCATCTTAATTAAAACTACGTAAGAAAGGAGAAGGTACACATGTTAAGAGGAAGTCATGAGCTTTAAGCTTGGACTCTCCTTGCTCTTTCCTGGGATGGCTTTGTGGATGCCTCCTTTCCATTCTTCAGGGGTAACACTGGATTCACATTCTTGGGCAAGTTCTGTTGCCATCTTACCTACCACAGCATTCCTCTTTTCCATTATTCCCTAACAAAACCATATTTCTTCTATTACAAAAATCAATAATATAATTTTCTTTTATTTTCTTTCCAAGTCACTCTGAAAGAGGGCTCAAGGAGATATGTTTGAGCACTGTACTCACAGGCCTTTAAGGGTGCCTGGAATAGAGGTGGTCTTTTTAGAAAATTTAGTCAGATTTTGTTTTGCTGCATATTAGTATAGATAATTTTTAAAACAGCCATGGGACACACTAAATGCCCTGTCTGAAAGAAAAATCTCCTATGAATTTTAGAAAATGGCAATTCATAAATTAATTCTAGCCATCAATCATTATTGCTTGTGAAATTTCGTGTCTGAATACATCTTACATAATTTTCAAGCAGATGGGTTTTTTAGTATATTTATATATTCTCTCTGCATTCTTCTTGTTTTTAATATGCTCTGTTAAGCCTGAAAGATAGGCAAAAGAAAAAAAAAAGCAGATTCACTTTTGTGAGCAATGAAGCTTATACCAATTCAGGGGTAGGTAACTCTAAATAAAGAAAACAGAAAATTATAAACTCAGAATCAGTCACAAAACAAGTAGCTATTTAGACTTGTGAAGTCCTATAACAACAGGTTAAAAGTGAACGCTAGCAAATATTATAAACATCTGAAAAGAATATGTGTTCTTAACAATGTAAGTTATTAATAACTCTCTGGTATATTTTTATATGTCCTCCTCTAATATTTGACTCAATATTTTTGAATTTCTCCTATTTTGACAACAATTTTATAACAGTTTTATAGAAAGAAGAAAATAGTAATTCAGTATTTTCTCTAGCAGTGTATAAAAATTTTATTAGTATTTATAATTTCTTAACAGTTTGTTATTAAGGTTCAAGAATATGTAACACTATTTTCATATTTGAGAAAAATTGCTAAGAGTATTTTTCATATGTGAAATGAAGGATTTGAGGGCACTTTGAGTGTCCTTCTGACTTACCTGATCTCAAACACTCAGTGACAAATGTCAGAAGCCAATTTGTCACTGAGGCTCTGCTTCTAGCACTGAGAAATTTCTGTTTTTCTTGTCCATATCGGTATTTATTGTCAAGACATTTAAGTATTTTCCTGCCATGTTTATATGATTCACTCCACTTCATTAATTGGATTCTGAAACAATACAAAAGCCTATTAATTACTTGTATTCAAAATTTATCTCTTCCTTTACATGAGTTACTGCTTTGGTGTGATCTGAAATCATTTTTCATTACCATTAGCATCTGAGTGTCAGATTATTTCAATTTATTATTACTTCTGTGTTGTGCTCCATTAATTTATCTACATTTTCAGTCAGGTCTTTCCTCAATAAATTTAATATTCATGTGAGTTTTCAATTCAGGAGTTGGCAGTTTCTTACTTATTTTATTGAAACTCCCCCAATTTATTTTTCCAAAATTGTTGGTTTCCCAGCCTATATTTCTTCTCATAAAACCGAGGTGCACCCCATTAAATCCCAAATAAGGAATAAGGCTAAGGAAAATCATAGTGGGAAAAAAATCAGCATCTTTACTAATGTTTATTAAAGTGCAATTTTTGAAAATCCAACAAATGCCTATGACCATGTGAACACAGCAATAGGTATCTCTAAGGACACTGAAAGTGAGGAGCTTCATTCAGCTTCACTAGTTTTGTGTCATGTGTCTTCTCTGTGAGTATGTTTGATGGACAGGTGTACACTGTCAATGCTTGCCTCCAAGGAAGATAAGAAACACTCAAAAGTTTAGATCTATAATTATTTTATAAATAAACCAGAGAGAAACTTCTATATAACTCTTTGAAAGTAATTCTGTTTTCTTAAAATATCATTAAAAATCAATGTATTAAAAATGGACATGACTTTCATGAAAAATGAAGCTGAATGTGAGAAATACTAAAACATTTTATAGTAGACAATGAATGCCTTGAAGAAACTGGTTTCATTTATTCCTCATTCTTAGCACCCAGCATGCAGATGGAGCTCTATAGATATTTGTGATTAAACATATGAATGAAGGAATTAAAAAATTTTTGAAATAAGACTCTAGAAATCTAATATTTAATGGAAAGATATAATCAGATGACATGTATAAAAGGAAAAATATTCTCCCAATTAAGAAAAATTGAAATGGGAAATAAAATGTCTACACAGCAATGATTAATTTCAATTTAAATATCACTTTCAGATTCCAGAAGGACAATGATATGAAAGTGGTGCAGTTTCCAATCAAGAGATCCCATGCTGAGGCAGGGTGATTAGACTGAGCCTTACAGCTCATATCATGTCAGAAGACTAATGGATGACCAGAGCAGAGAAGAAATGTTCAATGTCCCGATGGGTCAACTGAGGAATCTCAATGGGAAATGGCTCTATGTTTTCCCAATTTCTCTGCTTCCCTCTGACCTACAGTAACCCTGTTCCCTTCAGGGTGCCTTTGCCAGACTGCATTACTTTTCTGCCAAGTATATCATTGTCATTCTACTGTTCTTGTATTTAAGACATATAGTCATGTTCATGTTAAAACTAGTGTCATAGCTAGATCAAAAGCTTTCTCCTCTCCAAGGTACAGGCAAAAGCCACATGCTCTCATCTGATCTCACCTGTGGTAGGGAAGGTTTTGGATCTCAAATTTCATCTCTCCCTTTCTCTTCTAGCCTCTGGCACTGAGAAAAAAAAAAGACAGGAAAGGCAAAGACCAATGGATAATTATCTTATGTGTGGGACAGGAAAATAGCTTCATTATGTTGTTATCAATACTTTTCTGGTTAATGCAATAATGGAAAGCAAGGTGGGGCCTATTAACCATGTAGGTACTTTGAGGATAGTTACCACATAAAGTGGGAGAGTGACTCTATTATTAGCAAGATAGATTTGCCCAGCTGATCATCCATTAAGATTTGTCCCATTACACTTCAAGCCAATTAGCATGGTAGATGTTTACCTCCATTGTCAGCTTTTCAGTTACAAGAAGAACATTATCTCTCACCAGAGATGGAGATTTACAAGGCATATTTAGAAAGCATCAGTATCACAAGGTAGATTCAAAGTTACTAGAGTAACTGATTATGGACTTTCCATTGGGGGACACAGAGGGATATGTAAAGATTTTAGGGTGAGTTGATGCTAAGAAATCTCTTGGATTTCAATACTCACCAAAAGATTTTGCAGATCCTGATATTATGAATGGTGGTCTATAATCTTACTACTCATTATGCTTCTCAGGGCTAGCATCACCTGGATCACCTGGGTGATTTTATTAAATGTGGAATCTCAGCTGAATTTAAACAATGCACACTGTCTAAGAAACCCTTGTCTATAATAGTGATTTTCAGTTCTAATTGCGTATGAAAATTCCCTGGGATGCTTTTAAAGCATTTCAAATTCCATAGCAGAACAAGTGAGAAATTCTTGAGACAGGGATGAGGCACTGATATACTTAAAAGCCTGAATATGACTCTGATAGTTGACAATCACTAAGGAGTCATCAAGCAACAAAAAGGTCATCTACATAGAACATCCTCATGGATTTTGAAGTTACCAAGTTACCACCCTCTACTCAGTTCCAGCCAGTTATTTTCATGTGGGAAGACAGGTTGTCAGGTCAATTTTTCAAAAGAAGCAATAAATCCAGATTTCATCAGAGATAACTAGATATTTACATCTTGGTTAAAAAAAAAAAAACTCAGCAGGAATTTTAATCAAAATAGGCTGGATTCAGACCTTAGGTTTGCAGTGTGGAAATGACGGTGTTAAGCCCTCAAGCCTTGTGGACTCAAAAATATCCAATTTTGTTAACCTATCCGAGCCACCTGTTTTTTCCAGCTGTTGAGTCAAATTAATGTTTTCAAAATTATTTAAAAAGTAGAAATGAGTAAAATGTCTGTGGCTCTCACAGGGATCGAAACAGTCACATTGGCATTATCATCTTCTTACCTGTAAGCAGAGCCTCATGGGAAACTGCCTACAGGGAATCAGGGGTCATTAGGGAAATGCCATAGAAACAGTTAAATTAGAGCAATCCAGAGAAAAATCTTGTGCTTATATCTCCATTAAAGGGAAAACTATTCTTTGTGGTACAAAAACACTTAAAAGTACTTATGCTATAACTTCCTACCCTGAGTGTGTGGTAGTCACAGCCATGATTCTCTACATTTGTTTCTTTGTTCCGTATTCCCTGGATAAACTCTCCCTTGACGTGAGACTCACGGATTTTGATTTTAATTAAATTAATGCTAAGCACTATAAACGTTATAACCACAGTGTCTGTTTCAATCTTTTATTCTGTATCAAAATCCTCTTTCTTAAAATGGTTTCTGTTTTCCATATTATGTAAAAGTCTTAATCATTTGGAATGTTAGTCTGAACACCGATGAAAGTTGACCTCTGATTAGCCAGAACAGTGACAATGAGAAGAGGTCCCTGCGGTCCCCTCTATTACCCACACCCAGGACCCTGCCAGGCTTTCCCAGTTCAGGTCCTGACTGGCGTGGGGGAGCCTTCCTCCCCTTCATCCCCACACGCACATACTCCACCGTGCTCCAACACCCAGCCCTTCCCAGACTCGGAAGATCTCCTAGGTATTTCAGTGGAGCTGCTCAAAGTCTCCAGACTGGGACCAGACCCCATGGAAGCCAACTGTTGGACACTGGTTAGAATAAAATGGCATAGGTTGGTGGCTTTTACTCAGAGGAAAGCTGAAGGTGGCAATGAGCTGATCAGAGGACCTGGGACCATTGTTCTGGGAACCTCACTCAGTGGCCAGTGTCCTGATCCAATAACCCATCACTCCCCAGTCAACCCCTCTCCCACCAACCCTCTCCCCAATCTGCTTCATGGCTTCTAACGTAGAACATTTTATTCCAGTACACAAAAGCAAGAGAAAAAAGTTGATCTTCCCTTATTTTGCAATAGACCCTGAAGGGCTACTGATCAAAATCATGCAACTAAAAACATGGATCCTCTTTTCTTGAGAACACAGAGGGCTTTGTCTTCAAAAACTATTTATAAACAAGGATAAACAATTCACTTATCTTTGTGGATAGAGGAGTCACCGACCTTTGGAGAAGGCCGATTCTTTCAAATATGAAAGAAAAGAAGAGAAAGAAAGAGTCCATTCTATATGGAATAAGTTTGAATATTCTTGTACAAGTACATATTTTATATGTTAAACAAATAATGTTAAATAGAGTTAAATATTTTGCTATTTAACTAGAGTTAAATAGAACACAAATCTTCCTTTCCAGTGTTAAACAGGCCAAGGGAGACATAATTATAAAGAGGGGAATAACAGAAAGGAATAATCAACAACTTCAAATTCCACAAAAGTTTCCAAAAAAGGGGGATTAAAATTATACTAAAAGTTCCAGATTAGAAAGTAGATGGGATTTTCCTGCAGTTATGGTGACTAAAGCCATTTCTCCTTGGCTAGAGGATTAGGTGAGAATCCGGATACAGGAATTTTAGATTGCACCTCAAGAAGCAGGACACTGGAAGAAAAGAAGATTTCCTCTAACAGTGGGACAAAGAGACAATGGGTACTTGAAGTTGACTTAATTTTCCTAAGTCTACAGTGACAGAGTCAATAGGGGAAGATAAACTAAGGATAGCAGAGAGAGAGAGAGAGAGAGAGAGAGAGAGAGAGAGAGAGAATAAATATTGATAAGCACGAAGTGAACTGGATCCAGAAAAATATCGAAGGGATTAACCTAAAATAGGAAATGGGGTAGCTCCTGCACTGAGAATAGGCAAAACTTGAGCCTGGGCAGGAATCATCTGCCGGAGGGCTGTGTGTCTAGGAGAGGACCCCTGTGCTGTCATCTCTAGGCCACTGCCACCTCCACCTGCAGTGTGGCAGCTGAGTCACACCAACAGGCTTAATTTTACCTCATCTCTTTTCACTCTTTTCTCCATGTTTGTTCAGAAGGATGTTACCCTTCTGCCTGACTGCATCACCACTGGAACAAAGCCCCATAAACAGGTGAAGCTAGAACACACCTACTGTCTCCTCTTATCAGCCTGCATTCTGCACATACACAATCCTCACTTCCAAATTCTCTGACCCCTATGCTTCTGCCTCTCCGTCTGTCTAGGTGAGCCATAGTTGCCTGGCTTGTGGCTCCTGGGCATAGTCCAGGGTTGTTCAGGGCTCTGAACTTCGTGTTCTCTCGACTTGGAAGGCTCTTTCCTAAAATGTGCTGCACCTTTTCTTCTTCTCTCCTTCAATGCCACAACTCAGTAGGACATTTACAAACTATTTTCTTTGAAAATTCCACAGCGTTGCTCTTGACATTGCCTATGTGCATTCCCTGAATCGCATTTTCAATGTAGACAAGCTACTTGAATCTTATAACATGCTATATTTTTTATGTGACTCAAGTCATTGGTTTGGTCAACACCCAGTTCACATTGTTTAAACACGTCATGATAGGTAATAGAGGGTTGGAGTCTGCTAGGGAAAAATTAAGGTTATTGTTGAAATGGTGATACTCATTTTAGGCTGAAAATGGGCACATTAGGTTAGAAATACACATATTTGTATGATTTCTGCCACCAAGTTCAATACTTCGGAGTTGACGAGAAAGGACACATTCAAAAAAGGTTGACATGTGTAAATCAACATTGCCTAGCAAAAATACAACATAGACCACAAATGCAAGCCACACAGGCAATTGTAAGCATTTTAGTAATAATATGAAAATAACTAGAAAGGCAAAGGAGAGATTAACTTTAAAGGGATATTCTACTTAACTCATTTATCCAAAATAGTTTCATTTCAATAAGCAATCAATATGAAATGGTAGTGTTAGTGAGAATTTATATTTCCTCATACTAGTAATAGAACTCTGGTGTATATTACATACATACAGCATATTTCAATTCGTATTGGTTGCATTTTGTGTGCTCAGCAGACCATGTGGCTAGTGGCTAGTATCTCAGACAGTATAGCTCTAGATAAATATAGAGTTTGAAATGGCTGGCTTTCAAATAAAAAAAAAATATATGATCTGGAGGAAATTGAGTGTGATAATAAGACAATTGCTGAAATGATATAACATGAAACCAGTTGCATCAGAGGGGGAAAGGACAGGGACGTGCACCGTGAATGAAGTTCTAAGCTGTATGAATGGACACATCCAGTGAGATTAAGGGAGACAACATTTTGATGAATAGAAAGTTGTGACCAGTGGAAGCATGAGATGGTGGTGAAAGTCATTATAGGCGAACACTCTATTAAGTAGCGACAATAGTCTTGGAAAATGACAGCCTTTGAGTGAACCATAAGACTGTTGCCTCAGAGAAGGTGAGGGACTCTCTGAGCAAGAAGTGACAGCAGTAGAGCCCAGAGGGTGCTGGAGGAATCCTTGCAACCCCAAATAGAAGGCTTTAGCACCAGGAGGAAATAAATCCCTTAACACTGTTAATGTGGGTTCTAGCAATGATTACGGGAATTCACTAACATGATGGAGCGAGTGAGCAGCAAAGAGGATAAGAAATGGGAAACCACAGAAAGCAGGCAACTGGGGCAGCCAGGACATGCCCCTGTCTCCCATTCTGGGAGAACAAGACTTGCCTGTCAAGGACCCAGTTAAATCAGAATACATGACTCTCTCATTTCGCACCAATACCGAGGTGCCAGAAATGTACCCTAATCTCCCGACATCAAGGTGAAGGGAATCCTGGCTAACAGCTCTCGGGGGGGCCAAGATGATCGGCTGGAGCCTGAGAAGCTCCATCAAGGCAACTGCTTCTGAGATTCACCTTTCATAGTTGACTTCAGAAGCTTCTTTTATAGGCACAGAGGAGGTCAAGGAGGCTCTAGCTGAGTTCTGAGTCCCAGAATACAGCAGAGAGTTTCGAAAATAATCTTGATTTTTAAAAAATTCTAAAACAAGAAAGGACAGAGAGAGTATTTGTGCACAGTCTTAAATACTTCAATAAAATTGGCCATTGTGCAGTACTGATGCCACAAACATTTAGGGAATTTTGGCTATCAGCCAGGCATGCTAGAACGTTTGAAAATAGAGATGTGAAAGATTTTTAAAACTTTCTAATACATTCAAATTAAAGCAGGAGCTTGATAATTCACTGGGGATTTGTTACAGGTGCTCCTGACTTGCAGATGGGGTGTTGGAAGCAATAGAACAGTATCTCAGCCAATATACAGCCATCCCCCAAGTAACTGACACTATGTAGTTTACTGAGTCTGAGAGCAAAAAAACCATGACAAATCAATACAGCAAAACTGCCTGGTGTTCTCTGAACTCTCCCCTTTCTCACCTACATCTACCCTCAAAATCCAAGAGTTTCCGTTCCTCTCTATAAGACAGTAATCTATAATCTAAAAGAAATAGTTTTCTAAGTTGGCTACACATAAGAATCAGGGAACTTTTGAAAAAGCCCTTTGCCCAGGTCACACTCCAGATCAATAAAACCAGAATCTCCAGGTAGTATCCAGACATCAGTATTTTTTATAACTCTCTTGTTCTAACATGCAAGCAAAGTTAACTATCACTGCCTTCAAGCATTCAGGAAAATGAAACATAGTCTTAATTCGAAGCATGACTTCTTGTCACTCCAGCATGATCTCCATCAAAAGCTTGAATTCATGGCTCCTCCCAGGCCATCCACAAAAATGTGTAGACATTCTGCATGTAAACAAGTAACAAAGAAAATCTTACATGTTTGAGACTGGGAAGGACCAGAGATGCTCCTGTATTTTTCTGATTTAGACAGGTGGTGGAGGCTGCAGTCTTCATTTAGAAAGGAATTCAGGGAGGGAATTAAATTTAGGAGCAATAGAGAAAGTTTGCATGCATTTTTAGATTTCTGTCCTCTACATCTGACTGCAGCTAATTGCATATCATCTATAATAAGTTTATTATAAGTAAAGGACTTTGAAGTTTTCACATGAGTGAGGCCACATATTTTAAGGAACCTAACATTTTAAATTAGTTGAAATTAATTATATTATTTTTGAAATGAAAGCAGAGTACACATGATGTTATAAATAAGAAATATTTAAAGCAGAGTACACATGATGTTATAAATAAGAAATATTTATGACACTTAGACTGTTTTTTCAAAGAGGACTGTTGCAATAGGTATAGGAAAAAACAGCAGCAGAGATTTGCATTGAGAGGAGTGAAACAGGTCTCAACTCTAACAAGGACAAAAGAGAATTGAAAATCAAGGCACAGGATGAAGATCAGTGAATGGAAAATTATAAAAAGTATCAAGAATAAGAGGTTAAAGTTTGGATATGAGGAGCCCCTCAAAGCTCTAGAGTCAATTCAGGAGTATTCAGAAATGAAATTTTTAGATTATGAGAGTTTTAATGTAATTAGTAGATTTATCCATTTCGTGGGTTAAAAACTTAAATGGAGTAACTGGATGGTAACTGTAGGCAAGTGGTGTATGGCTGGAAGAATTGGGTCACTGGGGGCATGCCCTCAGGGATTAAGTCTTGATTTTGGGGGCTCCTACTCTATTTTTCTCTTTCTTTCTCTCCACTCCCCACCCCTTACCCGCTGCCATGTTGTGCTATGATGTTCTCCCTTACCTTAGACCCAGAGCCATGGACCCAACTGACCATGGGTTGAACCTGAGAAGCTATGAACCCCAATAAACTTCTCCTCCTCTTAGTTTTTCTTATCAAGTATTTTGGACATAGAAATGAAAAGCCGATCAAAATAATAAATTAACTGACTTACGGGGATTATTATTGATGCAGAGCAGGGTGATATGTTACTGATGGTTACCAGATACCATGAGTGGGGGATTTTCAATAAATAGAGCAGGGAAATTGCTCCAACCAGATTCTACAAGCTTAGAGCAGAAAACCCCAGGTCAGTTCTAGTCAAGTGGAAAATTCAGAGGACCCTCACAGAAGCTTTGTTCAAAGGAGGGAATCTTTGACCATGCCAAAAGAAAAAGACCAACTCTAATGAGGGCCAATATTTCTAACTGATGATATTCAGATTAAGAGAATTTAAAGATCTCTTCATTTTGGAAAGATTAACTCTAGATCATAGAATGGTCAAATCATTTTTTTTAAACAATCTGAAAATTTGTTCCCAAGCATACCTGTATGGAAACTTCAAAAAGAAAAAAAAAAGCAAAATAAAAGTAATTATTATTTTGTAATTGAAGAGGTTAAAATGAGTACAATCTTTCAATCACAGTTTTGCTGGTGTTCAATAACATAGAACACTTTTCTTAAATTTCCTCACACTATAATTTTATGTACTTTTCTTTATAATTCTCTTGGATGTCTTAGAATTTCCCCCATTTTACATGCCCTTTATGCAGTTCTTACCAGTAAAGTTGTAAAATAAAGGCACCCTTTAGCTTTTCTCCCACCCAGAGCATAAATATAGTGCTATGAGTTTGGTTTTAACAAACAGTGCACGTGTCATAACTTATAATTATTCTTTGTCTTTGGTTAGACATTAAAATATGAGAAATGGCACACTTAGAACTCGTTCGCCTTTGATACCAGGCATACAGCATTCTCCAGAAAGACAAATGACTGGATTACATTTTGGTTATTAAAGTGAGGTTTATTATGCTGTTCAACAAAAGTACATTTAATAGCACTTTCATTATATTCAAATCATATCCAGAGTTACACACTTAAAAAGTAAATGAAGTGTAGTCCTATAGAGAATTACTCCTGTGTGAATTCAGGCAAAGTAAGAATAGTATATTATTCTTAATATAAAATACCAAATACATATTTGAGCTATAAATACATGTAAAGATGAATGATCTGTTTTCCAAGGGTATTTTACTGTGAAGTTCAAGATAGTTAAGGCAAAAAGTCATAAGAACTTTAAAATTTTCTTATGGAAAATGAGTGACATGCTCTTCAGTTTTTATAGCTTGACTTTAGTCTGTCCTGGAAGGTTGTTCCATTTGTTCCACAGAACACCTGATTTTTGTGGTCTTGACGTTCATGAATGACTGAAGATGTTTCTCCTTCTACCTTTGGGAGCGATGGAGTCCTTCCACTATCAAGAATGGTAAGAAGTCTGTTTTTCCTTCTTCTACTTCCCCTTAGTCTTTGGGCTTAGTGGAAGTACTCCACCTAATACTACTCTAATAAGCCTGGTGATGAGGTAAGGTAAAGAATAGAATATAATGAGAAAGAAACCTCATGGTATGTGTTTTACCATCTCTATAATGTTAGCTATGTCATGCATACCAAAAAATAATGATTTTGAAACGTAAGATTAGTGTTGTATACTTAAATATAGGAATGTAAAAAAAATTAACCTAAAATTGACTGATAACATACTTTATCAACTTAAAAATGATTAAATGACTAACAATAAATTTCATTTTATTACTTAGTACTCACTGAAAGACCATGTTTCTCTGTAGTATTCTATTGATTCATTATAGTTTTGTTTACAACAGCAGTACATCTGTATATGATTTTAAATTGATAAGTTATTTAAGAATTTCCTTTTTTTCTAACTGCAGAGATTTATAATCAGAAAGAAATTAGATAAAGCAAAACAGAAATGAAGCTGGTGATCAGAAAACAAAAAACATTTGATAACATGACCTAATACTGTTGTGTGTATCAGCAAATGGCCTCCACCACTGGCCATTTATAACTGGAGTTCCTAAGAGTACTTTCTGTGTTTTCAGAAGCTGAGTTGCTTGAGAAATCTCATTGCATTCCTTTATTTTGCAAGACTATATTAAAGTGTTGAGCTCTGTTTACATAGTGGTAATCACACTTATTCAGAGCAAAATAGTATGTCTACTTGATAAAATTCAGTATTTAAAAAAACTTTTGGAAGGAAGTTATAGTTAAAGTTTGTCACCCCCTCAAAAAAATAAAAAATACATTATGTAACACAATTTCAGGTTTATGTTTTAATTTTAAAACAATTTGAAGTATTCAGTTTAGTACATATATAAATATTATATTTGAGGCATGAATTTCAAGTTATTATAATATAGAGCTATTTAAAAATGATCTATCTTAAAATTTTTAATATTATATTACCCTTAATTTATTCTTGAAGTTTTTTATATAAAATTTGGGTATATATAATTTGAACAGATATAAACAGTTATAGTCTCAAATTAACAATTCTTTTAGGCTAATGAAAAATTAATGGATTAATCTCTGCTTCATTAACAATAAATTTTAGTTTTATTGTGAAAAATATCACAATAGTTTTGAGAAATCAATTTTTTGATTAGTTATTAATATTTAGTTTTGAGATTAGTTATCTATTTCTAAAGAGACTGATACTAGCAACTTTGAAGAATTCTTCAGGTTTAAAAATTTTTAAACATGAATATTTCATCACTATTGACATTGTTATAAATTTATAAATTTTGTTTTCGGGTTGCTTAGAAACTACAAAGGTTAACCTTTTGAGCCTAGTAATAATGACTTTATTAAGTATACCCTGAGAATTACCTTTATAGAAAAACCATACTAAGATGCAGTCACTGAATCTCTTTTAGTTGTATGACACTAAAATTTCATTCTCTATCAAATAAAGTTATATAAAATGTCTATTGCATATTTAGCAGTTGCTAAAAGGAAACACATTAATATATGTGAACAATATTTCACCCAAATATCTTGCAAAATTTTAAAAGGTATACTATTTAAAAGATGTTGCACCATGTTTACATAAAGTGAATACAATTACCAAAATGGTTTTGCGTGCAACTGTATGTACATTGGGTCTTAAAAGCATCTAAATGCTCTGGTTGTCTCTTTATCCAAAGAAGCTCTTTACATTTCTAATTCTCCTAGTGCCTTTTTTGTTCTAGTGCAACAAATGTGGCATTTTAAAAAGCACACCAACACATCTAGTCCACCAGGGATGAGTATATCATTTGTCCAATGCAGGCATATTTCCCAGTGACAAGAAAAAAGTTAATGCTCTTTAAAAATTGCCTTAAACTTATAGGGAAGAACTAGTTGGCTTGGAAAATCGAGTTGAGTAAGATTTTGATTATCTCATTATATTGATCTATGCTTGGGCTCATGTGTGTATTTGAGTTTGTGTGAATGTGAGTCCATGTATATTAAAGCCTATGTGTTTGTGCTTGTTTTTCTATGTGTTTTTTTGTATTTTGTGTGTGTTTGGTATGCTATTCAGGTACATGTATACATCTGTGTATATGTGTTTTTTTGTATATTTACTTCTGTGCACTTGTGTGCACATATGTGTTCCTGTGTTTCTGAGTTTATATATTATATGTGTATGTGTGTTTCTGTGTTTGTTTCTCTGTGTGTGTGTGCTTGTGTGCAAATTGTTAGTGTGTATACCCATGTGTGTTTATGTGTGTACATTTGTATGCTTCTGTGTGTGCATGTGTAAGGGTATGTTTTGGGGTGTGTGTTTTAATGTTGTGTAATGGTTTAGGTGTCTATATATTTGTGTTTCTGTTTGTGTTTGAATTTGTGTTTTTGTGTAGGGATGTCTGTGTGTTTGTATTTTTGTAGTTGTGTATAGGTTGGTGGGTGTTAGTGTTTAGGTGTATATACGTGTTCTTGTGTTTCTGAAGGTTTGAATGAGTACATGTGTTTGTGTGTACAGGTGTATATGAATGTGTGTGCATGTACAAGTGTGTATTTGTGTGAACATTTATGTGTCAGTATGTGTATTTTTGTGTTTATGTACATATATGTTTGTGTGTATGAGTGTGTTTTTTGTGTCTGTGTGTACACCATTATTTGTATGTTTGTGTATGTGTATATGCATGTAATTCTGTGTTTATGTGTTCAAGAGTGTGTATGTCTATTTTCTGTGTATCTGTTTGTGTGTGTTTGCATTTGAATATGGGCACAATTGTTTGTTTGTATGAGTGTGTTTCTGTGTTTCTGTGTATGTGGGTGTTTTCCTCGGTATATGCATCTTTATATTTCTGTCTTTGAATACACACATGTGTTTATAGGTTTCTGTGCATGCATGTGCACTTGTGGGTTAGTGTATCTCTACATATGCATCCGTGTGAGAAGTGTTTGTGTAAATATGTGTACATGTGTGCTTGAATATATATTTGCACACATGGGTATTTTGTGTGTTCATATGTGTGTTGGGGTTCCTGTATTACTGTGCATGTGTATTCATATACACACTCATACAAACAAACATATATGCAAAAACACAAAAATACACATACTGACACATAAATATTCACACAAATACACACTTGTACATGCACACACATTCAACTGCCCTTGTTTAGCCCCTTATTCTTACTGCTGCCTGAAGCAAACTTCTTGCCATTAAATGGTTTTCTGCCCTTCCACCTTGCACCATAAGTTGTTCAGGGGCTGCCCGTGTCTGCAAGTGTACACCCATCCTAATGTTTCTCCTGTTTGCAAAGACAATAAGGAAAATTCAAAGGTGCTCTAAGTCTTTCTTCCAGCATCTGTCAATGTACCAACAGTCATTTGTTAATAGAACATATGAGAAAAATGAATGGGGAATGGATACATGGACAGATTATTAGACATTTGTTGCTGGGATTGTTATATATTTGTTATTCTGAAAGGACATTAATGTTCTGCAACCAAAAATAACTCAATTCACCTGTCATAATGGATGCTAATTGGTGCCAGAAATTAAATGGGGTTTTCAAGTTATAACTGGTAAACATTCTCAGTGGGTCCCTGCCCACCCCAGTATTTCCCCAGTTCCTAAGTTCCTTAAATCCTCTCTTAGCAAAGAAAGAGTATTCCCACCAGCATCAGCCCTCTTATTACTACCACCAAGGCTTCCAATGATTCAGAGGTTGTCACATTTCTTACATTTCCATTTAACTGCTAATTTTTGTAAGTGCAAAAGATGGAAGTATTGTAAACTGGTGGATTTTCTATGCTTAATTAACTGGTGACTCCAAGTGAAGCTAATGCTCTCGAAGTGGTCTGTTTTTACTAGCAAATAAAATATCCCTTGACATCTGATGTGCAGCCAGTGATCTGGTGAATTTTATTTTTGTCTTCTTTCTTAGCAAATCAAAAATATTAGAAGTTTTGGAACAAGACAGGGATGCCCTCTATCACCACTTCTATTCAATATAGTTCTCGAAACACTGGCCAGAGCAATTAGACAGACGAAAGAAATTAAAGGCATAAAAATAGGAAAAGAAGAACTTAAATTATCACTATTTGCAGATGACATGATTCTATACCTAGAAGACCCAAAAGGGTCTACAAAGAAACTACTAGAACTAATAAATGAATTCAGCAAAGTGGCAGGATATAAAATCAACATGCATAAATCAAAGGCATTTCTGTATATCAGCAACAAAACTTCTGAAACGGAAATGAGGAAAAACACTCCATTCACAATATCCTCAAAAAAAATAAAATACTTGGGAATCAACCTAACAAAAGAGGTGAAAGATTTATACAATCAAAACTACAGAACCCTAAAGAGAGAAGTAGAAGAAGATATTAGAAGATGGAAAAATGTACCCTGTTCATGGATAGGCAGAACTAACATCATCAAAATGGCGATATTACCAAAAGTTCTCTATAGGTTTAATGCAATGCCAATCAAAATCCCAATGGCATTTCTTGTAGAAATAGATAAAGCAATCATGAAATTCATATGGAAAAATAAAAGACCCAGAATAGCAAAAGCAATTCTAAACAGGAAGTGTGAATCAGGTGGTATAGCGATACCAGATTTCAAACTATATTACAGAGCAATAGTGACAAAAACAGCATGGTACTGGTACCAAAACAGGCGGGTGGACCAATGGTATAGAATAGAGGACACAGAGACTAATCCACAAAGTTACAACTATCTTATATTTGATAAAGGGGCTAAAAGCATGCAATGGAGGAAGGATAGCATCTTCAACAAATGGTGTTGGGAAAACTGGAAATCCATATGCAACAAAATGAAACTGAATCCCTTTCTCTCGCCATGCACAAAAGTTAACTCAAAATGGATCAAGGAGCTTGATATCAAATCAGAGACTCTGCGTCTGATAGAAGAAAAATGGGACTTACTTAAACTAAAAAGTTTTTTTCTCAGCAAGAGAAACAATAAAGAGGTAAATAGGGAGCCTACATCCTGGGAACAAATTTTTACTCCTCACACTTCAGATAGAGCCCTAATATCCAGAGTATACAAAGAACTCAAAAAAATTAGACAATAAGATAACAAATAACCCAATCAACAAATGGTCCAAGAACCTGAACAGACACTTCTCAGAGGAGGACATACAATCAATCAACAAGTACATGAAAAAATGCTCACCATCTCTAGCAATCAGAGAAATGCAAATCAAAACCACCCTAAGATACCATCTCACTCCAGTAAGATTGGCAGCCACTATGAAGTCAAACAACAACAAGTGCTGGAGAGGTTGTGGAGAAAAGGGTACACTTGTACATTGCTGGTGGGACTGCAAATTGGTGCGGCCAATTTGGAAAGCAGTTTAGAGATTCCTGGGAAAGATGGGAATGGAACCACCATTTGACCCTGCTATTGCCCTTCTTGGACTATTCCCTGAAGACCTTAAAAGAGCATGCTACAGGGATACTGCCACATCAATGTTCATAGCAGCACAATTCACAATAGCTAGACTGTGGAACCAACCCAGATGCCCTTTAATAGATGAATGGATAAAAAAAATGTGGCATCTATACACAATGGAGTACTATGCAGCAATAAAAAATGACAAAATCATAGAATTTGCAGGGAAATGGATGGCACTAGAGCAGATTATGCTTAGTGAAGCTAGCCAATCCCTAAAAAACAAATACCAAATGTCTTCTTTGATATAATGAGAGCAACTATGAACAGAGCAGGGAGGAAGAGCAGGAAGAAAAGATTAACATTAAACAGAGACCTGAGATGGGAGGGAAAGGGAGACCCTCATTGCTATACAAAATTACATATAAGAGGTTGTGAGGGGAATGGGAGAGAAATGAATTACAGTAGATGGGGTAGAGAGAGAAGATGGGAGGGGAGGGGAGGGGGGATAGTAGGGGTAGGAAAGGTAGCAGAATACAACAATTACTAATAGGGCATTATGTAAAATTGTGGATGTGTAACCGACGTGATTCTGCAATCTGCATTTGGGGTAAAATTTGGGGTTCATAACCCACTTCAATCTAATGTATGAAATATGATATGTCAAGAGCTTTGTAATGTTGTGAACAACCAAAAAAAGTATTAGAAGTTTTATAAGATCTACACATAGCAAGTCTAGCAGCTCACCACCAAAGTGCTACTATCTAAGCTCACCTCAGTCTGTGACTGATCGATTTAGCCAAAGGGACTTCATTTATTTTCTTCATTAAAATGATTTCAAGTCAAATCATTTTGTAGATGAAATCTCATTGATGGGATATATCAAATATAAAATATCAGAGACATATATAGAATATATTAAAAAACATCAGAAACATAAAGGTTAGGTTTGAATTCTTTGACAATATAGGAGCCACATATAATGTCCTCCGAAGAAGCAAGTTATTAAAGTATGGGACATATCTGGGTATTTTTTTTCACATCTTAAGGAAAGAATTCTTCCTACCGCTTTCAAAGGTATCCATCTTTTGTTGAACATTTTAGGATTATTGGGAGAGAAATAGATCCTAAAATAAATATTTTTTTGCATTTATTTTGTAGTGCAAAGCACTGTTTCAAATATACCCTAAACAAGGGTTGGAAGCATCTCCCAGCTCATTCAAATAAGAATTAACAGCTCTACCATCCCCATCCAACCCTCCCCTATCAGCAATCCCTCACTGTTGGTTACTCTGTGTCTTGGTGGAAAAGATATTATGTAGAACTTTAGTTTGTTGTCTATATCTCAGCCAGAATGCTTGCACTCAGAGTTTAGAGCAAAGCCATAGCTTCCTTGCCAAGAACTTTTCTAATTTTGAGGACATTGCTTGCTTTTCTCTTGGGGCTCTAAAACGATTAAACGCCAATGCTTGGAACTCCAGGTATCTTTCCTCCAAATCTGCTCAACATCAATTGTTTGTCTTTTGACCCAGTTAGTTACAGATTTGGGTGTGCATGGCAAGCCCGTATGGTATTTGAAAACGATCTCTACAGCATAAATTACAACTAATTCCTAAAGCTAAACAAGATAGAACTGCCTACTTGTTTCCTTCTGCCTCTAAGGGATTTCCCTGGGACCTGTGTACTAGAAAACATGTGAACCTAGTTTATAGATGGCTTCATCTCATGGAATGCACCAGTTTCAGTACAACAACAGTGAGAGATAATCAGTCTTGTGTAGTCCATCTACTTATTCACTGTGCCTAGAAAGAGAGATGGCCTGAGCAAGATATGGACAATGTTGAAAGATTTGGGTTGCAAAGTCAGGGACTTGTAATGCAATAAGGTTACTGGTAACAAGCAACTTTAGGAAAAAGCACATCAACATACTCACAAACATGATATTGTAGGTATCTGGTCTGAGTGCCCTTTCAAAGTCCCCATTCATGGAGGAAGTGCTTGATACTGAGTCAAATTTATTATCTGACTTAGGGTAACCCGCTTCCTCCCCAGTTTTTCGAGTTGTTTTATTTTTACGTCACTTTTATTTTCCACCATATGGTAAATATATGTTCAAACCTGAAACCTGACAGAGATGCTGTTTGGGTCAGCTTTTTCATTGTTATAACCAAAAGAACTGAAAAGAACCATTCTAGAGGAGGAAAAGTTTTTTTGGTACTTATGGTTTCAGAAGTCAGAGTCCAGAGACGGCTGACTCTGTTGCTCTGGGTCCAAGGTAAGGCAGAACATCATGATAGAAGAGTGCGTCTGAGGAAAGCATGTGAGGGCATGGCAATCCAGGAAGGGGAGAGAGAGAGAGAGAGAGAGAGAGAGAGAGAGAGAGAGAGAGAGAGAGAGAGAAGGAGGGAGAGGGGAAAGGGCACGCTCCTCTCAACAAGAGCAAAACATTGTCCTCAAAACACATCCCTATGACCTGCCTCCTCCAGCCACACAGGACCTGCCTACAGTTACCTATTAATCTATTTGAGTGGATCAATGCACTGATTATGTTAAGGCTCTCATGATCCAATCATTTCACCTCTAGACTTGCTCGCTTAGTCTCACACATGAGCGTTTTGGGGGACTCCTCCTATGTAATCCATAACAGAGGGACTGTAGTTTTAGCTTCTCAAGGGAATGTGATTTATTTTACTCACTTTGGTCACTGACCCACAATTTTCTCAAGAAAGAATTCTTTTCCCAGGTAGATGAATGTGCTGGATTTGTCTTCATTGGATATAGAGTCCTCCCAAGGTTCCATGTTTGGGCAAAGATTTCAATTCTAACTTCCTGCCTGGCAACCTTGAATGCTTGTCTTTTTTCTTCTCTCTGGAATGTGTGTTAAAGCCCAGCCATCACTTCCACATGTCCTGCCCCTTCCCACCCACGGAGGACCACCTGCCTGCTCCTCCACTGGAGAAACTACCATGGTGCCTTCTCTATTCTGTTACCTGGTGAAATTCCCTTGCCTCTGGCAAGCATAACTCTACATAGAACTATATTTTGTGACCTTTGTATAATATTAAGTTGGCATTCTGAAGGAAATCCCCAGAATAGTTTGTTACAATGGTAGGCTGTGAGATGACTGTTTCTAATATAGCAAAACTTGTTAAAGTCCATCTATGTTTTAGGAGAAGGATTAAGGTTTCCCCTATTATATATAAATATGGCTTCATAGTGATTATGTATCTAGATTTAAAGTACAATACACACTGCCAGAGAAATTTTAATGCAAAATTCAATGTGATTGAATGATAGAAATAAAATAAGATAAAATTGTAAATCTAAACATATTGGCAACTAATAAAGCAATGTTGTCGATGTTATGATTATTCCCAAGCAAAACAAGACATGATTACTCTAGTCATAACATATTCTCTTAAAAATAAGAACGCCGATTCAAATGCCTGTGTGGAATTTGAGACATATCAATCTGAACATCTACTGTACAAAACCATAGTTACTCCAACATATGATTATTATAAATTACTTTGTGTAATTTACAGAAATAGAATTGCATCTATGTAGAACATAAATAATGGGTGTGTAAAATCTGTAGTACTCCAGTGAATAAGTTAGATGTAAACAAACGCATATTAGAAAGACTAAATGAACATCACTTTGAATTTATTTTCTTCAAAAATGTTTCCTAGAGCTGTCTTGAAAACAACATCTTTACACATTTTCCATGATCACTTTTTTAAGGAAGCACTAATAGTAAAGGGCAAATAAAGTGCCTTATCTCTTCTAAGGAAATATGAAGTTAGCTGAACGACTGCATTGCTTGAGTTGCAGCATGTATTATACAACACAGAGCTAATTGCTCCAGTGATTCAGCCCTCCAAGCACTGCAGATGTTATGCAAATGCTTTAGTGCTCATTTTCAGAAAGCAAACAATTGTGGTAAATTTTGCAAGAGTATTTTCTTTCTTTTCTTTTTCCTTTTCTTTCTTTCTTTTTTTCTTTTCTTTTTTTTGAATTAGCTATAAACTTTCTATAATTGTTGCTAGCTACAATGGCATTACTCAGATATACTGAATAATTTTTAATAAAAATCAATGATATTAGAAACGCTAATGGATTTTTTCTAGTTGCAAAGTTTCATTGCATTAAAAAATAACATGGAGGTAAACAGAAAAATTAGTATTAAGTTAACTCCATAATTTGATGAAACATTAGTGCTATCCAGAGACAATTCATCAGGTGTTCTGCAGTAACTATTAAGTGAAGATAGGATGCTTTCTTCACATGAAGTTTGTTCTTAGTAAGCATTTAAAATGTTTTATAGTTCTGCACTTATTTTGTATCAGAAACAAATATAAATTATGAAAATATGCTATTAATAATAATTAGCAGTAATGATATTACTAATTTGTAATCATTTTTAAATGATTTGTCACTAATTTGTATTCAGTCACTAATTTTTAATCATTTTTAAACAAATTATCATCCCTGTAGCTTATACACATGAATCTTAATAATTAATAAGAACTCTTTCTATAGGAAGATAGGATATAGATATTTCTTGAATATGTGGCTTTGTGAAACAATGCATATTTTTTTTTCTGTTGCAGCAGGTAACAAATTACCACAAATGTAGAGGACTATAATCACACCAATGTGTTAGTTTACAGTCAGGCAGGTCAAGGGTCCTAAATTCAAAATGTCATAAGAATATGTTCCATCAGTTTCCTTATTTGCCAGCTTCTAAAGATGCTCCTTCCAGGTTCAAAGCCAGCAGTGTGGCAGGCTCTAGTTGGTCCTGCACCCTCTCCTCTCCTCCCTCCTATCATTTGCTTCCACTTTCACACCTTCTTTTCTGACCCCTGGGTTTTACCCACTCATAAAACTCACAAAATCTGGGTCAATCTCACCCACTGCAAGAGCCTTAATTTACTGAAATTTGCAATGTCCCTTTTTGCCATGATTTGTTATAAACCCCTGAAGGATGGAGAATTATTTGAAATAATGGTCTTTGAAGATGAAGTTAAAGGTCCCAGGATGAGATTAATGTAGTTCAGGGTAGACCCTAAATCTAATGAGCAAAGTTCATAAGAGACAAAAAGTGTTAGACACTGACGCACAGAGAGCGCTGGGGATGGATTCTCCATTAGAGCCTTCTTCCCCAGTCCTTCAGTATATATATTTTTAGTTATAAATCTAAATGGTATGAAGGATCATTCACTAACACTTATGTCATTATTTGTTCCCTTCTTTGTTTTCCAAAATCTAATAATTGCATCCACATGAACCAAATATTATTTTTTAGTAAAAGTTTCCAAATGACCCTATAATGTTGTATTTTCTTATTCAAAATTACACCTCACCAGTGGATCTATAATAACTATAAATTACTGTTAAATTTCCCAATGAATCATTTCTATTCTAAAGATAATAAATTATAGTGAATAAAATAGATTTGAATGAATTTGCCATCAATAGCAAGCATACTTTTTTTAAAAAAAGTGTTGAATTTGAATAACTTCAAATCAACAAATTTAAAAAAATAAATCCTACTTGAGAAATGCTAAAACACAATTTAACCAGTTTATCCATTAGGTAGCCACAGGTGTTTCCAATTTAATCAGCTATCTTTTCACAGCACAAATTACATCTGTCTGTGGTGGCTTAGAAGTAATAACTGGAAGCTGGCCACACCTGTAGTTATTCATGTTCCCATGCATCTCAAGCATTAAACATGAAGACAAGGAAAAGTCTGCTTTCCTGCTGATTGATATCAGATAATGCAGGTAGTTCAAACAGACAAATATTTTAGCACACATATGTAAAAATTTCAGGGAAAGAATTATGCATCTAATGTAGGCATCTATATTTTCTTGCTTCCTTCAATTTCTTTTCAGAAAAGACACAGATTTTATAACGTTTTCTTTAGGTTTCATTTTTGGTTACCTGTTTGAAGAACATATGGATCATTATGACTAATGGAACTCAACCGCATTGCAATTGGCTCAGCATTGCTCAGAAATGGTATTATGTTTCCATCAAGCATTAATATGGAACAAGCAAGGACGAATTAGAATTATCCTGGAAATACAATGCAAGTAGAATATGGATTTTTTTAAATTGTTGATTTGAAGTTATTCAAATTCAACACATTTTTTTAAAAATCACAAATAATATGTGATTTTTTTTCAAAAAGGATTCCCCTTCAAGAGATTATATTATAGAAGAATAAACACATAGAATTTGTAGCATTAGTTTGTAAATTCCTAACATAGGCAACTTTTAAGTTGTTAATTATTATTTTCTCTATAATTTAGTACAGAAATTCGCTGGAAATACAGAGTGTCTTCTTGTACTTTATACTACCAGTGAACAGTGCAATACGTCCCTTTAAAATCACATGAATCAAATACAGTGCAGTGAAAATTGCTAGAACTTTCTAACCACCTGTGAGTGTCTTCACAAGTTCATAAAATAGTGAACTTATAGGTACCCAGAAAATAAAGTAATACCTAATAATTGATGTTAAATATGTACCTGAATCTGCATTGTTATTCTAATACATGAAGACATAATTTTCCTTGATTGAGATAAAGTGTTTCTAATTACATACCAATTTCTTAAAAACACATTTAGAAGTATGCGTCTTTTAAGCTAATGAGAGTAATCACTAAGAATGCTTATCCATATTAACTAATGCAATCATTACTAAGTTCAAAGTAGGTATGAATAATATGCCAATTTTCTTTTCTGAAACAGAGTAGGAAATTGCATTTATACAAAATTTTGTGTCTTATAGACTTGTTGTTTTTTCAGGCATTTTCTTTTGGTTATTATAAATTCAGAAAATTGATTTTAAAAAAGAGGTCTGGATGTGAGAACTTCATAAGGAAGAGGAAGGGGGAAGTAACAAAGACAGAAAGGGAAAGCTGGAGTGATTAACAAGAAACATTAAGAAGGAAATAAAAATTTCTAAACTTGTAGTGAGTAGAGACCATTATAGCTTGTTGCTGTATATACCATTATACTAAAAAATAAAATATTCTCACCCACTTCACCTTCCATTCTTTTTTTTTTTTTAGGGGGGAGGGTACCAGGAATTGAACTCAGGGGCACTCGACCACTGAACCACATTCCCATCTTTATTTTGTATTTTATTTAGAAACAGGGTCTCACTTAGTTGCTTAGTGCTTCATTTTTGCTGAGGCTGGGTTTGAACTCATGATCCTCTGGCCTCAGCCTCCAGAGCTCCTGGAATTACAGGAGTACACCACTGCACCTCACTCAGCCGTCCCATTTCTGTAACCCAGAATTTTCTAAGTGCTGTCTGGGACCAGTAGCAACTGCATGACCTGGTGCATGTTAGAACTGCAGAGTCTTAGGACATACAAAGAACTCAAAAAATTGAACACCAAACTCCCCCCCCCCAAAAAAAAACAGTTATATATGGGGAAAAGAACTAAACAGGCACTTCACAGAAGAAATGAAAATGGCCAAAAAATATATGAACAAAATGTTCAACAACTCTAGCAATTAGAGAAATGCACATTAAAACTACACTGAAATTCCAACTTACTCCAGTCAGAATGGTAATTACCAAGAATACAAGTAACTATAACAGTTGGCGAGGATGTGGGGGTAAATGTTCACTTACACATGGCTGGTGGGACTGCAATTAGCGCAATACTATGGAAAGCAGTATGGAGGGGAGGAGGAGAGGGAGGGGAGGAGGAGAGGGAGGGGAGGAGGAGAGGGAGGGGAGGAGGAGAGCGAGGGGGAGGAGGAGGAGGAGGAGGAGGAGGAGGAGGAGGAGGGGGAGGAGGAAAGGAAAAGAAAAAAACCTCTGGGTCTCCAGATTCCCACCTCAGGCCACCTGAATGAGAAGCTCTAGCTAAGCAGTGAGTGATAGAGTAACCCCCCACTTTGGTTGTTGTTTTAATTTAATTTATTGATTTATTTTTTCTTAGCATGTCTTTCAGAAGACAACAATGCACACTAAAAGCCACTACTCATACCCAAACGATCTTTATGTCTTCATCAATCTCTTTGTGTTTATCTGTTTCCATCCAAGGAATTCAAGCTCCATACAAAGTTAAACAGGGCTGAGGAATGTAATGTGTTTTTCCTTCTTTCTCCATCCCTAGCTAGACAAAGCCCATATATTAAGGAACACATGGCAAACTGAGGTTCATTCATATTTTTGACATTCAGAACATTTTTTTAAAAAAGGCTGGTGAGTAAACGTTATAAATACAAAATATTCCATTTCATAGATTCTATACTTCGAAAGATAAGAATCCAGGAACATATCTGCAGTTTGTATCGCCTTCATTACAGCTCTGCCCAAAGTGCCAATGGAATTATGTTCCTTAATACCAGATTTAGTGAATTCAATCAACATTGTTGAGGTGTTCCTGCTGCCTTCAAAATTAAGTGTAAGTAGTTTGGCACATTTCTAATCCCCTGGCTTATCTACCTTCTCCATCTTCTCCAACCTTACCTCTGCTCTGTGCTTTCCAAATCAATACTCCCTCACACATCTCCACTGTGTGCCCATAATCACATTCTTGCTTTCTCTGCAACCAAAGCATCGTTATATTCTCATATGAGCCAAAAAAAAAAAAATGCTATTCATTTTAAGTTCAATTTCAATATCTCATTTTCCCTAATGTCCCTATATTTTTTATTCTCTGTCTTACTTGGTCTTCCTTTTTCCTATTTGATAATCTGCTCCTTATCAACATCTTCCAACTCAACTCCAGAGATACTTTTTGCCACACTCTTTTTCCTTTATGTTTTAGACATTAGCCCTTTCACTTAGATTTCTGCCATTCATACATCAATGTTAATTTTTTTAAAATTATTCAAAATTGCTTTACCTTCTAAATTAGCTGTCTATGATTGTCATAACAGAGTATAAAAATCTAGGTGACCTAAACCTAGAAATCTGGTTCTGGATGCTGAAAAGCCAACAGCAATGATGGCAGGATTTGCTCCTTCTGAGAGTCCTGAGGGTATGTCTTCTCCACAGCTCTCTCCATGGTGTCTAGACAGTGTCCTGCTTCCTGATTGTCCACACAGTCTTTCTCTGTACATGTCTGCTCCTGAATTTCCTTTCTTTATAGGGATGCTGCTCATATAGGATTAGGAGTCATCCTAATGAATTCATTTTAACTTAATGAACTCTTGAAAGATTCCTCTTCTAAATAAGCTAATATTTTGAGATACTAGGGGGTAGGAATCTTGAAAAGGACAATTTTTAGCCAATATAATTTTTCTTAAATCAAATAGATTGGAATAATTCATAAGGAATATGAAATGGAAAATAAACTAATTGCTCAGATAGTGTAAGGGTAAAAAGTTTCACTGGCTAACTCAAGATCATAATATTTAACTTACAAGGTTGAAAATCTCATGTAGTATTTTTTTTAAATCATTTCCCTCTCTCCCAGTTTTCCTATTGGCATAGTTTAAAGCCACAGAAAACATACAGAATAACATCAAGTTTACACATTTATTGTTAAATAAAATGCCTTCTTAAGAGCCACAGTAGACCTTTAGCAAATTATTTCTGAGCTGTTGCACTGTAAGCATTGAGAAAAATTCAATCAATTTCTGCTATATTCAATTGTAAAGAACGAAAATACCATTCCTGAATAGGCGCACTCAGAAAGAATTCCATCATATTTAATGGTGTTATTGTTTGGTATTATTTTCTACAGAGAATTGGTTTGGATAGAATAATCCAATTGTGAAGATTTTGCAATGATATTTATCATCAGTTATCAGATGACCAGCAGTATGCCATGTGGTTTATAAAGCACTTAAAAAATACCTAATTCTTTTAAATAATTGTCTTCCCTCTGAATAGAACACAAAATAACAGTGTTCTTTAACTACCAAAACTGAATCACTTTAACAGATTTATGTAGAACATTTCTAGTAAATGTAAGATGAACATAAAATAGCAGTTTGCTTTTGCCATTGAGAAATAAGACAAATGTTTAAACTTGGCATCCATTTATGGCTTTCCACATTACATAATACCAAGCATCCTTCTAGTCAAGCTTTTTAAAAATCATTTAAAAAATTTATTTAAGAATTTTTTAGAATCAGAATTTTAGCTATATGGAGACTTTAGCAAGTGTAGCCTAAGCAACACATTTCTTTTATTAATGAAATAAATACATGTTATAGCTGTATAACTACCAGTTGAACATCAAGTTGGTGCTATGAGAAATACGAAGGTGAATTTTAATAATAATTTAAATAATAATTTTTAGGAGTTCAGAATCTATGCAAAATAAAGGATATAATTAGGTGAAAAAAATAAATAGGACAGATCTACATCTCAGCACCATGGTGCATGCCTTTAATTCCAGCAGTTTAAGAGGCTGAGGCAGGAGCCTTGTGAATTCAAATCCATCCACAGCAACTTAGTGAAATCCTCCCTCAAAATAAAACATAACAAGGGCTGGGTATGTGGATCATCAGTTAAGTGCCCCTGGGTTCTATCCCTGGAAGAAGAAGAAGAAAGAAGAAGAAGAAGGAGGAGGAGGAGGAGGAGGAGGAGAGGGGGAGGGGCAGGGGCAGAACAAGAAGAGGAGGAGAAGGAGGAGGGGAGGGGGAGGAGGAGGAGGAGGAGGAGAAGAAGAAGAAGGAGGAGGAGGAGGAGGAGAAGGAGGAGGAGGAGGAGGGAGGGGAAGGGAAGGGGAAGGGGAGAAGAAGAGGAGGAGGAGGAGAGAGGAGAGAGCCTACAGATTGGGAGAAAATTTTTACCACATGCACCTTTGATAAATCATTAATGTCTAAGATATATAAAGAACTCAAAAAACTTAACACCAAAAAAAAAAAAACAATCAATAAATGTACTAAGGAACTGAACAGACCCTTCACAGAAGAAGAAATACCATTGATCAATAAGTACGTGGAAAAGTATTCAACATCCCTAGAAGTTAGAGAAATGCAAATCAAAACTACTCTTAATATTTCACCTCACTCCTGTCAGAATGACAATCATCAAGAATACAGGCAACAATAAATGTTGGCAAGGATGTGGTAAAAAAAGAAAAAAAGGTACACTCATACATTGCTGGTGGGACTGCAAATTGGTGGAACCACTATAGAAAGCAGTATGGAGATTCCTCAGAAAACTGGAAATGGAACCACCATTTGACCTAGCTATCCCACTCCTTGGTTTACACCCAAAGAACTTAAAATCAGCATACTACAGTGACACAGCCACATCAATGTTCATAGCAGCTCAATTCACAATAGCTAAACTATGGGAACAACCTAGGTGTCCCTCAGTAGATGAATGGATAAAGAACATATGGGGCTGGGGATGTGGCTCAAGCGGTAGCGCGCTCGCCTGGCATGCGTGCGGCCCGGGTTCGATCCTCAGCACCACATACCAACAAAGATGTTGTGTCCGCCGAGAACTAAAAAATAAAAATTCTCTCTCTCTCTCTCTCTCTCTCTCTCTCTCTCTCTCTCTCTCTCTCTCTCCTCTCTCACTCTCTCTTTAAAAAGAAAAAAAGAAGAAGAACATATGGTATGTATACTCGATGGAATATTACTCTGCTTTAACAAAAAGTGAAATAATGGCATTCGGTTGGAGTTGGAGAAATCATGTTAAGTGAATTAAGCCAATCCCACAAAACCAAAGACTGAATGTTTTATCTAATATCCAGATGCTAATTCACAATAAAACAGGGGGCACTAAGAAAGAATAGCATTACCTTAGATTAGGTAGAGGGAAGTGATGGGAGGGTAGCGGAGGGGATGTGGAAATAGTAAAGATAGTAGAATGAAACAGAAAAATTATTACTATATGTATATTTGTGACTACATGACCAATATGTTTCTGCAACATGTACACTCAGAAAAATGAAATTATATCCCATCTATGTATGATGTATCAAAGTACATAAATGCATTCTACTGTCATGTATAACTAATTAAAACAAATAAAAAATATTAAAAAGAACAGCTATAATCATGGCAAAATGAGTAAGTACCATAAACAAAGAATTTTAAGTAATATACATTCTATGTACAGAAACATGAGTGGCAGATGTAGCAAAATTTTTCCACAACAATCCTGCATTTGATTTTTGAGAAGTTAGGACATAGAGATTCTTATGTGAAGGAATATTTTATGGAGGTCTTGGTTACTAAAAAAATAAGAACTGAAAAAATATCAGAGATTTTATAATGTGATCCATTCTTACATTTTAAAATTACCAGACTCCATGGCTTCTCAGAAGTGAAAAACGAGTGTATTGGAAAGTACCAGGTTTGGAAGAAAACATGCAGGTTATCGAGTCACTCCCCATCCTGTTGCTGGAAGCTTCTTTAGGGCTGAACTGAGAGTGGACCATTTGACTTCTGAGTGCTTTTGTTTTGTTTTTCTGGCATGTTATGGATTCAAAATAGTTGCTTGAATTTTTGGAGGATTCAAATTTTCTTCTTCCAAATATTTTTTGTCTTGTTTTCAAAAATTTCTTAGAAACCCTTAAAATTAAATGGGTAGAAACTTACCACAACTTTAACTCTCCCTGCCCAGTTGCCATAACTTGTGAAACTTGCCCCAAACCAATGAATTGGCTTGTTCATGCGAGTGTAAACTGTGCAAAGGCGTGAGTCCAAGTGAGCGAGTCTGTGTTCACCACAGCCAGGTCGAGGCTTCGCTCATAACAAGATGGCATTTTGTATTTGTGATTGTTCATTATCATCTTTATAGGCTCTTCATTCTAAAGTAAGAAAAACCAAAAATCATACAAAGACAAGAGCCCTGAGAAAAAAATAGATGATTCCACAAAGTTCCCCAAAAGTCTTTACTTGGTAAAGAGACACATCAGTCATATATATAAATAAATAAATATATATATATATATTTGTCAAAAAACCATCCACTTAGTTACAGGCCCATTTTATGTCAGTTTTATAGGGCATGGTGGTCTTATCAGAATTTTTGAGCACTGTGTAATATTTTTGAAATACTATATAAACACCTTTATAGATGATTGAAAATCCATAGTCTGCATGGATACAATTGAGAATCTTATTGATTTAGCAGAAGGCATTGGAGAAAAATAAGTTATAGAGCAAAGAGATGCTTTGGGGGACTGATTTCCAAAGCATACTCAAGATGGTTTGGGAGATTTAAGAATCATTCATGACAATATGATTTGAAGATAGCAGGTGATGTCATTTGCTCAGAAAGTGAGGCTGCACCCCACTGTCCTGGAAACAGAGGCTGGCTGCAGTTTCTGGAGTAACAGAAGCTTAATGCTTCGGGCATAAAAAGGACTGCAAAGAAAATGTTCTAATGTGACACAAAACAGTGCTCTTTGGAAATAAATCACATTTCTTTCTGGTCATATCAGACAGTACTATATATATATATAGTACTGTCTCTCTCACTCTCTCTCTCTCTCTCTCTCTCTCTCTCTATATATATATATATATATAGAGAGAGAGAGAGTATATATATATATATATATATATATATACATATGTATATATATATATATATATACTTAAGTGTCTCAAGATAGAAAGATAGACTCACCCTGTTCTGGAGTGCAAATTAAAAAGGAAACATAAGGTACATATAATCTCCAAGGTCTTTAAAAAATTGGGGAGTACACTGCCTATTATCTAGTATGATACATCCCAACTGGTAAAGGAAAATATTTAACTTTGAGGAAATTTACAAGAAGAAATTTTTACAAATAGCAAGCACTCTTCTATAATAGACAACACTTCAAAACTTTATTTACTTTTTAATTTAGTGATTTATTGAGAAGTTATTGATTTATGGAGATGATATAGAAGTGGACTTTTCCTTTCCCTTTCTCTCATGTGATCATTGCAACTTTTTCTGTCAAATTGCCTTTACAATCCTCACAGCACATCCTAAGCAATGTCTGATTGAGTGCTGATGAAGATGTTACTGACTCAAGGAAGGGTTGACAAAAGTGTTTGGATCCAGGAGGCAGTCATGCTTGAAAGAAAAATATCACAACTGAGATCAGAGAAAGGGGAAAGTGGCTTGCAATTTCTTTTTACTCTTTTTTTTCCCCTTTGGCTGATTTCCAAGGTGTTAAGGAATTGTCTGAACACCTCAGTCTCACATAATTAAATACACCTTAGATCTCCCGGACAGATTCTGTGCTTATGCAGATCTAAACCTAAGGTATTCATTCAGATGCTCATGGTTGTTCAGAGGCAAAGCAATGGTCAGTAGTCCTGAATACAGCATGACAAAATTTTAGTTGAAATTTTAGGTTATGCAAAAAAAAAAAAATACATACACAATCCTGTTAGTGAACATGATTTTGACAAGAGCATATGCTCTTAATTTTAATAAAATGATATTGATATTTCAGCCTTCTAGTATCAGCTTGGTTTTTTGTTTGTTTCCTTCTTCTTTTCCCCAGGTCATGTACATCTCTGGACCATTTTTTTTTTTTTTTTTTTTGTACCAGAGATTGAACCCAGGGCCACTCCAACACCGAGACATGTCCCCAATCATATTTTGTGTTTTGTTTAGAGACAGGGTCTCACTGAATTGCTTACAACCACGCTTTTTGATGAGGCTGGCTTTGAACTCATTACCCTCCTGCCTCAGTCTCATGTGTTGCTGGGATTACAGGCCTGTGTCACCGCACCTGATTTTCTGGGCTATTTATCTGTTTGTTTGTTTGTTTGTTTGTTTATTTATTTACTTGTTTGTTTATTTATTTACTTGTTTGTTTGTTTAAATTAGTTCTTTTAGTTATAAATGACAGCAGAATCTGTTTTAATCTATCTATAAAAGCAAAGTTCATGAAGAAATTCAGGGGTTTTGTACAGAGTTGATAAGTATCATTTCACTACTCACAGAATTAATAGCATATCTGAAAAAAATCATTGAATAATGAATTTTCAGGTACTGATTAGATACTGATCAATAAGGAGTACTGGGACTATCATTTGATCATAAAGGAAATGACAGATGTAGAAAGCAATGTTACTCATTCTTTCTCACATATTGCAATAAAGCATTATTAAATTTGCTTTAGTCAAATAAATAAAGTCCATTAGGACTAGGAAATCTAGTCCTTCTTGACCAATATCTCTGTCTCAGTCAACAAACAGAAGTTAAATTGCTGGCCAACAACCTTAAATGAAGTGGGGGGGGATAAATTGTGTTTCTATAGACTTGAATTAGGCATAAGTTTCTCCTTATCTGATTTACAGGACCTGATATTTTCTCTTTTAATTATAAAACTAGCAAGGCCATATTTATTAATGGTTTTGGAAAGAAAAAATGTTTTTATTAAAGTCAACAAAGACTAACAGAAAAAAAAAATATGTCTGACAGAAAAAACAGAATTGTTATAAAAAATAAGATTCTATTGAGATTAGTATTATTAAATGACGATCATGTGCTGACACTGCTTTCATGTAAGTGCACAGAAAAAATGAATAGACCTCTTCTGCTGAGATTCAGCTGGGCTTTTATTTGATCGTCTTGTTGCCTGTAATAAACTAGGACTTATTCAAATGAGGGAGCCAGCTCTTCTCTTTTTAAAGCTGAATTAGGCAGCATTTTAACAGTGGGTGAAATCACAGGGATTTCTGATAGGCTGCACTGCCTCCATCGGTGGAGAAAAACTGATGCCAACTGAGGACATAGATGAGGATGAGCTGGCGGACTCTGGCAAATTAGAAGTGGTTTTTCTTTTTTTAAAGAATCAGGATTAGCATTTGTATTATAAAAATATTCCTATTTGAAATTAGCTCAAATTTCACATGAATGCTGATTTTTTCAAATTTCATAATTATTTTGCTGAGAATATAATGCAGAAGTGTTCTCTTCAAGGAGAGAAAAATTCAGGTTTTGGCTTTTTAGGATTCACCTTGAGGAATTAAATAGGAGAAAGAGAGGGAGAGAGAGAGTACACTCAACAGTTAATAGTTACATTGTCTTTGACTCCAAGGAATCAAATACACACACACACACACACACACACACATATACATATACATATATGCACATAGATATAATTATTTTATATACATGTATTATATATATGAAACAGTGAAACGGCACTGATGCATCCATTGTGACAGGGCTAATTCCGGCAAGAATTTATATATATATAAAACTTGTCAGTGAAGACTTAACTTTATTTCCTCTCATAAACTACAGCTAATATTTGTTCAAGAAAGCTTGGGGAGGAGAAGTAGATATAGAAAAGCGTGTCTTATTAATTCACACTTATAAATGCAAGTTGATATAGAGAGAATTATAAAAAGAAAACAAATATTGATCTATTTTATTTTGTAAAATACTAATTTAAATAATAATAGTATTTGTAGATTTCTGACTAAGATAATTATATATATATATATATATATATATATATTTATACTTACTTCATTATTCTTTTTGACTTCAATAAAAACAATAAAAATAGTTGAATATAGAAAATAATTCTTCGATACATAAGAATACAATAATATCACCATAACTCTGAACATAAGTTATGATATGAAACTTCTATATACCATAACATCTGGAACAAAAGGAACAAAGAACATTGAGAAACAGTACAGATCACTCCCAAACCTACAGAAAATAGACGTCATTCCAAAAAACAAATGTACCAGCATGAAAGGAAAGTTCAACTAGACTTTCATAGAAGAAGTAAACTCTGAAACTCTAAAGAGGTCCTGAGGGTTCTTTCCTTCTGCAGAAATTCACTTAGACCTTGAAAACTTCAATGCATTAATGCTGAAGGTAGGATTATTGTATAAATTAAGTAGGTGAGTAATTTCATAGTACTATATGCACAACTTCTAGTCATGGTAGGGAAATACCAGATCCAAAACAGCATTTTTTAATAACTGAAGTTATAGTTGACTAATAAATTGCATATATTTACAGTGTACAAGATAATTATTGATATAAGATCACAGACTGCATACAGTTATTTTGGTCAATTATATACTGCATATGCAATTGTGGTATAAACTAAAAACTTCTTGGGCTGGGGATGTGGCTCAAGCGGTAGCGCGCTCGCCTGGCATGCGTGCGGCCCGGGTTCGATCCTCAGCACCACATACCAACAAAGATGTTGTGTCCGCCGAGAACTAAAAAATAAATATTAAAAATTCTCTCTCTCTCTCTCTCTCTCTCTCTCTCTCTCTCTCTCTCTCTCTCTCTCTCTCTCCTCTCTCACTCTCTCTTTAAAAAAAATAAATAAATAAAATAAATAAATAAAAACTTCTTTTCACCAAGTGATGTTGTAGCCCCTATTATATTATAGTGTAACACACATAGCTCAGAAACTGATGGTGTTGCTGGTGTATATATGTATGTGCTGCCATTAGGGGTTAGGATTATAGCTCAGTGGTAGAGCACATGCTTCTCATGTGTGAGGCACTAGGTTTGATCCTCAGCACCACATAAGATGAATAAATAAAATAAAGTATTGTTTCCATTTACAAGTAAAAAAAATTAAAGTATAGTACATATGATATGTATACAACATAATGCTTGATATAATAAGCAACTATGGTGCTGATTTACATACTTACTGTACTATAGTTTATAATCATTGTTTTAGATTGACATCTTTTTATTTTTTTAATTTTGTTTTTAAAGAGAGAGTGATAGAGGGAGAGAGAGAGACAGAGAGAATTTTTCAGTATTTATTTATTTTTTTTTAGTTATTGGCGGACACAACATCGTTGTTTGTATGTGGTGCTGAGGATCGAACCCGGGCCGCACGCATGCAAGGCGAGCGCACTACCGCTTGAGCCACATCCCCAGCCCCAACATCTTTTTATAAAAGTGTTTACTGTGAAATGGCCTCACTACACTAGCAGCAGCCTCATACATCTCATGTTTACAATGTTTCTTGATTGTGTCAAGAGTCCCCGTGAACCTGTTTGTTTGTGTATGTATATACTGCAAAGTTTGCATAATGACAAAATCACTTAATAATATATTTCTCAGAATGTATTCCTATCTTTACTTCATTCAATTGTATGTGTGTGTGTTTGTATGTGAGTGAGGATATGTATATATATATATATATATATATATATATATACACAAGAAAAATATATACAGATATAGACATCAATATAGACACATATAAACATGTGTGTGTATGTATACATATATATATATAATCAAATGATTATCACAATCAAGCTAATGAGCATGCCTATCACTATACTTAACTTATTTTTCCGTGTGTATGCATGCTTATAATACACACTGAAGACTTCAAGTATGTCAAACAATGTAATTAACTATAGTCACAATACTCTTCATTAGATTTTTGTGATTTATTCATTTTATTACTGCAGTAATAGAGCCACTCAGTTGTGATATTTACTGCGCTGATTAGTCCTGCTCCTGTTTATCTAAAACTTTCTCTTCTATATTTTCAAGGTTGTTGTTAGCCTTCCAACCCCATTAACATAGTGGGTCTCAGAAATTATAGCTCAGAAGATCAGCTTTAGAAGTGTGATTATCTGATGCCTCGTCATCACAGAACCCATTTAGACTAGATTTAGTATTATTCCATGTGCTGCTGTTTTTAGAATGATATATATTTATTTCTTGTAGATGAAATAACCTTGCTCCAGAGACTTAAAAATCTGCAGGATTATTCTCCTACTAAAGAGTAAAAATAAATGACATGTAGATTCTTTTCCCACAGTAGCACCACAACGTCTGCCAGGTTGCTGGTCCTGTGGCCTGGACATTTTTAAGCATTCTCTCCTTTCCTACAGGCCCATTCAAAATGGGAAGGCTGTTGTGTAATTATTATTGTTTGAAGCAGATTTCAAACTATATGCACAGAACCTGGTGCCTTCTGGACCCCAAAAGTCCTACCAAGCATTTGTTTTATTCTTAGCATTAGAAATTGCAAGTTGAATTCATCAGACCACTGGGCTCCTAAAAACTTCCCTGGAGTGTTAGGTCCTTAAATTTCTGTAGCATTTTTCTCAAACTTCTTGGGGTGCAAGTATAGTCCCCACCATATGATCATTGATTTGAATGACATGATATCACTTTTATGGTGAACTGATATCTTTAAAAATATCCAGAGCACAAATAGTAGCAAGTTTAGGTACCACTGAGGAAAGACTGCAATTGGGGATCTTTGACTGTTACTCATAAATGCAAACTGCTTTCATCCTTATGTCTGAGGGAAAGGAAAGAATTAATTCATCAGATCAAAAGCTGACATATGCTAGAGGCTGTGATGTATCAAAGATACCACATTTGGCACAGCAAGTACAATTGGGGCTACTTTTGCTTATATTTGTGACAGTTCCTACTATCTGCTTTATCCATATGTTTTATGTAGAGGCCAAGTTTGAAAATTAAGGGGCATGACTAGGACTACCAGAACTGAGTTTTGAATTTATTGAGTGTCCTTTAATTTCTGATATTCTCCTTGTGATGCAGTATTGTTTTTAATTTACCGCTTTGATCAGGGATACTTACCCCTGACCTTTTCCACTGCAATAGCTAAGAATAACCTATCCTCAACTGTGAAAGAATAAATTTCTGTTGTTTTAAGCCATTGAGCTTGTGGTGATTTTATGGAGATCCTAAGAGTCTAGTATAATATGCTTTTATTAATTTTGGGTAAGTGCCTAGGAGTGAAATGAATAAATATGGTTAGGTATAATTTTAAGCATTTAAGAAACTTCCAAACTAATTTTACAAAGTTGTACTATGTTCTATTCTCCTTAGCCTTGTGGAGAGACGAAGTTGGTCCTTGGCCTTTCCATAATAGGCTTTCCATTATACAACCTCACCGTCTGCCCCATGAGACTCAGGAATCTCATTCTAGTCCTGTGCATTTCCTCCCAGCTCCTGCAGGAAGATTACCCAAACGTGAGGCTTCTTTTGGTGCATTTAATTCCTTTTCTTTTGTAGGTCCAGCCCATCTTCAATGGGACTTTATTGAAATTTAATCCTTTTTTTTAAATTTTAATTTCCAGGAGTGGATCTGATTGGATCCTCTGGGCAATGCACCACCTTGTCAAGGTACCTGCTCCTTGGCTTCTCCCATGATCTCTGGCAAGGTGGAGGCCATATTGTTTACATTATTAGTGCATTATAATTATACATAATAATGGGTATCTTTGTTACTACTTATTTGCCCAGACAAACAAATAACAATATAATTTGATCAGTTTCATTCCCCAGTGCCTATCTTTTCCTTCTTCTCCCTCAACTTGGTACTGTCCTATACTCTATGAGTCTCCCTCCTACATACATGAAATATCTCTCTTTTGTCTTTTTCCTTTTCTCTAACTTTCCACATATCACAGCCACTTGTGAAGTCCCAGGGAAATCAGGGAAATTTATGAATGGAAGTTTCTCAATGACATCTGCCTAGATATTTTCTTCACAAAATTTAAGGTCCAACTTTCTCCCTGCCCCAGAGACTTGCAGAAGATGATGACTCAGCCATTTCTGAAGTGCTCTGTGTGTGTGTGTGTGTGTGTGTGTGTGTGTGTGTGTGTGTGTGTAGATACTGGGGATTAAACCCAGGGTCAGTCAGCCACTAAGCAACAACTTCAGCCCTTTTTATTTTATTTTGAGAGAGAGTTACCCATCCTGGCCTTGAGTTTGCCATCCTTTGGCCTCAGCCTCTAGATTAGCTGTGATTACAGGCATGCACCATGGGGCCCAGAGAAGCTCCCCTCCTCTTTTGATGAATTCAGAAACTGGACTCCTCCTTGGTTTACTTTGAGGCTGCAGATTACATTTTCTTACATGCTGTAGTGGAGGCCTCTAGCTCTCACAGTTTGTTCTGAATTCATGATTAATCACCCTCATAGTAACAGTCACTCTTTCAATGAATATGTAGCAGAGATCCAGTTCTACATTCTTGGTCATTTTTCTTCAGACCTTTAAAGTTGCATTGGTATTGAATCTTCTAGAACACCTTCTTTCATCAGAATTCCATTCCAGTACATCCCTGGTGAAAATTTTAGCAATCACACCAATATAAAATGTAATAGATGCAATAGAGTCTTCATTTCTACCTTGCAGTGTCTGCATTGCAGCTGCCTAGCTAGTGATTCATCCTTTGCATCCCATTTTAGAAGTTGTTTGCTAAGCCTGTTCCTGGTACCAACTGTCCTAGATTGGAATGCCCTTGAAGATATAATTTAAGACACAAAACTATACACAGAACATTTACTGAAAATAATAATAGTAATAATAATAATAATAATAACTCTTATAAGATGTATTATAAGAATAGTTGCAGGACCAGGCAAGGTAAGCCAACTCACTGAGCACACGCACTTCACATTCACTTAGGTCTACTCTGACGTGCAAAGCTTGGCAGTTTGTACAGATCTGTCCCCAGATGTCCCTTTTCATCCTTGTATCAAGCAGTCATTGAATATAGTAACAGTCATTGAATATAGTAACTGCTACCCCCTCCCTTCCCAGGAAGGAAACAAAATCTTTCTGAGTTCCTGTTTAGTGGAGGGCAAGTTCCATTGAGGAACACAGCTGTGAGTTGTCACCAATGATGGGTGCATGAATCCTGAGGAGAGACCTGGATGTTAAACTAAAAATGATAACTTTTTAAACCTATTTTGATTTTGTGTTTATAAATAGCTTCTTACCCTTAGACAAGTTCCTAGAGAAATTGATGACTTATTTGCTTTATCTAGAAGTACCTATCATCTGTCTATCTACCTACCAACATGTCAATCCATCCCACTTCTTCCTTAGGATGTATCCTACTATAGAAACACAGTTCAATTAATGCTTTAAAATATACATGAAGTATTGTTTCTCTTTGTGGTTTGGTAATCAACATAATTTGCAGCCACTTTTGCCACTTAACCAGGTTTATCCTCTTTTGGTGGTAATTTTTGTTTCAATTAATTTTGGTGTGTTGAAAATATTTATTGGTTGAAAACAGAAGCTCATATTTTCCCCATGATTCTCTGTGTCTTCTGAGTCTTTCCCTAATCTAGGCTGGGGCTGGGTGATTTAGGACATCCTTACTTACCTCTATCAAATGTGGCAGATGCTTTGGTCTAGGTACAGCTCAACTCTGTTTCATGTCATCTGTCATATGGATTTCTTTAAACAACTGTCTCAGGGTTGCAATAAACAATAGAGGGGAAGACCTAATGTGCCAGCATTCTTATATCTTTTCTCAGGTTTGCTAATGATCCATTTGCGATATCAAGTCACATGGCCTTGATTAAAATTAAATGATTTCAATTTCCTCATGGAAGGTTCTGTAAAATTACATTTTATACCAAATTGAGAAAAATTAAGGACCGTTTGTATAAGTGAACACTTTAGTAAAAAAAAAAAAAAATGAAATAAGATACAGGAAAACTATGAGCACCCATTTTTTTTAATATTTGATTCACCAATGCAACATTATTCTGTCAAATTGCTATCAATAGGTTATAGATATTTTTTGAGTTCTATATTATCATATACCAATAAAAACTGTCCATGGAACAGCACCATTACTGCTGCAGAGTAGGCACAGTCGGAATTTTTGTTACTACATCCTTTTGGTATAATATAACATGTTCTCCCCACATGACCCCTGATGGAAAGATCAAACCAGGTTTTCTCTGTCTCAAGTATGATATTTCAGAAAAACAAATTAACAGATGAGTTCTCTTCTTTCATTATGACACACAAAATATTTGGTCATCATTTTTGTGACATAGTAGCCATCGATGCTTTCTCTCTAGATCTCTCAATTTATCATAGTTGTATAATGGCTCTATCTACATCAAAAATTCCTTATAATTTATTAGAAATAAGACTTGGTATGTTGCTTCTTAGTTACCCAGTGTTTCATTTTCCACAATAATGGCCCAATACATGTTTGATTCATTTTTTTATTTGTAAGTTTTCAAAATAAATGAATTGATCATCCACAGTTGATCAATTAGCTTATTTGTATGTTATGATGAAATAATGGATTCAAATATATTAAAATGATCTAATCAATAGAATTTAATTCTTATTGAAGACATATGTTCCATTTTTGGCCAGAAGGAGTTTTCTCAAATTTGTTTTGGAATGATGATGATGTGAATTTAGCCATCTAGTGTGACAAGATGTTCAAATCTAACCTTATTCTCTTCTTGACCCGTATTTGAATTTAGCCTTAATTCAGGAAGTTTAAATTCTTTGATGGTAAATGGTATTTCAAGACCAAAGCCTAAATAGTAGCAGTGCTTATTTCCTTAATTCTCTCTGAAAACTTAATTCTTTCTTCCTACTATAACTAAAATGCTCACAGCTTTTAAAATATGGACAATTTTATGAACCATTATTCTGCATTTTATGATGTTTCTGTGTGTTCTAATCATGTGCAGTTAATTGGTTTCTCCTGTTCATGGGTAGGATCCACGAAGTGAAATTCAAAGTAAAATTAGGCCAACAGTGGATGCATCTGCACTGAAGATGTACAGATATTTTTTCATGTCATTGTTTCCTAAACTATAGAACATAACAACAATTCCCACAGAATTTATATTGTATTTTGTATTATAAACAATATAGAGATGGTTAAAATTATATGAGAGGATATGTGTTAGAAGCAAATACTATGACATTTTGTATAAGAGAAATAATCACCTGTGAATATTGGTGTCCATGGAAGAAATGGAGCCGATTTTCCATGAATACTAAGGGCTGACTGTATCTTTCCAGGAAGACATAGTTATAGTTTTAATTCTCTGACATAAAAACCTTAGATTCTTCTAGAGATTGACAAAGTTTTACTTGAAACGTGTTTTTCATAATTTCATTGTAAATATTTTTTTGCTTCAGAATAAGAAATGATTCGGTTTCATTAGTATTTTTCACAAGAATTTTTTTTTATATCTTCATTGTTTTGCCATGCAATTCTGTCTGTATTAACCGAACTTATGTCTTAATTAACCTGAAAATAATATTTAATGGACCATATACTACAAATGTAGCCTATTTATAGAAATGTTTACTTTTATAATTTTTGATCTAGATTTTATAATTTATATATGTATATAAAATAATTTATGTGTATTCTTTTCTTATCTTTTTTCATAATTTCAATTGTTTTTTTTCTTTCATTTTATCATTGATTTGTTTTATGTCATAGCTCAGCATTTTATAGACCTCGCCAAAGAAGATGAAAACAGTACTTTCTATCAATAATAGCACTGTTTTCTCAGTTATATAATGATTCTCTCTCTTTCATGTGTAGGTTCTAGAAAAACATCCAAAAGCTATTCTCACTTGGGAAGAAGCCATTTCAACAGGGTGTAAGCAGTGTAATAATATGACTAGATTTTTTTTTTCAGAATCAGCTATGCAGAAAGAATTATGAGGTTGTACCTGCACACTCAGATGCCTGCAAACTCATTATTACAGTAGTCTAGCTGAAAATTGAGAAAGTCCCAGAAATAGAAGTTAAGTAAACCAGATTAAACTGTGTTTTAGAGATGATTTCCTGGCTAATTGGGTTCGTGGGAAGAAAGGAGTCAAAGGTGGCTCTCAGATTAGCGTTTGTTTCAATAATGGTGTCATCCCAAAATAAGATCAGAGAAAGAACAGGCTTTGGGGATTAGATAAGTTCAACGTGGGACATATTTGGACTGTGATGCTTATGAGAAACCCAAGGTGAGATGTAGAGTTGAGAATCATTGTAAATTATATCCATCAAGCAATTGAAATTATTCAGGAGAACAGGAGAGGAAAAAGATAAGTAAGGACAGAAAATCCAGGAACATTAATATTGAAATTATAGACAGCAAAAAAAAAAAAAGTCCAAAAACTAGGTTGCAAAAGATGAGATCTTTTATTTTATTAAATATTTAAGATAGGCCAAGTAATTTGAAAGCTGACATGAGACTATAATCCACAGCTCAGGAGTATTTGATTTTGTAGTCAACACTAGATGGAGTTGAAAATTTAAGCTAACCTGTCCAAGATCACACAGCCAATAAATTGGGAAATATACTTTTTGCCAAGTTTATTTGATTCCTTAATCTTGAACGTTGCATTTATGAGATAAAAAATCTAAATGAACAAAAATAAGGTAAAGGAGTGATAAATAGTTATTGATTTTGGGGTTGAGAAAATTTTCCAAATTTGAAAGCATTAGAAGGAAACTAAATTGAGAAAAACATTTTTTTCAAAAAAAATTGATAGCATCCATGTATAAGAATAACCAAAGGAGTCTTAAAGAAAATGTAACATTTAATTGAAATATTTATACCAGTATATTTTAGTTTCCAATATATTAAGCTTCTACTACTTTTTTTAAAAAACACCTAAGATGATTCAGATACACCAAATCTCACAAGAACACTGAAAGCTTTAATATATATAATAACCTGAAAAGAAGTACAAGACCTCTGGGGCTGAGTTGAGAATTACAATTGGCAGCTGACATGAGCTGTGCCAATTGGAGCAGATGGTGTATATATGCTTTGGTTCTGTGCCACCACCTCCCCCTGGTGAAAGACCAGAATCCGTGCCAAGAGAAAAGTTGGAAGCTGCCCTCCTACTGCACAGATATGAGATTTTTCAGGGGCTTATAGTCTAGCTTCTTTTCTGTTGTTACTCTGCTGTTAAGAATCTCTCATAATAGATAGTGTAAGATTCTAAAAGATGGAATGATGGTACACTGTGTGCTGCAAGATGTTGCCCAAACATGTTAGATTTTGTAGACAAGGTCATCCAGAGGAATATCACTAGTCACATCTGCTGAAGATTATGGTTTCTTCAAAATTCTCTTAGCATGGTGTCACAAGAAGATGACATTTTTTTTTTTTTTTACTTTTTGAGAACACCATACCTGAGTCAAGTAGCATTTCTTAATCTAAATATTCCCGAGGCCAGGAAATGGGTCTAGGAACTCTAGGATCAACTTCACATACACAAATTAAGAAGGTGAAGTTGGCATGCTTCTTTCTTCTCCACTAAACAGGCTGGTGTTTGGATTTTGTGTTTAGAAAGCAAACATATATTGTAAAGTGGCTTGTATTGAAATGGTCTTTCATATTCCATTGACTTGAACCATAACAAACTCTGCCAAAGTGCTGCTTGAATATGAAAGAATAAGGCTTTACTCCAGCAAAATCTTATTTTGAATGCTGAGACACAAACTCTATGACAGTGAGGAAATGCTAGGCACTATGTAACACCTTTTTTTTCCCCAGAAACAACAAATGTGCTAGACAACTCCTCATTCCAAAATAAATAAACAATTAAATATAGTCTTAGTGCGAAAATAGTGATTTTCTAAAAAGAAATTCTACGTCAGAGGAAATGTGATTTATCTGAAATCATGTGTAATTCAAGTTTAGCCACAAAATAGATCTTAATAATGAAAAGTTGAGAGCAATCTAAATGCTCATCTAAAATTATGAAACATTTATGATTGTTGTAACTCAAAATTATTTAATAAATTTGAATAATTAAAATATAAATTCCAGTAACTTTTTTTTGTAAAGAAATATTTGGATATAAAAGGCAGTAATCAAATACTTCTAAACAAACTTTCAAAATTTAGGGCTTGGAATGTAGTTCAGGGGAAGCACATCTGAGTAGGATGTAAAAGCCCAAAAAGATATAAAATATAATACATAAGAATATAGCTATAATTTTACTCTCTTATTTTAAATGATTTTGTTAAATTGGAATTTTTATTTATAATTTAAATTCAACTATTTTTATTTAACTTCATATGACCATGGTTTATTTTAATCTGATTGTTAAATATTATTATTACATTTTACTTCTTAAACTCAGTATGTAAGAACCAGCATTTGTGAGAAGAAATGCTCATGAACACACTGTTGATGTTTTTATTATGAGATTATTCCTATTAAAGTTTTTTTAAAAAAAAATAAATGGATACGTACTCATAAATGTGCAGACCTATATGTTTGCCAATTGGAGAAAAGCCTGCATATGCTATAAATTCTGCATTTTTGAAGATTGAACTTTGGTTTAGAATTTGTGTTAATTGATGGTGTGTGTGTGCTGAGTGGAGACATGAGGAGTGGGAACAATGCTCCCAGCTTTGAAGTCTGAAAAGTCAGAAGTGGGAGTCCCACCTGCTCTGGCAAAGATTGTTTTTTACCCATCAGTTAAATGTTTGTAAGCATTGTAAAAACTTCTCAAAAGATGTCTGTGCTACTTAAAGTGAATGTCATTCACAAAACCAAATATAAATATTCACAAATGGAATGTGTACACAACATGCTGAAATTTTTTGTGAACAAGATCTCAATCAAAGTGGAGCATTATTGAAAAAAATAACAAAATTCAAAATGAAAAAAAAAAAGTTCAATTGTCTATTATATAATACACTGCAAGGGGGTCACCAATATGAGTAATATCTTTTTTTAATTGATGCAGGATACTTTTTTAAGAAAACAAAGCTAAGAACTCCTGAGAATCAGAGATATAGGTAATTTTTTTTCATTGCCTACTAATTGGAAGCCAAGATCCTTTTTTTTAAAAATGTGGAATAAAGTGGCAGGTTTATTTATAACTAAAATGAAATTAATAATTTTATTCATTCAACTCAACATTATTTTATTTTAGAATAAAAATTTAACTCTATTCACTTTGAGTACATTAATCCTATACAAATCATCTAAAGAACATCCTATTTCTCAATTAAATGACTGAAAATCTAGTGGTTTGGAAATTTATAGAGTAGATATGAGCACAGTACCTAAAGTTGTTACACTTTTTTGCTTAAATATTTTACTCTTACCTAAAGCTTGTCTAAATTGGTGAATAATTTGAATGATACTGTACTGTGAATATTATCTACAAATTTGAATTTAAATTTTTTCCAAGTATTTATATTTTTCCAAAGTATTTCATTATCATGTTATTTTATTCTGTATATACTTACAATGAATATATATATATATATATATATATATATAATAAATGAATATAATTATTTTATTGTTAAAATATATTTAGTTGTTTATTTGATTTACATTATTAATTATAAGTTCAGTTAGCAAGTGCACTTATTTTGATAAAATCTTTTTAGAATAAGAGAATAATTAATGGCTTATAGTCATATCATTTCACAAATCATGTAGCTTCCAAGTGGAGATAAGCTTTCAAAGTATTTGAGGCAGTATCTAGAGGAATGGTATACTTCAGACTGAACAGAGACAGAGACTTAGTTGAATGAGTCCACAGTGTCCGTATTAACACAGAAGAATCTGAAACTTGGAGTATGTTTACAATAACATACTATTTGGGTGGAAACTTAGACAACAGTTAATTCACACCCTTTGTTTGACTTTTCAATCTTTTGTGTTCACTGAATTAACTCCTATTTTAGATATCATTGTAGAATTAGCTCTAAGTCAACTAAACCCACAAAGATAGAATTTTTAGTATGTAAATTTCAGATACTGATGAAGACATGTTCAGAACATTTTTAAGAAGTTTTCACATTAATTCCAAATACACACACACACACACACACACACACACACACACCATTCCTGTTGTCATTTTTAGAGGATTTTAATAATTACTAATTATTATTTTATAAAATAAATGAATATATATTTTTGGAAATAACTGGACTGTATATTAAATTTTCTGCAGTTACAATATATATGACTTTAAATATAATACTGATATAATAATATTTACCTAAAATGAATGTCTATATTAATTATTAAAGTCTGACACTCTTTAGGATGAGCGTAAGTTTGTTTCAAATTAGAAGAGCGTATTTGGAATTGGTTTACTATAAAATGATGAGTTTTTATACACTACTGCTATAATAAGTGTTATTACAATGTAATAAAAAATCTAAATATTAAAAGATCCAACTAAAGGTTCTCGGTTTACTTCTCTCTCTTTGATTCATTTAACAGAGCATCCACAGAATTCAACTTTTCCACACATACAAAAGAAGAAACACTTTAAAGGAAAATAATGATTAAAAGGGTTGAAGAGCTTTATGAATGGATGCTAAAAAAAGAGAAGTTAACTTCAAAAATAGATAAAATACCATGTGAAAGAACATGATATTGCAATCATTTTTATTATTGGATTTGCCTAATTCCAAGGAATAGAACAAAGTTACTACTTGTTTTAGAGTTTTTCATATACTCCCAAACTGGCTAAATAAAGACAAGAAAGTCAATAATTCACTAACTTGGCACTACTTCATTACAAAATACAGGAAACTTAATAATTTAATAAGTTGCATGGTGATCTACCACTTTGTACACAGTCATTGTGTCAAACCTAATTAAATATGAAACAAAATGCTGGCCCAAAGTAGTAGGATTAGAGGAATCTGTACTTTAACTGTTTTAAATATATGTACTATTTGAAACAGTAGTTATTATTTTTTAAAGAGAGTTAAAAAAGCTTAGATAGCAAATTCCAACCACACCTTATCTAATATCGATCATGTAGTAGAAATTAGATGTGTGTGGGAGGGTGTGTGTGGGTACGTAAACACTGCAGTATTGGAGATTGGATGAAGGCTCATTGTACCACTGAGTTATACCCCAAACCCTTTGATTTTTGGGGGGGGAGGGTCTTGCTAAGTTGCCCAGCCTGGCCTTGAACTTGCCATCCTCCTGCCTCAGCCACCCAAGGAGCTGGGATCACAGACATGTACCAGAACATACATCTTGTGGAACCTCATAATCTTGAATACAATTCTAAACAGTCAAACAGATATTAATTTCTATGAAGGTTTTTTTTTAAATGGTTATTCCCAACAGCTTTGTGGTTTCTGCAACCAGTGTTAGTCTCTCCTTTCTTTGACCAGCACTTGGCAATTGAAAAGAAAGAGAGAGGGAGAGAGGGAGGAAGAGGAGGAGGAGAAAGAGGAGGAAGAGAGTGATAGAGAAAGCGGATTTAATCATCATAAACACAGGCAGGATAGAGCAAGTGGTAAGGGTCTGAATACTAGACCCTGGTGGTGGGCTCACATGTTTCTGCCAAGGTTCTCCAGCACATCACTTCCAGGTGCCCAGCTTCCACAAAGACTGGAGCACCTGTATTCATAGGCACACACACATCTGCTAGATCAAGTTCATGGGTTTAACTGAATATAAAAGTTTCCTAGTTTCCTTCCATAATACTTATTAATGGTGTTGTTAATAATATTAATACTGCTAAAATGCTGAACACTTTAAAGATTACATTTGCATGTACAAAAAGTTAATTTTTTTTTTTTTAGAAAGCTAGCAATGTTTTTACAGTTACCTTCATCGTAGGGATATGCAGGTGTATGTATGTATCTCCCATACAATAAAAAATGTGAAGATCTAATATAATTAGATGTCTAATATTGTTGCCATTAAACAGTAGTATTAACTGATAATAGCACAACTTGGTTGTTCAAGCAAAATCTTTTTATGCACCTGTAACCAACTTTAAATAACCAATACTAATTAACCAATAAAGAACAACACAGGATAGCCCCTACCCCGAAAAACTCACCAAATTAGTTAAGCGGTCTTTTATCAGAAGGCTTTCCATGACTGGTTCCATGTTTATTAACAAATTTAAAGAAATAACTATAAGATTGAAATAAGGTACTTGTGGGGGAAGATGCTAACTGATAAAGGTGCTGCCTGAGAGCAAACTGCTGTTCATGTTTATAAAACTCATGGGAACCACCATCGCCTTGGTCTCAAAACCACTTAAAGTTGCTTTTGGTGTTTAAAAACAAAAACAAAAGATTTATATATTAAAAATGACACTAGAGGCTGGGGTTGTGGCTCAGAGGTGGAGTGCTTGCCTCTCGCACAAGTGAGGCAATGGATTCACTCCTCATCACCACATTAAAAATAAAAAAAACAAAGTGAAAGCATTGTGTCCATCTACAATTAAAAAAATCAAATAATAACAAATGTTGACTAAACTTTTTATGGTGTATAAATACAATATTTTAATATGATCATAGTACAAAAATAATGCTTGAGTATTATTAAATTATGAACTATATTTCAAAAGACTCAAAATAGAAAGATGATCTTAGCATAGACATGATTTCAACTTCCCTTTAGACAACAATTATAATTTGAATTTTATTATTAATTTGAATCTAGAGAGACCAGTCATAAAACACTTCAGCATTTGAAAACTCAGCTTTCAAATTGAGTTGTCAGTGTGACCTAGTACAACTCTTCTTATTTCAACATTGCATGTATTTAACAATTTGTGAAAATCAATTCAAACTTTTTTTGTAGGCTGAGCACAGTGGTGTACTCCTGAATCCCAGCACTTGAGAGGCTAAGGAAGGAGAATCACGTTTGAGGTCAGACTCAGGAACTTAGTGAAGCCATAAACAATTTAGTGGGACCCTGTCTCAAAATAAATAATAAAAAAAAATATCTGAGGATGTGGTTCAGAGGTTAAATACCCCTGGGTTAAATCCACAGGGCCCCTGCAAATGTTTTTTAAATAGAAAACTATTATTTGCTGATACTTCAATTTTTATTATGTCTGACAATGGAATTCACTCTCTGTATATAATACAGGGATGTTAGAAATAGACATGAGATTATATTTAATAGCCAATAAGCTGAGAAAAGCATACTTCATGATCAGTTCAGGTTTATACCTTGATTTTATGAAAAAATGACAAAAGCTTTACAGATTTAGTTCACAGTAAACTCCTTATTATAGTTTGGATGTGAGTTATCCCCCAAAAGCTTATGTGTGAGTCAATGAAAGAAGGTTTGGAGGAGAAATGAAAGCCTCAACCCAATCAGTGAATTCATCTCCCACTGAGATTAACAGAGTAGTTACTGAAGGCAGGAGATTGTGGCTGGAGGAGTTTGGGCATTGGGGACATGACTTTGGGGTATATATTTGTATCCAGCAAGTGGAGTCTCTTTCTCTCTGCTCCTGATCATCATGTGAACTGCTTTCCTCTGCCATACTTTCCTGCCATGTTGTTCTTCCTCATCTCGAGCTCCAAGGAATAGAGCCAGTTGTCTATGGACTGAGGCCTCTAAAACCATGAGCCCTCTAATAATTTTTTTCTCCTCTACATTTGATCTGGTTGAGTCCTTCAGTCACAGCAGTGAAAAAAATGACTAAAACACTCCCAAGTGCCTGATTGTCCTCAATTTCTAAAGCATTTTTATAAAAACAGATTATGTGAAATTACAGGACACCACAATCCCAACAGAAGTAAGAAAAAATATTCTTTAAATGCCTGTGCAACTTAGAAGACAAGTACAAAATGTGTAAATATATGTGATTAGGCACAAATGTATAAAGATAAAATTTGTCACAGCAATGACATAAGTTTGGAACTGTAAAAGTGTGTGAACTTGTGTGCCATTGATGTTATCAATTTGAATTAGGTTGTTAAAAATTTAATGTGTTAAATGTAATTCCCATGGTAACCAAAAATAAGAATTTTCAAAATGTACACAGAAGTGAAAAGAAAATAAAAATAATTTACTAATAACATGAATAAATACAAAAGAAGACAATAACAGGGAACATGAGGAATAAAAGAAACCCTTACAAGTCAAACAAAAACAAACAATATCATAGTAAATTATTTGTTATCAAACATTGCTTTATAGAAATGGGTTAAATTCTTTGTTATGGTTTGGATGTGAGGTGTCCCCTAAAAGCTCACATGTGAGACAATGCAAGAAGGTTCAAAGAAGAAATCATTGGGTTTTGAGAACTTAAACCAATCAGTGAATTGGTCACCTCCTGGGATTAATTGAGTGGTAACTCAAGGTAGGTGGGGTGTGGCTAAAGGAGGAGAGTCATTGGGGGCATGCCTTTGAGGTATATATTTTGAATCTGGTGAGTGGAGTCTCTCTGTCTGCTCTCTGATCATCATGTGACCTGCTTCTCTGCCACCCTCTTCTAACATGATATCCTGCCTCACCTTGAGCGGAAGAATAGAGATTTCTGAAATTATGAGCCCTTAAATAAAACTTTTCTTTCCCCTAGATTGCACCGGTCAGATAATTTAGTCACAGCAGTGAAAAAGCTGACAAAAACACTCTCTGGTTAAAAAAAAAAATAATAATACACTGGATAAAGAAAGAAAACATGATTCCCTGCATGCTCTCCATAACAGACTCATTACACTTCCAAAGATAATAGTAGATTGGTAGAAAAAGAATGGGAAAAAAACTTCATATACTTAGTAACCAAAGATGAGTTAAGATAGTTGTGTTAATATTAGACAAAATATTCTTTAAGGGAAAAGGGTTCCAACAGTTAAGAAGAACTGTATATATTGAAAAAAGTTTCAATTCTTCAAACATAAAACTCTCCCAAGATGAAACTCAGAGCATGGAGACAGAGGAAATAGATGACTCCAAGGCTCTTATCAATCAGCAGACCTAACAGACACATGGAAAACACTCCAGTGGGCAACTGCCGCATGCATTTCATGTCTAAGTGCAAAGGCAACATTCTCTAGAGTAGATCCATGTCAAGCCACCAAACAAGCTGCAATAAATTAAAAATGCTGAAAGCAAACAATTTCTCTTTTTTAACCACAATGCAATGAAACTAAATATCAATAACAGAGAAAATAGAAAATTCATAGTTCATAGATATTAAACAACATGTTTATAAAGTTGGTGGGTCAAAGATGAAATGATGAGAAGAATTAAATATTTACATATTTAAAGACAAATAAATATGAAAATGAAAACATAGCATATCTTATATAGGTTTATACAAAATTAAAGTCACACACACACACACACAAAACCACATTACCACTAATGGACAATTGCAGAAAAGTCACAGGATAGAAAATCAACCCTCAAAAACTGAGTGCATATTTTTAGGCTGAAAATTACCAAATCTAAAAGGAAATTTACCATAGCATTAAAATAGTAAAATATTTAATATATCTAAGCCAGGAGGTGAAAGACTTGTATATTGAAAGCTACACAAAAAATATTGATATTAAAGATCTTTTATTCAGAAAAGGAAATCCATCCTTTGTTAATCAATAGGAAGACTCAATATTATTAAGATGTCAATAATATCCAAAGTAATTTATAGATGCAATGCAAAATCTGTCACTACCGAAGTCTCATTTAATCTATGGGAGATGAATTCCAAGATTCACAGTGGATACACAACAACAGATATTACTGAAAACCATGTATTCATTTTCTATCTCTCTCTCTCTCTCTCTCTCTCTCTCTCTATATATATATATATATATATATATATGTATATATATATATATACATATATATATATATATATATACATACACACACACACACACATACATGTATATATATATATATATATATATATATATATATATATATATATATATCATATAAATTAGGCATAGTAAGATATTAACAATAATAACTAATGATGAAATAGAACAATTGTTATGGTTTAGATGTGCTGTCCATCAAAAACTCATGTGTATACGGGGTAAAAATGGGAGTTCATAACCCACTTGAATCAAAATGTGAAATATGATATGTCAAGAACTATGTAATGTTTTGAACAACCAACAATAAAAAAAAAAAAAAAACTCATGTGTAAGACAAGGCAAGAAGGTTCAGCCAGCCTGTAATCTCAGCCGCTCAGGAGGATCCTGAGTCCAAAGCCAGCCTCAGTAAGGTGAGATGCTAAGCAGCTCATTGAGACCTTCTGTCTAAATAAAATAAAAATTAGGGCTGGAGATGTGGCTCAATGGTCCAGTGCTCCTGAGTTTAATCCAGGTACCCAAAAAAAAAAAAAAAAAAAAAAAAAAAAGAAAGAAAGAAAGTTTAAAGTAGAAATGAGTGGGTTGTAAGAGTCTTTAACCAATCAGTGGATTAATCTCCTGATGTGGATTAGCTGAGTGGTAACTGAAGTGGTAGGTGTGGCTAGAGAGGTGGTATTGGGCTTGACTTGGGGGTATATATTTGCATCTAGCCAGTGGAGTCTCCCTTTCTCTCTGCTTTCTGATCACCGCTGAGTTGTTTCTCTTTGCCATATTCTTCCACCATGGTGTTCTACCTCACCTTACTCCCTGAGGAATGGAGCCTGCTGTCTACGGATTGAGACTCCTGGAACCATAGCCTCCAAATAAACTTTTCCTCCTGTACAATTGTTTTGGTCTTGGTCATGTCCTATAGTCACAGCAGCAAAGAAACCTGACTAAAACAATAATTATAGCCACACATTGTAATAAAATTTAGGTCGATATGCCTCTGTTTTAAAGTATGTCTTATTATTCTCAACTCACCCTTCTTGTTAATATGAAATAATACTTAAAACATGGGTTTTGTGGCTGCTGATTTGCTAACATCACTAATCTTGTGCTTTGGTAGTCTTATTAAATTAAAAAAAAAGGTGGCTTGAACACAAGCACTGATAGACTACTGTAGTTAATCTCATAACCAGGAAAACTGCTAAAAGGCTAATGGGTGAGGCATGTGCAGAGAGTTACTGGAGCAGGGGTGACTCCTTTGTCTGACAGAGTAGATTGGCAGAGATGTGATCATCCTGCTTACTGTGGTGCTCAATTTAAAGCTTATGATTATTAATATCTGTAATTTTTTATTAAATATTTTCTGACTATGATTTACTGTGGGTAACAAAAACCACAGAAAATGAAAATATGGATTAAAGAACTACTATATTTCACAATCTTTTTTTTGTATAAAATGAAGAGCTGATATTCAAGTTCATATGGCATTTTAAGGGAAATTAAATAGCAAAAACAATATTGAAAAAGAAAGAGCAAATTTATAGAACTCATGTGTTATAATTTTAAAAGTTACTGCAAGCTCTCTCTCTATATATATATTTTACTTTGGCATAGGATATACATAATCCAATGGGATAGATTTGAGAGTAAAAAATAAGACTTTGTAGTTATGCCAATTTATTATCTACAAAGTACTTCTGTTCATTTAATAAGGAAAAAATATACTCTTTATAAATAGGATGGCACAATTAATTTCTACATAAAAGATAATAAGTTGAATAGCTATATCATACCAAGTATGAAACTAACTCAAAATGAATCACTAAATACAATATAAGAAATAAAGCCATAACTCTTAGGAGAAAACACAGGGATAAATCTTCATGACTTTGAATTTGACAATGAAATCTTAGCTATGACACCAAATACATGACAGAAAAGAAAGGAAATAGATACATTTAACTTCATCGAAATGAAAAGCATTTGATCAAAGCACATCATCAAGAAACTAAAAAGAAAAGCTACATAATCAGAGAAAATATTTTCTTGTCATTTATTCAAAAAAAGATTTATATCCAGAATATAAATAGAACTCCTAAAACTCAACTACAAAAGAAACAATTATACAAAGTTTTTAATAGTACAGACTTGTGTCTGAAGAGCATACACCCTATTAGCCAATAAGCACATGCAAAGATACTCAGTATTATCAGTTATGATGGATGCCAATCAAAAGCACAAGAGGCACTTCACACCAATACCAGGATTGCTCTAATACCAACAGCAACTGCAGCAAAGGGGAAAGACATATATCAGCCATGATTTAGAAAAATTGAAACTCGTGGACATTGTTGGTGGGAATGAAAAATGGAGCGAATGCTATAGAGAAGAGTTTGATAGCTCCTCAAAAAACTAAAGAGAATTACCAATGACCTAGCAATCCCAGTCTTAGTCATACTACCAAAAAATTAGGTACAGAAACTCTATTACTTGTACAATAATGTTTTTTTTTTTTTGCAGGAGTATTCACAAGAACCAAATTGTGGAAACCACCAAAGTCCCCAAAATCAAATAAGCAGATGAAAAAAATTTGCAAGTACATACAAAAAGTAGTATTCATTCTTAAAAATGAATGAAAATCTGATAACGGCTACACTGTAGAGAAACCTTGAAAACATCATGCTAAGAGAAATAATCCAGAGACACAAAGAAAAATATTATAAAATTCCATTTATATGAAAAAATTAGGTGAATTCATACAGCAAGAAAGTAAATTAGGGGTTACCAGGTGCCAAGAAGAGAGAAATCACTGGATAAAGTTCACAAAGACTGTGTGTGTGTGTTGTTTAAACGGAGTTTTGGAAATACTGGTGATATTTGCTTAATATTGTCAATGCTAGAATGCAATTGCATCATCTGCTTAAAATGACAAATTTTGTTATGTACAAAATATTTTAAAAACTTCTCTGTCCACCAAAATTGAAATAAGCAAACAAAAAGAACAGAAACAGCAGACATGCAATCTTCAAATTAAGTGCAACATTAGAAATCTTTAATTTATAGAAATGTCCCTATAACATTTGTTCAACAAATTATTTCATGTAATGTAATATTCCAAATGAAACAGAAGCAATATTCTCTTCCATTAAATTCTGTGGTTTTTAGTTGTAACTTTTTTAAAAAATATTTTTTCTTTAGTTGTAGATGAACACAATGACTTTATTCTATTTATTTATTTTTATGTGGTTCTGACGATTGAATCCAGTGCCTCACACGTATGAGGCAGGCACTGAGCTATAGCCCCAGCCCATAGTTGTAACTTTTAAAAGCATTAATAGAACAAAGTTATAAGTGATTAAAATAATTTACATTGAACAGTGAACTCTTGGGACAGGAACCGTTTTGTATTTTCAGAAGTAGCTGAGGACATAAGTACTTTATGTAAAACAATATTATTGAAGCAAAATATTTGGTAATATGTGTCATTGCTTCACATATTTTCAAATCTAATGTCACATTGATTAAAGAATGGCATTCTCATGCTTGATTCAGCATTCAGCTTAATATATTTCACTTTGGTTGAAGAACAGAAAATAAATATATCCTCATAGATGCATATTCAGAAGGGATGGTCTAGCAGACCCCTGGAAATCTCTCAGAGACCATGAGACTTTAAGCCACACCTGAAACATGGATTTGTCCATAAACCTAACTACCAAAAAGACATGATTTATATAATCACATTGGAGCTGTTTTCCAGAAATAAATGAAAGACACATTTCTTTTCTTTTCTTTCTTTTTTTTTTTTTTTTTTTGTTGTTGTTGTAAAAAATCAGATATACCTATTTGGAGACAGGTTCTTCTTTTGTGCTTTCCCACAAAACTGTGGCTTGTCTCTGCTGTGACCACATCACACTGATTTTACAGGTCCCTCTCCTGGCACTGCCCATTCTTCCAGATATGGGTCTCTTGTTGCTGAGGACCATGTCACAAGTCAGGAGCAGGATGAACCACTCTTGAAAGGATGCTGGATAGTTAGTTGGGTGATGGGTGAGGTCAACGTTTAAAATGCCATTTAAAAAGGATTCTACATCTCCTTGTGAGACTTGGACATAACAGAAGCACCATAGTTGGTCAGAGGACTTGCAAATGAGAGGTTGGAAGGCCACATCCCTTCATGCTGGCCCTGAGACCCTGGAGGAGAGAGTTTACCTTTTCCCAGTTATTTTATTATATATACATTTGTGAACTCTGGGGACAGGAACCATTTTGAATTTTTAGAAACAGCTGAGGACATAAGTACTTTATGTAAAACAATATTATTGAAGCAAAATATTTGGTAATATGTGGTAATATGCCAGTTGTATGTTGGGTATAGGCAAAGACAATGACTACCCATGTTTTCAGGAAAGAGAAGCAAAGGTTAATTTAATAGACCACATTCAAAGGGTAGCACAGGGTGATTACGTCTGGCTTTGTTAACTTTGTCATTGTATTACTTTATCTCCTTCCTCTTCCCCTCACAGCTCTTCCTTCTTACCTTCCATTTGTGCCTCCACTTCTTTTTGATGTTTGGTTGACTGTGGATCTTCCTGCCTGGTGAGCACTTAGTGGTATCCCCAAAGGTGCCGATACTCTTGTTGTTCTGCCTGCCCACTAGCTCAGTGCAGATGGCAGAATGATTGCTAGAAACCATAACCTCAATGTACAACACAAAACACAGGGACAGCTTTTGCCCTTGTGTTACCAGTGGCAAACCCAACTAGGGAATGAATTCTGTCAGGGACGGGTGGCTTTTGAAGAAGCAGCCTCTGGGTGGGGTGAAAGTGCACACTTTGCAGTAACAAAGAACCAACCGAGAAGCATTAATGAAGGTTCATTCAAAGTGTTTCCCCGGTTCATTGTTGAAAACAAAGTTGAAGACTCAAGTATAATTCTAAGTAAGTTCCGAGTTTTCATACTAGTATCTCTCTTTTATAATTTTAATAATCGCATATGTCTTTATATGCATTTAAGGGAATCTCCTTAGCATCTCTCTCTCTCTCTCTCTCTCTCTCTCTCTCTCTCTCTCTCTCTCTCTCTCTTTCACACACACACACACACACACACACACACAGAGTCTAGGTCTGCACACAATCATTAATTTGTACAAAAGAAAGCAAAATACCACATTATTCTCATTTATAATAAAATTTCCTCTCTAACAGATCTCATCGGCTGTGCATTTTTGTATTTCTGAGTATGTATGTTATAATTTTGCTTCAGTGTGGCAATTTTAAAAAATGATAGTTTATCTCATTTTTCTCCTTAGTTCTATTGCTCTGTGATTGTTGTAGTTACATTCATCAAACACCACATTCATATGCAGCAACGTAATTGTAGTCGTTTAGGGTCCATAATCACTTACAGAGAATGAGTGGGAATTAGCCCTTCTTGGAGTGTTTAAAGAGGGAAGAGCGAGCTTTAGTGTTTAAAAACAGATGAGCCATTTTCTACCTTCAAGTTTCTTGCAGAATTTGTGCCTAGTCTGATTTTCTTTAGATTGGGAAAATCGCTTGTATGTATGAAGAATTTAAATAAGCACATTATACAGATGTTAGAGTCGGGGGGAATATGCAATTATGTCGCAATGTTTAGGGGACCCAGTGGCTGAAATTTCAGTGTGTAAATTCCATCCCTTTGGACATCTATGGGTGATGTGAAAGTGTTGACTTTATGGAATCATCTCACAGGAGACTGCTGCCCCCTGGGCCTTTGTTGCAAGAGTAGAGATAACAACAGAAAGGGACAATGCCGGGAACACACCAACATTAAATTGAAATTAACGCAGTTAGTGATGTTTGTAGATTTTTTTTTTTATTGTGTGTTTTCCTCTTTGTCAGAGAGGCAAAATCCTCGCTGTCTTTACATGTGGAGAGAATGGTGCGGGGCTGTTGGCGTAACCAATTTAGAAAACAGAAAAGAACTCAATGTTGAGTGATACTTTTACTTTTCAATTTTCCTTCTGTTTTGTTTATTGCCAAGAAATGTCCTTCCCATTTGTTTATCGTCAGCTCTAAGATGAAGCATTTTAGAAGAAAGTCCCTTAGTTTCCGTTTTATGGTATAGAGATTTGTCCATAACAATATACAGTAAGGACGCGATACATTCAGCTTTGCTGCGTACAATCTCATTTTGTTTAAGTGTGTTATAAAAGCTCTGGGTAATAGCTGAAATTTTCATACCACAATAAAATGTGAGATAGTCAATGTTTCTACTATTCAATTGTGACCAAATGGATAAGGCAATACTTAACATTAACATTCCTCTGCCACATTTGTGACCACTGATTAATCTTAGCTGATGGCTCAATAACAATTCTGTGGATAAAGTTGATGCAACTTTAAAATATGAACAAAATACCCCATTCACATATGTCATGGAAATAGCAGGGGTATGAAGGTATCGGATAGGTAAACCAGAGAATAGATAGGCCTTGGAGAAATAACAATACTGGACAACAATGATGATAATAATAACTATTAATCATAATAGTACAAATCCAATTCACTGGACTGTATGCCAAGGTCTCTAAGAGATATGTATTCCTTAAGTCCAATCTCCATAGTTTAGCAATAAAAAACTTATTTCACATAGCAGAGGTGGAAGCAGTCAAGTGAGGAGATGCAGGTTGCCCAAGGTTAACCAGAAGAGGAGTGGCTGAGAGAGGGGGGTTCCAAGATGCACCATTATGATGATAAATTGAAGGTGAGGAAACTGGTTTACACTTGTTTAATGCCTACAGTTCACAGAGGGTTTTGGCTCCTGGGTTAATTCCTCTGTGATGCTAGGAGATACGGATTCCTGCTCGCCCTGGAGTATGGACACATGAATGGATACATAGCAAGAGTCATGTGCTTAATAAAGCACAGGAGCTAAGGTGGGAAATGAGCTCTGGGCTCTATCAAGTCACACCAGCTGGCTCGAGGACTGATTGAAAGTAAAGAATACAGATATACAGGAAAGATATACATCCTGGAGGCCAATTCAGATGAGGATTTATGGATTTTTATATTTATCCTTGTTTTAGTGTTTACTAAAAGAATGTGCCTGGTGGGGAATCATGGAAGAAAAACGACTTGAGGAAATAAAGATGTCTTACAAAGGCCTCCTGTGCCTGCAGAGACCTGGAGGAGCTGAATCTCCCATCAGGGAAGGGAGGCAGTGACTTATGAGACCAGCTCTGGGCCTGAAGGCAGCAGGCATGGGTTTGAGGCCAGGCTTTGAGTTTAACAAGCCCAGAGGTCTCAGAGTCGCCTCACCCATTGGGAACTTATTTTCCCCACTAGTAAAGAGAGTGGACTGGATTATATGATGTCCACTGAACTCACCAACTCTAAAAAGTTATGGCCCTAGAGGCTGGTCATATTGCAAACCTTATTAGGAAGCCAACATTGATCAAGGAACAACAGAGGACTCTCCAAGAAGAAAGAAGTCCCAGGCCACCCACCTGCTTTCTTAGCATCTGTACCTAATGCTCAACATCAAAACGGGCAGCAGTGGGCGCCTGCTGTGTTTCCCCTATCTGTCTTCCTTGAATTATTAACTCAGGCGGAAATATCAAGAGATCAAAGAAAAAAGAAAGTAAGAAACAAAGATTCCTTTTGATTTTCTAACCCCCGAGAAGAGGGTTATCTGCTGGACTCCTTGGCACTAAACTCCAGATTTGAAGAAATAAACTGTAAAGGGCGTGTTTTGCATGGGATCAACTTGATTCCAGAGGCCTAGAGCTCTCCCTGCTTGTCGGTGCCCTTCCTCCAGACCTCCACTCTCCGCTCTCCACTCTCCACTCCAGTCCTGATCAGCTCCTTCTCTGCTCTTGCCTGTGACAGCACAGAGAGGCCACTCAGCCTTGGAAACTACCCACTTTGTTTCTTCTGAATGCCTCAGAGCACCAGGGATAGGATTTCTAGACCCCCCCCCCAAAAAAAATAATGCTACTGCTTTTCCAAAATGCATCCAACTCAAGGAATTTTAGGTGTTTTGGACATTGGTTGAGGAAGTTTGCTGCCCCACTTCCCCACAAGCATTTATATATGGAAACACATCTCATTGTACTACATATTTCTTCCTTTTTAATCTCTTACTTATCTTCCTGTTGGGACATGCCATTAACAATTTTTGTTATTGTGAGTATATAGGTGGATTTAAAAATTCCATTTTAGGGTGTAAAATGATCACAACACAATACTTATTTTGAAAGAAATCATTGGATCAGATAGGGGTCTTTCTCAATGGTTAAAAATTAGTCACAATATTAATTATTTGCTTCCTTTCCTATTGGATAAGTGACAATGTTTCCCTTAACTTCATTGTTTCTTTAATATTCATGATTAACCAAGCCTAAATGTCTAGTGTTAGACCACCATCAATATTTTATTTATTCCCATAAGATTTAGAAGCGTGTGGGAAATAAATAAATAAAAATATAGAAACAGCATTGCTACCTTTGCAACTCCTATGACCATCTGCTTGGCTAGTATACACACACACAGTATGGAGATTCTTTGGAAAACTGGGATTGGAACCACCATTTCATCCAGCTGTCCCTCTCCTCGATCTATACCCAAAGGACTTAAAAACAACATACTACAGGGACACAGCCACATCAATGTTCATAGCAGCACAATTCACAATAGCTAAACTTCGGAACCAATCTAGATAGCCTTCAGTAGAGGAATGGATAAAAAAAAAATATGGCCTATATACACAATGGAATATTACTCAGCAGTAAAAGAGAATAAAATCATGGCATTTGCAGGTAATTGGATGGAGTTGGAGAAGATAATGCTAAGTGAAGTTAGCCATTCCCAAGAAGACAAATGCTGAATGTTTTCTCTGATATAAGGAGGCTGACTCATAGTGGGGTAGAGAGGGGGAGCATGGGAGGAATAGACAAACTCTAAATAGGGCAGAGGGCTGAGAGGAGAAGAGAAGGGGCAGGGGGTTAGCAATGATGTTGGACTGTAATGGACATCATATCCAAAGTACATGTATGAAGATATAAATTGATGTGAACATACTTTATATAGAGAGAAATGAAAAATTGTGCTCTATATGTGTAATAAGAAGTGTAATGTATTCTGCTGTCATGTATTTGAAAATTAAATCAATTTAAAAAATAAAATAAAAAAGGTGCAATGGCAGTCAAAAGAAAAGAATTTTTTTTTAGTTGTTGATAGACCTTTATTTTATTTATTTATATGTGATACTGAGAATCAAACCCAGTGCCTCACACATGCTAGACAAGTGCGCTAGCCCTGAGTCACAGCCACAGCCCGAGGTTGTGCTTATTAATGGCAGGGTAGGAAGAGACAACCAAATGTAAAGCATAGAGGCATGGATTTGTATTATAAATGATCAATATGCTGTGGAGCTGCAAAAAGAGAAGCAATTCTTATGAGGGTGATCAGAATATGTTTTATGAAAGAAATAACATCGGAACAGAGGCTTAAAGTTCGAAGAGGGCTTTGATATAGTAGGAGAAGAAACAGTATAAGCAAAGTTAATTGGTATAAAAATCGTTCTGTGTTCAGGAAATAATAAGCCATGGATATGAGCATAAGGTGCTCTCCCAGATGGAAGGGAAAGGCTGCATGTGGCCGCATCTTGGGCTGTCTTGAAAGGCCACCTACGACATTCTGATGTGTTCCTTAGACAGCAAGGGGGGGCTGCAGGCTTTGAGATATTGGCTTGATTCACAGTAGTTTAAGAAAATGTCTGTCTGCAGTGTGAAGAATAAACAATGAGTGACAACAAAAAGAAGAGTGTTCAAGCAGGGAGACTAACTAGGAGCTCCTTCAGAGTCCAGCCAGCTGATGACCACACAAGACTGAAGGCAGATGGAAAGGAGGCAGACAGGGAGGAGAGGAAAGGGCATTTGTGTCAGTCCTCAGTATGAAGTGCAGAATGTGGGGACAGGAAAGGCAACTCCAGGGCTCCTCACATGGGTGACTGAATGGGGGGAGCTTTACACCCACAGACTAGGCATTGAGGGAGAGGACAATGAATGCACCTGGTATCCCAGCAGTAACTTTTCTCTCACTAAAGGTAATACCAACACTAAATGCAGATCAACTGCCAAAAACCAGTACTAACTTGTGAATATCAGCTGTCTCCCTGGTGTAACAGAGGCTGGCTTATTAACACAGCCATTCCAAACATAAAGGAGGTCCCATCAGGTTTCTCTTTTAAAAAGTAATTGGAGCACAAAGGCATCAATATGGTAGGCAAGCTTCATCAGCAGACACAAAGAGAAAGTTCTCAAATGAACACTACAATTTTTCAAAAATGTATTGTGTACATCCCCTGCCAATAACACACAGCTGTTTATACTACTTAATTTGACTTAGGATGTGACTTGATAGGATGTTCTGCAGAGGAGCCAGTTGAAACTTGAGCAGGCATTTATATGCACGCACATTCCCCAAACCAATTCTAAGAAGTCACTTGCTCTTGTAGACTCTGAGGATACCAATCTTTCATAAGGTCTTTCAGCAAATGCTAATATTTTCTCCTTTCTCTCTCTCTCTCTCTCTCTCTCTCTCTCTCTCTCTCTCTCTCTCTCTCTCTCTCTTGGCAGGGGGGTATTTATTTGTTTTTGCTGTTATTTCACAAAAGCATATCATGGGCTCTTCACTCAGAAACAAAAGCTGTTTCTATGTGACAGCCTAATTCTAATGCACTATGAAAATACATTACGATAATCCATGGGCTTTTATATAAACCATGATCCACTATCTCTCATTCTCAAAACTACTGGGAGATGTTTCTGCTGGGGATTCTTGCACTACTGTGCATATATGAGTATGGAAGAGGTGACAGTAGAGAAAGAAAGATTTCATAACTGGACAGAGCCCCTTATGTCCCTGGAGGAACTGATTAGAAATCCAGTGAATTTGAAGGAAACAGCTCATGATAAGACAGAGCTTGGGGGGGGGGGCGCTGATTAACAAATCTAGAGAAGTAAAGTAATAATAAGAAAGATATATCAGTAAGATATGGAAACACCCTCCTAAATAATAAGCCATTTGGCAAGATATGCAAGAGCCTATTTTAGCCTGACACCTTTGCACTTTTAAACCACATTACTAACAATCCTCATTGTGATTTCAGGCTCACCAAGTAGAGGGCTGATTACAGTGTGTCTTCCCATGTGGTATGCCAGCAGATGGAATGCCTAGTTGCCTCTCCAATTAGAGTGCTCATTATAAATTGACATACTGGGGTAGATCATTCTTTTGAGCTGGGTTAAGGTGAGACCACTCCTTTTTCCTGTATTTTGAAAAATCAGCTTTCTAAGCATCATAGGTTTAGAGCCAACCCTTGAGCCATGATGAATTTGAGGGTGCCGCCCTATGAAGTTGGTTGAGAGATGAATAGAATGTCTTTCCTTCAGCCTTCCAACAATTCATTGATTACAGCTTGTATGTATTGCATTGTAGCAATTGCCTGTATTGGCAAGGTGGATGTCAGGATGAGATAAAATACAAGGCAGCATGGTGACCTTGTACTGTCCTACTGCCAAAGTGAGTGGAAAATCCAGAGTTCAATGACAGATCATATTTATGAGTAGAATGCTGCACTGATCTTTTTTGGGGACAGGAGATATAAACAAGGATTGTCCCAATGACAGCCAGGGCAGACAGTCATCCTCCTTAAACTCAGGTTGCTGGACCAGTCTTGAGGCAGAACTAGGTATTTCCCTCGTGATTCCTTTGTGAACCAATATGAGTCCCTAGTTCTGCAAGACAGTTTCTCCTCTGTCAGATGGGTACAGGCTCTTCTCAGAACTGCATGGCACAGCTCTCTGGGGCTCCTATACTTGAGACGCCGTAGCACACACTCTGCTCTGTGAGATGAAATCCAGGCCTGGTGGTCCCAGCTGTACTCGACTTTGCTAGTATTTGCGGTGCCTTAACTAAGGAAATATTTAATTTATTGTTTCTTATACTGTTTGATTTTTTCATGCATTCATTGGCTTTTTATGGATATTCTTTTTTAAAAGTCACTTTACCCTTGTCTAACTTCTTGCTAACTTGTGCAATCATATGAAGAAGACACTCTTGATTGACCATCATCTGAGCAGGGTAGAGATATCAGAATTTTGAGCTCTATCAAGGGCTTACACACTAGTAAAGAAAAAAATATGTGACACCATAATTTGTGTGTGTGTGTGTGTGTTATCAGGGTCATTGCTTCCTAGAGGGTTATTCTTCTATGTATTCTCTTTCTCTCCTGATTATACTTAGTTGAAGTTTATTTGAAAACAGTCAATCTATATCCCCATGGTATGCCAACAGAGATGTCTGAGTGTAGAATTCATTTGCTGAAAACAGTTCCTCTGAGCAAACTTTACAGAAGGAGGCAGGTGCAATAAATCTTGTAAAATTAAATGTTTTATTTCAAATTTCTTAAAACTAAAGCATAACAAGTGTGTGAATAAACATAGAAAAACAATTCTAAACTCAATAGCAAATTCTTGTAGCTTAAAACAATCTCCATGTTTGAGGTTGTTGTCAGTTATAATGCTGATGGTTGTGTAAAAATATTGTTAAGATCTGTTCCAAAGAGAGACTCTCAAGTATAAGTGATTCCAACAACGATAGATCCATGTGGACCATAGCAATTATATCCAAGAAATGAGACATTACACACATGCCATCTTGACTTGATATGGAGATACTACATTTTCTCCAAAAACTAAAATTTAAAAAGATGGGGGTCGTCCAATCTCTAGGATAATCCTAAATCTAATTAGTTTCATGAGATTTAGGGCATGATGGTCAAGTAGTAACAAATAATAAAGGGAAGAACTTTTAAAAATAAAACAAATTGAAGAGGAAACAAAGACATTTGTTTTGTAGTGTGATTACCATTTGGCACATGATGCTTTTAATATAACACGTTTAGGAAACTTAGACAAGCCTAGAAGACATTGAGATGAAGGACACAAGAAATGATTAACCTTCAAATGGATGATTGAAAGAATCCAACATTCATGCACATGGGATTCTTTCTCAGTGAAACCAAATGGAAAATGTAACCAATTTCTCATAGAATGAAAATCTAGCAACATATCCATAGGACCACGTTCATTTAAATGTCTTCAGACTAATAATGATGTATTAAGCACTTCAAAGGAAATTGTCATAAGGGAGAATATTTTTGTGTATATGAAGATATTAATTGCAGATTGTAACAGCAAAGTATTTGGATATTAATATTTAATTGGCAACTCAAATTTATCGAGTGCTTTCAAAACAGTAGGGAATCTTTTAAAAATTAAACATACCTTATCCTATGTAATATTCTTGTTGTACTGACCATGTAGATATTGTGATAATTTCAATATACAGATAAGAAGATTGAGGCTCAGGAACTCAAAGTCATGAGTCAGTAGTACAACCAGAATTCTAACTCAAGAAATCTTTTTTCAGAATCCTCACCTTTTAAAATAAGGCTAAATATAACATATAAAATGAGAAGAACTGCCACATAATTATGGTGTATCAGCCTTAATGTACATCATTAAAAGATATTCATGAGTATTGGAAAGATACAAAAATGTTTCATGTGTTTAAATTTAAATTTTTATGTATGTGAAACATTTTTATTAGATTATAATAATATTTATACCTACTCTATACTTTTGTTGTTTAGAGATTTTAAATTTCTGTAAAAGAGAATTAATACATATAAAAATGAAAATTGTTGATGCATTAAGATAGACACACTATGATAACAGAGAAAACCCCAAAGACAACGGATCAAAAAGATAAAAGGTTATTTGTCTCCCTGATAATATTTTGGAGATGAAATGAGTAGTCCCTGAGCACCAAACTTTTCAGTGGCCTAGGCTGACAGAGTCTCTGCCATATGTAGCAGGTAGCACCTAAGATTGCTGTGGACCTGAGCTTTTCAGACACTGAGAAGGGGGTAGAACAGAGAGTAGAGGTGTGGAATTTCTCATAACCATGTGAGTAGAGGTTGCCCAGATCACTGTACTCACATTCCATTAGGAGACACAGATTCTTCTCTTGTTCAACTGAAAGGAGACTGAAAAATGTCATTTGCAAAAAAGAGAAAGATCTGTATGGATGGATAAATGCCAGTCTTGGCCACCTTACACATTATGGATATTTTTCCTTCTGTATCTTTATTACTATTACAATTTATTCAGTAAAGACCAATGAAAATTCAGTTAGAATTGAAAACTATTTCCAAATAATTTCCCATTTATTTCCTTGGAAGTTCAATGAAAGTTTAAAATTCTTTAAGGATGAAAGGGTTAGATATCACATAAAGTAAGAATCATACAAAAGATTTTGGTATAACTGATTTTGTGAGAAATAATAGTGACAGAGGGTAGATCTCGATTGGTGGCCGTGCCAGATGTTTCACTAAGAGGAATAAACCTCCCATAATACACTTAATTTCACAATAGTGTACCATAGGGGAGAATATCTTCCTGACCCATCTGGTGAGCAGCTTCTGCCCTGAAGCATGAAGATTTATAGCTGGAGCAATCCGTCCCAGCTAGTGTACTGTAACTGCAGATGCTAGTCTTCCTCATACAAATGTTGAATTATCTTTAGGATCATTTTCTCTCCTTCACATCCTGTTGCTTAGAGTCACATGGGTGAAAAACTCTTTTTAATCCTGGAATGTTATTCTAAAAACTACATGTGGGTATTTAATGCATTTTGTTTTATTAGCTACAGGTCAATTTATTTTGACAATCTGTTCCTTTTTTATTTTATATTCCTCCCCCGCCCCCAGTAGTCTGAAAGTGCATTGAAAAACTGATTTTTTTTCCTCAGTATTTATCACTGGCTGCATTTTCCTTATGTCAAGTAACTTTGTTTATTTTCAGTGACGATTTTAGACATGAACTAACTTTCTTGCTACTAGTTTCACTACAGGTTTCATTGTGCTGCCATAGGCCCTCTTAACTCTATCTTAACAGATCAATACCCTGAATTTATATCTGGTTTGGAGCTCTTAGCAGTAGTATCAGCAGGGTAATTAACTTCCTAAACAGAGATACCATGTTTCACTATTAATTGTGTATATATCTTGAAGAGCTACTTCTACTTGTATCTAACACACATCCAAAGGACCTGTGGATAAATTCCAAATATCTGTAAATTCCAGAATTTAGGGACATGATTTCTAAGCATAAAATAATTTTAAGATATATAAAACAGCAAATTAAAGAACACTTTAATTGTCAGTCATTGAAAGGGCTATTAATAGGAGAAAAAAAATCTAAAAGAGGAATGGAAGAAAGATCTCAATTTTAAATACTATGGAGATTTTAGATCATCATCCTTTCAGAAATAGCAGAGCCAATTCCTATGTAAATGACCATGCACTTCAGTTAAAGGTCAGCTTTCACTCAGTAAAACAAAGGCCAGTGGTTCCCATTGCCAGAGCAGTTTCCCCCTTGTACTTTTCAAGGTGACAAACTTGATAAAAACATGTGCTGAGTGCTTAATGACAGTGGGGAAATGTGCAGTATCTTTCATATGTCTGCACGTGTTGCTATTACATACCCATTATCACTTCTATCATCACTCAAACATAATTAATGTATTGACTAAATATATATATATATATAGTATGGAAGACTCTATGCAGCTGTACCAACATGGACAAGAGATGCTATAACCTGCAGTTCCACTGGGGATAAAAAGAGAAAGATTCTGAAGCAAAAACTCTATACATAAAAATCTCATTGCTGCCCATAAATGGAAGATTTGGAATTTTACAGGTTTCATGGAATAATTATCCTGGACTTTAAATAAATATTGAGTACTGAAAAATGCAACTTCAATGCTATAAATTCACGAAATACAATGTCATCAAAGAAGAAAATGGATCTCATGTATTCATTGATAATATTTTCTAAATATTCTTATCTCAAGTAATAGAATATGGACATTGTATTTTATTTATTTTAAAAGTAAATGGGAGATCTTTTATAAAAATATTATTATTAGTTGTTGATGACTTTTAAAATTTTTATTGATTTATTTGTATGTGGTGCTGAGAATCAAACCCAGTGCTTCACACATGCTAGGCAAGCACTCTACCCCTGAGCCACAATCCCTGCCCCAAATATGAGACCTTTGAATTGAAGCACATACATTTAATTTTTTTTTGTCTAATTTCAAAAACCCTGAATCAAAACAATAATGTTATGTCGATCAACTTATGCTCCTCTTCATTTAATTAGTTTCTCTCACTATTTGGATGTATTCTCTTTTACTGGTTGTTTCTAGTATAAATCTGGCTTATTAGTTTTAAACTAAAAATCAGAAAAAAATCTATCAAGCTTTGCCCAACCCTCACTTAGTTTAAACTCACCTCTTGCTTTCCTGATGGTTTTCCTCTATAAATGTCTTCAGCTGACTCTTCCCTGTGTGCCACATCTGGAGTTATGTGTCTCAGCAGCCCTGAGAATTCCTCAGGTGCTATGACGGTACACACACAGCCTATAGGGCATTTGATAATGAGGTGTAACTTAATAAATACCCAATCGTTATTTTTCCCATTGTCTTTCATATAACCATCTTGTAGTCCCTTATGTCACTATGGCCTGCTTTTCAAAATGACCATGTCTTAATATCGAGTGTATCCAATCTAATCCTCCAGTTTATTGTAGGTAACCCCAATCACTCTGCTCTAAGCTTTTTCCTTCCTTCCCAGTGAATGGAAGTTACACTTATGCCCTGCTGGTGGCTTGAATCACCTCAATTTGTTCTGGCAATCAGAGGCAGCTGCTTCATGTGGAAAGTGTGAGGACCACTGAACATCACATTACGATTGACCTCAAGCTGAATGTAAAAGGCTCAGCCCTTTCTGCCAGGCCAGCAGAGCATGTGCAAACAGATTTGCTGAAGTGTAAAACGGTCCAATGATTTAAAGCAAGGCTTGGTCTCTTCTCCCTCCCTCTCTCTCTTTCTTCCTTTAAAAATGAAAGGGGATAGTGGACAGGCTTGTATAATGTTAGCAGCATCTGTTGCCTTTCACAAGGGTCTTGGCTAAGGACAATAACTTTTCAAAAGGGGCAAAATAAATGATCTCAAGTGAGGAAAGCATGGCCCCAGAGCCTAGCACACAGTGGAGTTCTTTTGTGTGTTCTCTCAGGATGGGTGAAAAGAAAGTGTTTTCTTCTTTTTCTTTAAAGAAATTGCCAGAAAAAGATGTTTTCCCAATTAATGACTAATGAACTCAAGAGTTATAGAAGAGTTACATTTCACTCCTCCTTGCTATTATTCGTAAAAGGTAGATCTTAGACTCGGTTACATCAGAAGTATGAAGGAATTTAAGCTTCACTTTCATTATTCAGTTACTCAGTTATACTATAGCCAGAAATGTTAAAAGCAATTGTTAGTTTCTTTTGTTTAGGTTCTTTTATTTTTTTCCTTCACATTATTTTCCTTCCTTCCATCCTTTATTATTTCTTTTCTTTTCTTTTCTTTTCTTTCTTTCTTTTTTTTTTTGTAAAATGAACATTTCACATTGATTAATTTTTCCATGAATTTGGTCTGTTTCTCTTACCCTACTTATATGTAAGATAAGATACAAAATACTTAGATATTTATTTAGGATTAATTACTTTTTTTTTCAAGAAGTGTTTTGTGAGCAGTTTTGTTCGCTCCAACCATGACATTATTTGCATGAATGAGAGATGATGCATCTTTGTGTGTGTGTGCCTGTGCATGTGGCTGCATTTCATGTTGGCGTTTGGAGACGAACAAAACAGATAAACAAAAGTCCACTGCAATATCCATAATTCCATTGACGTTTTACATTTATGTAGTTTCATAATTCTTCATGTAATATAAAAATAGATGTAGAGAAGGATGGGGTTGTGTGGCTCAGTAGTAGAGCACTTGCTTCACATGCATGAGGCACTGGGTTCGATTTTCAGCACTACATATAAATAAATGTTCCATCAACAAATAATTTTTTTTAAATTTATATTTAAAAATGTTTAGAGAGAAAATCTGAGGGTATACGTTTATATATCAGGAGCCTGACAGGTTTGTATAGATTTTTAATATTCATGGCCCTCATACTGTTATAAGAAAGACGTATAAAAGCTCTTGAAAATATTTTAAGTTTATACAATTTTCTTTAAAAAGCATAAATGGATCTACCCACATTGTATATTAACACATGTTTAAGAATTACTTTTGATTCCCTTTACATTTATTAAAGTGCATATAATGAATTTTATTCCAAAATTCAAATCGCAATGCCTTAAAGTATAAAAATATTTCTTTTACTTTAACTGCATTATTACATCTCCAGTGCTAATCAAATATATGCAATTAAAAACATAAAATTTCAATATTATATATATACTCATTCCTGTGGTTCTCATTAGTGATTTTCAAACTTTCAAGTATTTAAACTAAAAGTAGCAATATCAAACCAGCTCAGTTATAAGAAGTGGAGAAATACAACAAGATCTTGTGCGGTAAACATGGAAGAATATTCTGAGCCTAATTGAAAAAGAATTGTATTCTTTAAAGAAATAAATCCTTCCAAACTGGTATTGATTAATTTCTAGATCATCCTATTAGGACTTGGGAAGCTAGAATTAAGAGTTCCACAACTAGTTTTCATAAAATGAGGCGATTCTTGTTTTTGTTTTTCTTGTGTCTAATAAATTTATGAAATGTTGAGACACTTTGCAAATCCATAGAAATGCCAATCCTGGAAGACTTTGATGGCAAAAGTAAAAATGGGGAAATTATCTCATTTTAAACTCACCTATAATAAAATAGATGTGTCCCCCTGAATGGGATTAAGAGCTCCAGGTATGGAGAGATGCACAAGAGCCAGTACTAGGGCTCTAGTCACTTTGGATATATGGTGCAGACACCACTGTGCACAAGAATGATGAGATTAATTATTTCTGATAGTTAAGTAAAAATAAACAAATCTTTAGACTTTGGAATCTGCCTACTTGAATATCTTACCTTCAATATTAGAGATTCTAAACTCACATGACTACAGTAACCTGTTAGGTAAATTAAAAAGGAAGGTGACTGCAGTGAGCAGGAGCTTATCTGGCCCATCTCCAGGGAATAAACAATCTGCAAGTTCAGTCCTTGTGTACACTAGGAAAATGAGGCCTCTGTGTGGTCATATATTCACCACACTTTACAGATGTTAGAAGGAGAATCTTGTCTGCATCACCTTAATAATAAAGAATGGAAGCCATTTAAAACATTAAAAAATAAAAGCAAACAATCAAGTGCCCCAAGATACCTTGTGGGCTAAATTTATCTGCAGGTTGGGAATAACCAAAGAAGGTGTTGGCACCTCTTGATTAAATCAGACTAAAACCCACACAAATCTTATTTGCCATGTTCATTTTAGTATTCACTCAAGCCAAAGATCTAAGCACATTTTCAAGATCAGTTAATGAGCTGGCTTTGAGCAATTACAAAAGATATAATTTAATGCTCTTAATCTATCGGGAAATAACGAGGTGTTGAAGGGAACCAAAATTTTTCTAGCGATAATACAGCAATTTTTCAGTGCTGTGTTTTAATAAACACAGTTTTATTAAGTATTTAACTTCTGGATAAAAACTAGATATTTCATACTAGAAATGAACTGAATTGTGAATCAATATGGATTCTAGTACCAGCTGACCTTCCTGAGGTGTATTCTTTAGACTTTATAGTACTCCAATGTTTATAATGTTTACTCCATAGAAGATGACTCATACAATTCTTATTTTCCTAACAATATAAATTATGATCTATTTTAATATTTCAATTAAAATTTTAGGTGTGATGGAAAACCATGTTTACAGAATTATTTATAAAAATATGTTCGATTGTTACAATTATGAATTCATTATAGAACAAGCTATAAGGTATATCAAATTAAAGATAAGAAAGACCTGAATCAGATTCATATTCTAATTCCTAGAGAAGTTAGGAAATGTAAACAAAAGTCTTTCTTGGCATTTGAAATGCAAAATATCAAATAATTATATCTGAATATCTAGATCTGTTGGAATCCTGCTTTGAATATTGCAGTATGGACACACCTGGCTTTTATAGCTGGGTTTTGATTCTTATTTGCATACATGGAGTTTGTCATGAGATTAAGAACCAATCCCTTTACCTTTTTCTGAACCTCACTTTTATCACTGATAAAATGAGGGAACACGCTTAAGTAATCAAAGATGTCTTATTTAGGTCAATTCATGCATAAGGCATTGAGCCCAATTATCCTCAATGACTGTGGCTTCCTGCAAATTTAGTTTCTTAATGAAGCTCATTAACCCTTTTAGACCATTATTTGTACTCACAATTATGTTTTGAAAGAAATCTTTACACTACACACTATAACTTTTTTCTGACATTGTTAAATGTCTAAACCGAATAAACATGGCATGAGGATTATTCATTTCTACCCAAACCTATTCTCACACAAATACATTAAGAAATATTGTGCTTTATTTTGTTAATGCGGCCTATTTGTTTATGATGTCCCTTATACAGCATCAATCTGAATTGTGTTCATTTTTATTTAGCCTTTTATAAGGAGGAGACCTCCACACAGGCGTGTGTGCGAGCGCGCGCGCGCGCGCGCGCACACACACACACACACACACACACACACCACTTGACTATAGGATTAGAATGACTGTTTTCTGGGTGGGAATGGCATGAAGGAGATATACTTGTTACATTCCTTTCCAATCTTTCATATCTCAAAGTGGAAAGTGGAGACACTTATAATTCACAAGGATAATGACTGCTTCAGAACTCACCTTTTTGCATGAAGTAGTTCAAGTTCATAAAAAGAGGACTGCTCTTCTTCACCATAAGTATCTTCCAGGACAGTGAGAGTTCAATATTTTATTAAGCTTGCTTATCTTTCTAAAAAATTCACCTTCGAAGAAACTTGCTCATTTCATCAAAGCTTTCTTCCAAAGGTAGACAGTTTCCTCTCACATTTTTTCTTCTGGAATTTCCGTTTGAATATGAGTTTAGCCCCAAAGTTGCATACACCAGGGAGTTGTACTCTTGGCTCCTTGCAGCTGCTGGAAGTAGGGTCATTCCTACATGCACATTTTATGTGTGTTAGGAGACCACTAAATATAATTGAGTGGCACTAGCTATAAAACCTGCAGAACCCAGGGCCAGCCAGCTCTCTAGATCTACATGCAGGGAGCAATCAGGTTAGTGCTGCTGAGAGCAATGCAGTGGGGGTGGGGGAAGGGGAAAGCATGTCCCAAATACAAACTCAAGTGGAGTAAGTGAGCGCAAGCTTAGGGAGCCCTCTTTCTGTTTAGGTGAGTAGAGAATTATATGAGAATCTCCCTTTGCTTTTAAATTTTTATTAAATAGTTATTTCTTCTTGGAAATTAAAGTTATCCAAATATTTTCCTGATTTTCTGCTGCCTCCTCCTATCTACATCCTATTCATGTCCCAAGGTGCACAATAAATGTCCTGTTGGTTGATGCTTTTAGGACTCTCCAATAGTAAATCCTGAACCTCCCTGCCTGCTATTCTCTTACTGATTGTAACCTGATTGCTCTCCTTTACATAGTTACAGATGCACAAACACTTCCCTGAGGTCTTAACCTTGCTTTCCTTTGAAGCTCCTTCAATGTGTGGCATTAAACCTGCCATAGAGCACGCGCTCAATATATGTTTGAAGATAAGTTGCATTATTGTAAAATTCCACATTTTTTAAAAGATTCTATGACTTATCACAAAGTGATAGATAGAGCAATGTGTAGCAGAAATTTGCATTATTGTTTTTCTCTTTGAAGATTTTAGAAGGCTTTTATAGAACAACTATAATTCAATAGACAGCATCAGCCTAGCTATATTATTTCTGACAATTTTGATTTGAGTTGCCTTTTAAAAAGTAATTTGTGTTCCAACTATTCTGGATTCAGAGATACAATTGCACATCAGTAGTATCATATGCTATTTAAATAAGTAAGCGTTCTCTTGCTTTGGCATTTAATACCAAATCCAAATCAAATGTTTATCTGTTTGAGTTTGTTCTTCAGAAAGAAAATGTTGAGGAATTTGATATGTCGCAGAAGAAAATTCAATTTCTATTTTAAAGTGTTAACCAATAACCCTCAACATCTGAGAATATTCAAGCCCAGGGAAGAGCCCTGAATGTATGGAGGAGATTGGAATATTAGTAGCAGCCTCATTTGCTGGGCAGAGCTAAAATGGATTCTTTACCTCTGATTCCCATCCCTACCCTGCACTATTTCATTTCTTTGGTATTTTTATAAGTGGTTCAGGGAAGAATATGTTACTTGCAAGCTCAGAGCTGAAACAGCATCTTTGACAACACAGACCAAAAGCCTCTGAGAGATCTTCCCTGAGGGTTTTCACTTACCTTTCTTCATGAGTGTGTCCAGTGCTCTTAAGCACCTGGTCTGCTTAAAAGGCCTGTTGTCCCCTTCTTTATGTTACAAGGCATGAACTGGCCTCATAGAGCTGAGGCAGCCACATCTGTCCTTTCTCACCAGTTCTTGCCATCATGCCAGGAGGATTTCATACATATGAGGATATTAGAAGAGATAGAAAAGGGGGAAAGGGCACACTCTCAAAGGAGAGAGTCTCAGGAGAAGGATGGTACACCCTCCTGCCTACCAGTTTTGTTGGGGGTCCCAGGGATGTTCCCAAAGGGTCCTGGCAAAGTCAACTTTTTGACCTCTGACTGGCAGCAGGAGGATACCAGACTTTAAAGTCTGCACTATGTATAACAAGTCCTGGTCACTTTGATCCATGCTGGCTGATTCTAACTGGATCCTGTTCTTAGAGATTTTATAGTTAGGGTGGATTATCCTTACTTCCCTGAGTTCCAGGACCTAATCTGTATAAGGGTCTGAAAAGCAATCCCCTCCTTGAGGATAACTTATGTTCTTTATATGGGCCTTTCAGGTCGGCATCTCTTCTGCAGGTAATGTAACATATCCTATTGAGGAAAGCCAGGCAGAGTTGCAGTTAATCACTTTTTAAAATGAAAATATGTGGGGGTTAGTACAGTGAGCCCAGTTTAGAGAATTATCCCATTAACCCCATGTTCTCACCACTCACATGTGGGCATTACCTATTACTTACCCAGAGGAACTTTTAAGGAAAATATTTTTTAAATTTTATTAAGTATCCTACATTTTAAAAATACTTATGTTGTGTTTAATCTGTCCCTTTATTCTGTGTATATTTTTCTTTAAGTGTTATCCTCTCCATGTAATTATTCATTTTTGTACAAAGTTTGGATTTTTAGATAATAAAAGAGAAGTCCTTAATTACATCTAAGAAGCAAAGCTGTGTTAGTTTAGATGCTGGATTCTTCTAATTAAGAATTCTAGGTAGGACCATGGTTACCAGTGAGATCCTATTGAAAGTAGATTCCATGATGCTACATTGGTAACTCTCATCAAGAAATCTTTGAACCTGATTAATTTTTCTAATTATACACAAGGGATTTTCATATACTGTCAATGCCACAAATAGAGAATTATTTAACCCTTATTTCTGAAATATTCTTAACATTTCCCTCACCAAGCCAGACTTAATGCAGCAGCTAGGGGGTTCTTATTCTAATGGAAACATGATCATTTTACTTGATAAAACACCTCATAGGAGCATTACACATGTGCCTTCAAGACCTTTTATCATGTGTTCCCTATTTGTGCTTCCACACTTGACATTGTGTAGGTGAGGCAATGACAGGTGTGTGGAAATGTATCAGAGACTTCTGTGTTTTCAAGATAGATTAGGAGGTTCCAGAAGAACTTCATGGTATCCATACCTTCTTTTTTCAAGATCATATAGCAAGGGGGCAGGAAAGATTTATCAAGTTAATTAATAGCTGTGTTGAGTGAGAATCTCAATCTTTTTGAGAGTTTTTTTTTATGCCACTTCTAAGTTTTCCTGCCTATGGCCCCCAGAAGTTTTTTGAATACTAATCTCTCTTCTGTTCATAGCTATCAAATACTTGATTGGTATCTTTGGTATTAAAGGAAGATAGGATCTAGTGAATATGACTTTAATCCAATAAATAATCCCATCAGAAACTTCTAACTTGCATCAAATCTTCTTTGGAAGATAAATTATCTATGGAAATGTTTTCTACACTAAGAAAAGCATGAGAGAATAGCATCTATAAGCTTATAGATGGCAGATGGCACAGAAAAAATAGTCTTCAACTGACCACCATATATATATACATGTATAAATATTATAAAATTAATTTTATAAGGAAACATGGATTTTTATAAATATCCATTTGCAATAATGGTTTACATTTGTGTTTTTTGGATTGGATTCCCAAACAATGGGAAGCATCTTTGAAATTTTCTGTTAACTGTAAAACTTTTTTTTTCCTCATAAAATCAGGTTTTTCTAATCAACCAAAATCATGGGGAAAGCAGAACAGAGATAACCTAATAAAGCTCATCTTCACCCTCACCTGACCACACCTTAAACCTATGGAGCTCTTCCTTTATTTGTTGTTGCTAATGTGTGGCTTCCTGCTAAGAATAAAATATGAATGTCTCCCAGGTGCTAGAAGGCCCTGCAAGATTGGGCTTATGGCAATCACCACAGTAATGTGCATCTCTGTTTTTCTCGATTTGTGTGCTACTTATGCTTTCCACACATAGCTTACCCTTTCCTTTTGCAAACCTGTACCTTGCTCACTCTTCATCAACCATTGTTCCTTCAGATCTGCACAAAGTTTACTCATCCTCATTAATGCTATTTCAGTGAAAGTGCTATCCTCTCATATAGGGACCATTCTTGGCCAACCCATAGAAAGGGTGTCTCTCATAAACTGCCTGTATTATCCCCTGTCCCTACCATAACCCTATTAGTTGCATCTTTTTGCCAAGAGAAACCCAGAACTTCCTCAGTCTTGGAAAATTGGATGACAGCTGGTCAGTGTGAGAACCAGAGTCAGCATTTTGGTTAATGAGCTTTCCTCATGTCTTTTAGAAACTGTAGAAAGTATTGTTTAAGGAAACTGTTTAAAACAGGAAGACAGAGGAATGGAGATGCATGGTTCAGGATGAAATTCTGAATTGGAGTTGAACTGTTACATAGAATCATTAAATTAAAGAAAGGAAAACTTGAGGAAAGGCACCACTGAAATACCTTTTTTTTTTTAAAGAGAGAGTGAGAGAGGAGAGAGAGAGAGAGAGAGAGAGAGAGAGAGAGAGAGAAGAGAAGAGAATTTTTAATATTTATTTTTTAGTTCTCGGCGGACACAACATCTTTGTTGGTATGTGGTGCTGAGGATCGAACCCGGGCCGCACGCATGCCAGGCGAGCGTGCTACCGCTTGAGCCACATCCCCAGCCCCTGAAATACCTTTTAATGGTATCCAAATATTTTCTTTAAAATAAGCTTGTAAACAAAGATGGTATGAGATTATCCATCACATTATCATCTTCTCCAGCTGGAGTGGCCCAGTCAATGAGCAGTTTACAAATACCCTGCCCCGAGGGTAATGCTGGCTGGAATGCCAGCTTTCACTTCTTTATTCAAAAACATTTACTATGGGCCAAACATAGTATGTCTTGGTCATCCTGAATACTAGTCTTTACACTCCTGAGATTTTTAGTACAGAACAATCATAAGAACAGTTCTCATTCCAGAGACCAGCCCATCAGGCAAAAAACAGAAAAATGTATTAATTTTTTTTTAATGACATGCTATGATCTAGTGTGGTTGAGGATTTTCACACAAATACTTCAAAGAACTCGGGAATACAGCCAATATTTAATACTTGGGTATCTGGAGAAAGATAGTGCCCCTGGCAGAGAAGTACATACTTGGGAAAACCAAGCCATTATTGGCGGTAAGCATCCTGATACGGGGTGATCCTTAGAGTTGGATGGGAGAAGACCAGGCAGGCAGGCCAGAATCAAGGGAAGTTTGGAGTTGGAAATGTAAATTTTTAAATGAATCATTCATGTTAAGTAAGTAGATTAGGATGATAACTGGAATTTACATGGAGTTTAAAATGTCTGGTGTTGGAATTATTAGCATGGAATTCAATACTGAGTAGGTGGGGGTAGGGTCGAGAATGCAATTAAATGACCAGGAGAAGCTGGATTGGGTGAAGAACAAACGTGTTTGAGTGCACAAGAAACCTGAGATGCTGACGCAAACAAGCCTGTGCCCTTATAACCAGTATACAAGGAATCACCATTAAGGGAAGAGGAGGGCAAGTAACATTGTCAGTAAGTGAAAAAAATGAAAACGAACATACTTGGAAATGATCTATTCACCTTTCCAGCCTCTATGACAGAACACCTAGTCGTGGGGTTAAACCAAGTGCCAGAGCAGGGGAAAACAAAGCCTGATCTACTCAACTGGCCGCGGCGCATTGTAAATAAAATATCAGGCACTCTTCTTTCTTTCCCGGCCTCACACGGGTCCTCTGTCCCACCCTGGGTGTAAATCATACATCTTGCAAGTTTTGCATTAGAGAGCCCAGCAGGGAAGGACATTTTCCGCAAGTAAAGAAAGTAGAACTAGGGCAGTCCGAAGAGATTGAAAGGGCAAAACTATCAAGCAAGAAAACTGTAAGTTCTGATTAGTTTTATGACTTTGCCTTCATGCCTCGGGAGCTCAATTGATCAAGGGCTTCCACGACAGGCAAAGCGGAGTGGGAGGGATGAAGCTTGAAAAAAATTCTCAAAACTCTCTCCAGCTTCGTGTTTTCAGATACAAATAATTCGCGGAGAGATGGATGGGCTTCAGCCCCTCCTACTTTCATCCCTCTTCTTTATTTTCCTGCGAAGGAATCCATCTGTACGGATCTGTCGGGAGGGAGGTGGAGGAGGGTGCCCGTGTGTGCGCGCGTGTGTGTGTGAGTGTGTGTGTGCGCGCGCGTGCCGGCTGAGCGGCTGGCTTCCTCTTCGCCTTCTTTGCCAACAGCCCTCACTGGGTCTCCAGGAGGTACTGAAGTCTCAGTGGCTCCCCGAGCCGGCCTCGCACTGTTCTGACAGCCGGCGCCCGACTGGATCAGCATCACCCTCTTCCGCTCCGCTCCCGGCCTGGGTCCCGCGCGCTCTCTCCTCTCCCGCGCTGCCCTCTCGCCCTCTCCAGGGACGCGCGCTCCCGTTTTGGCTCCGGACCTGGAGTCTGAGCCGCCTGGGCTAACAACCCGCGGGGCCGCTCGCAACCGGCTGAGGCAGACGCACCCGGGAACCCGAGGCCGGGACAGGGTCCCCGCGCCCTGCGGAGTGGCCTGTGATTGGAGGAAGAGCCTGTGCCGGTGCGGCCCGTGCAGGTGCCAAACGGGTGGCTCCGGTCTGCCCCGCGCGCCGAGCTGCGCGCACTGGGTCCCGAAGCGCCCGCGGGCGCCGGGCCACCGAGCGCGTGTCCTTTCGGATGCAAACGCCCAGGTTCCTGGCGCCCGACGCCGCCGGGAGGTCAGGAGGCCCCAGGTGAGTGTGATTGCCTGTCAGGGGCTGGGAGAGGCGCCTCAGGGCATATATGCGCCTTTGCTGTGAGCGTTTAGAAGCGGGACTAATCGGTGAGCAGAAAGCGGGCGGGGGCATCCATATGGAGTTTTCCCTGGCGTTCCCAAGTTACTGCGTGTTGCCGTGAGACGCTGTTCTGCAAGGCAGGACATGCGTGTGGACCGAGCTGGGGGCGCTCGGCCTTGAAAGCGTTGTTGACAGACACCAGGTGCGACGCGAGAAGTAGTTCAGGATAATAGCAAATCCCGTCACTCTCCGGACGCAGAGGCAAACGCAGGCAGTCTGGACCGCTGTCCTCAAAGAGGAACCCAAACGGGCCTCTCCCTTGACCTCGGACTGATGGGGGCACAACTCCGCTCTGCTTATGCCGCCAGATTCTGCAGAGGTCTGAGGCTGAAAGGGGGTGTGTGCCTTCGATTTCAAGAGTCCTTTGAACCATCTGCGCTAGACACCTTCTGCTTTTTGTGAAGGTGGAACTCACCTAAGGTTGCTTTGCTTTTTCCTGTAATTAGTATTCTGCTGATATGGTGCATCTGCAGGTTTTGCCTTGGCTTCGCATCCAGCTTCCCTTACGCCTGGCTGTGCCTTAGGTGTGCGCTGGGAAAAGGGTGCCCTGCTTCTCTGAATGCATGGTGGATTTCTTCGTGGGTGCACATGGTTCACGGCGGCTAGTTGTTGGTATTCAACCCTCCAGTGTGGATTAATGCAAAAGGACCTTTGTTCTGTATTTCTTCATGCCTTAGATCGTTAACCACTACGGATTTCTTAGATGTCATAGTTCAGGTGAGTAAAGACTAGTAATGAGTTCACCTAGTACTGGGAGAATGAGGAACTGTTGAGAAACCATCAAGGATTGAGTGTCTCAAGATTTTGGAGATATGCATCCTGAAACATGGATATTCTTAAAAGCTGTTTTATTTTCCAAGAAATATTTTGTCTTTATTAGTTCATTTATTAAGGGTAGTATCTATAAGGAAGATTCTGCCTTTCATTATTTGTGTAACCAGACAGGTGTCCAGATCATTTTCATACAGAAGTAGATGAACACAACTTTATATTAAAGGAAAAAGAAAATGTATCATCAATATATGGCCCCTGCTAAGTGACACTATGCATTATATGCATTTTAAAACATATTAATAGATAAACAGCAGTATATATCTAAACTTATATCAAGAGTTTAGGATCAGTGGCAACCTTTTTCTTTTAAAGGAAAGTTTTCATAGATATACTGCCAGCAGTATCAAAATAATTTTAAGCATATCTTTATAAATACAGGTTATTAAGGGGTAAGAAAGAGTTAAGGGAAAAAAAATAGTTGCTTTCAGTAACTCATCAAAATCATTTCTTTCTGAAAGAACTAGTTTGACTTGTGTTGACCAAAGCTCTTTTCTTGTTTCTCTATGTAAAGGAGAAATTCACTAAGATTCATTTTCTTTATTTCTAGTTCTATTTGTAAAAGTATGAATTAAACCGGGAAGGCATGAAGGCAGGTAGTCAAGCTGGCAACTTTACAGAAGTCTTGCTTATATGTTACTATTTAATATGGACTGGTTGCTGGAGGCAATTAGGTGGCATTCACTGTTAATAGTTTTATCTGGCAGAGCTAGCTGAAAGTCTGCCTGTGGAAAGAAAAATAAAGAAAACAATAATCAGTAGAACAGCCCATCACCCTGCTAAAAGCCATTAAGGTTTGCAGCTTTAATAAAAGGGCATTGTGCATTTACAACATGAGATATTATTGTAATTAAGGACTGCAATAGGTCATTAGAATTATGTTAACAATCAGTTGACAGACTCACAACTCTTCCTAAGTCTACTTTTATTGATTTAATAGCACAGAGCTTTTCCCTTTCTTATAAAAAGGTTCTTGTAAAGCACCTATATTACTGCAATTTACCCTTGAATTGACTCTAGATTTTAGTATCCAATGAGGATCAGAGGGTTGGGAGCATGCTGACTTGGCCACTGTTCAGCCTTCCTTGGTTAAAAAAATCAAACCACTGTCTCTTCTTAGGCATGATTTCTTTGCCAGTCTCCCCATTATTCAGCATTTTGGGCTTTTAATGGCAAATCTGCTATAAACTTCTCAGAATGCATTCAGATATAAAGAAGTGAATACATCTTTGTGTTGAGTTAAAGACTTTATCAAACCTTTTGGAAATTCTTTATAAAGTACTAAGCTCATAAATTGTTCAGTGTTGTGAATATTTATTGCTGAATGATTCCTATCTTCCTGAATTTTGCAATGTTCTATACTTCTTGCTTTAACAGCTTATATCACATCATAGTTCTCTTATCAGAAAAAAAATGTTTTTACTTGATTTGAAGGCTTAAAAGGCTTAGCTTAATTTGGGAGTTTCAGAAACTTCGAAATGACTAGCTTGCATTAGTTAATTGAAGAGGGACTGTGGTGAAAGCTTTTCTTCGTTGGATGAAGGAATCAGATCTCTCTTCATGGGATGTTAAAGGGGAGCTAAGGACAAGGAAAGAAGACATGTGACCAGATAGTCCTGTGTGTGACCATCTCCCAGCCTCTGACAAGCAAACAGATTTAGCTATAACCAGCAATACACGAGTGCCTCCTCTGGGAATTTGCTGGTTCTGCAGAAAGATACCCCTGCAAACACTTCCCCTCATCATTCTGCAAACCTCCTCTCTGATAAAATTACCAGTGCAAATGAATATGCAGACATCTGTCCATACATTCATTTCAGATAATAGTATAGATTTTCATTCTGGTAGAATTTATTTTCTGCTATTTTGCATAGTGTTTATTGAAACATGATGCCTTTTATTGACTCACATAAATCACACCTGACACAAAGTAAATATGAGGGCAAATTAAAATTTAAAATGGATACAGCTAAGATTTCTTGAAAGAGCAAAGTATACAGAAAAAGCCCTTTAAATACAATTTTGCCATTTTGCTGTTATATGAATAATTTAGTATTGCTCTTTGTCACTTTGTTTACTTCACAATTTACATTTAATGGTAAAACAATGTTCCCTTCCTCTTTTGTTTTTTCTCTACTGTCTTCACTCATGGCAGAGGTTGCTTGTGCTTGGTTGGTATTGATCTGTGATCCAGGTAGAGAAGTTTTCTTTCCATGTTTGTAACCAGATGCACACAACAGGCTATGTGGTTCATTTCCAGGGCCCCTGCCTGCATGTTTAGGCCAGTTAACTATGGGAGGTTGTGGTCTGTGGTTGTAATGTTATCTGGCCCAGGGAGCTAATGATTTTGATCACAGTTTCTTTACATGAGAAGTCACACATCACAGAGAGTCCCAAGTCTCACTAATTAAAATGTAAAAAATTAAACATTTTAAGTACAAAGGAGAGGGCTTTTCATCAGCATTAAAATTATTAAATATTTGCCCAGCATGTGTGAGGCCTTGGGTTCTATCCTCAGTGCCACAAAAAGAACAAAAACAATAAAAACAACTGAAGTAATGAAATCTTTAAATGTTATGCAGATGCCATAGATTAAATAGTAGTATATTGCTATGCTAGAAACTGAAGGTGGCAAAATTAAATCTAGAATAATTATAATGACAATATTAGGTAGAGGCAATCATCTCAAAAGTTAGGATTTATAGTACCAACCCAAATAGCACAAATGGTATGATAGTTACTATTTGGTTGAACAAAATGGCCCTAGAAATCCACTGTATATTCTAAGATATTTTCTTTAGTTGACCTATTTCTGAAACATTCACTGGGATATTGTTTAACTTTCAGTGGAAATAGTTAACTTCTTGGGGTCATATGTAGTTGCAAGTTATTTTTCAATTGACAGTGTAAATCAGAATGGAGTAGGCAATTTTAAATTTGGATACTGCTCATTCTCCAATTTTTGTAATAAAAGGAAAAATAAGTCCCCAGATAGTAGATCTTTCCACTCTATATTTTTACTCTGAACTCCTTGTCCTCTTGAGTAGAATCATGATGAGCTCCTACTTTGAAAATTAAAACTCATGGTCTTCTAAAAATTCAAATATCACATCTACTTTTCTTGGTTTGGGGAAAAGATGATACAATCTAAACCTCACACATTGTAAAGCGATCCATTACCAGAATAAGTAACTTTTAACACTTCACTTATTGCATCCAACAATTGATCAACTGCATCAGTAACTCACTGTGTGACCTTGGACATACCATTAGAATTCTGCAGATTTCTTTTTTTTTTTTTCTTTTAAAGAAGGAAGGGGACAGATTAGGTTTTTAATAAAGTCTTTCTCCACTTAAATGTTTTATTCATCTTTTGATTCGCTTCAGAAATGTTCAAACATAGCAGCAGAAGTGAGCAGTTCTTTGTGTGTTTTCTCTAACATGAACATTTATGGGAACTAAACTATTTCATTCTTCAGAGTTCTCTTTACCTATTTCATAGACAATATCTTTAATAGCTTGGCTTGTAATGTCATAGTTGGAAATAAAGTGTGGGTACAGTTCTTAAAAGTCTCCTTGTTCTGGTCCAGTCTTCTCCAGAATTGAAATATGACATATCCTGTCATGCATAGAAGGAGATTAGAATATATCATTTTGGTGTTTCCAAAATTTTTAAGTAGTTCTAGTAGAGTATGTGAAAGCAAGATCAATTGAGGAACATCAATTCTTCAAAGCACCCTACTCTGCTTTTTCAAGAGATTATTCACAGTGAGGACCTCAATGGTCACAGTTTGCTGCTGCCCAGGGGAAACAAAGGCAAAAGAAGTTCTTTAAAGAAGACATTAGATGAACTAGGAGACAATCTCTTTGCTGAATTTAGGTAGAGGCACTGAATACCCAAGGAATATTGAAAAAGGTAAAGACTTTTCTTAGACCATACCAAAAACTAGTGAGAAGGTTACTCTCAGGTAATGACAACATTTTGCAAAGTGCCCTCTAAACTCTACTGAGGAATAGGTCACTTCCATCTTTACACAAATGTGTTGTTCACCCTTCACACAGATTCGTTAATACCATGCTGCTTGTTGAAATGTTGTTTAACCTTAATGCAGTCTTGGAAATGACAGTTTCTTCCCAATAGGCCAACAATGAGAGTTTTTTCCCCCATTTTGTGGTTATTTTTATGACCATGGTTTCTTGTACTATTGTATCTCATAACTGAGCCAACAAAATATCTCTGAGAGTATCAGTTAGGTTCTGCAAGTGTTCAGCAGTCAGCTACTATGGATTTTTCTGATTCTCATGGCTTCTTCTATTAAATACACTGACAGCCCTCAAATGTCATTCCTGTAATTGCTTTCCTAGAAAATGCAGATTGTTAAATTTGTTTTAGGACATTCCAACTAATCGTGAACTGTAAGCACTTTTAAAAGGAAGATATGACTTCTTTAAATCAATATTACCAATGGAAACTAAGCTATGTGTTAGTGTGGTATACTCTAAGTGTATCTTAAGCAGGTTTATATCTACATCTGATGCAATATTCAGGCAGCTTCTTGTCTAGAATTTAGAGAAACTTGGAGGGTATAAGATTTTCAATTGTGATAAGGTATTACATATTTAGAGTGAATTGAAATAAAAATATCCCAACTATAGTGTCACAAAATCAAAAATAGTAATATACCACCCTTTTAACATAATTAGTAGTTATATATTATAACACAGATTATGTCTAGATAGCATATACCACTGTGTGCCTTTTTAAAAAGCAGTCTAGCATATGAAAATTAATTGTCAATTAGGCATGTTTTAAAAACTACTCCTTTGGCTATGTGTTAATATGTAGTGGCTGAATGTGATACATTTATACTATTGTCATTTTTTTATCATGCTGACTTTAATTTAGATAGAACAGGTTCTGGAAGATTTGTACTTCAGCTGATTAACAGTTGATATGCTGATGCATAAAAATTTCTTTTTGTAACTAAGAAACTTTCAGTCATTCCTTTTAAATTTGAAAAAGCACTTAATTAAGAGAATGATGATGACTTGATATGATTTTTAAAAGAGGTTTCATAGACATGTTTAGGGAACTAGAAAATTCAGAAAAATTCTCTAAAACTGATTTTATTTTGATAAATAATATTACCTATTAAGGTTAAATGAATAATAAATAATCTAAAATTACTCTTTGCTACTTTGCTGAACAAAAATAATCGAAACAAAGTGGTAGTATGATAAGTGATTTTATCTCAGATAAATGATGTTGATTTAGCAAATAATGCCTAATTCTTACTACTTTCTGGTTTCCTTTTTACTTCAATTCACTTAAAATCTCCTGTTTAAGGTTCTGTTTTGTATGCTGCTAGATTAAGGTGTGTTTTGCTGTTCACAGGATTACTTGCCCCGGTTTTCATTTAATTTTAATTTGGAAAAAATCTGGAAGATATTATAAATTTAAAAAGTACAAGTCTTAGCCTTATAATGTCACAGCAAAAAAAAAAAATCATTTTAAATCTTCCTTTGATCATTTTTTATGTTAGGTTAGTCTTTAGTCCAGTAGCCCTCACCAGTACTCTTGCAAACATCTTTGGTTGACCCCTATTCAGTTCTCTGTTTAGATATAACCAATTCTTCTTCTCTGTCTTCCCAGGGTTCTAATGCTCACCATTTGTAACTGTCCAGAGGTTGACAGAGATCAGTGGGAGTTACCTCAGCTGTATACCAACACATACTTTTGCAAATTTTTTCTGAACTAGCCATGGTGAGGAGGTTAGCATCCATGTCTCCTGCAGGTCATTCCGCTAAGCCTTCCTATAGTGATGGCAAACACAACACAGCACAGCACAGGGGACTCTGCCATTTCTGATGTGTCTCCTATTATTAACTCCTCTATGTGAAGCTCAGGCACAGAAGAAAGGGAGGAGATGAGCTCCTGTTGAAGTCCAAGGCCAGGTGCAGGGCTTTGTCTTTATAATATGGATTTGTGAGGGAATATTTAACCCATTGTGCAATACTGCTGATTGTGACTGGCTCTGTGGCCACAATTCATTTACAAGTAAAACAATGTTTTTATGGTCTCTTATGTATGTTGGCATCTATAAAGGGATAGGAAACCTGTTTGGAAAGGTTATGCAACACATGAGGAAAATTCAAGTTCAAGTTTTAGCTACTTCTGGTTAACAACCACACACAAAGAATGTGAAGGTTTTAATAATTCTTCAGGGCTTTCCTTATGTGATAACCCAGCTCAGTGAAGGATGAGTTGGTTTGACCTGTTCTACTGGCCTTTACCTTGAGAATCAGAGGTTATTTAAAAGGAATCAGGGGTTTGAGGAAGAGTGAAGAAAGAGGACAGCCCTCCTGAGGCCAGACAATTGTTACCATACTGAGTGGGGTGTACATTCTAGGCAGAGTTGGTAACTACCACAAATATTGGTGAACATGTTATCAGATGCACTCACTGCGTATCACAATTGTACAGATACATTTTCTAGTTCCCCAAAGCAAAGGGTATCACAGAGGTATTTATCTGCCTCATGAGAGAAGTGGGGTTTTTTTTTTTTTTTGGTTTGTTTGTTTTTTAATCATGTACACAGAGTTATTTAAAATTTCCTGATACAATCTTGTAGAACTTGAAGCAAAATGAAGAAACTTTGGCTCATAAACCTGGCAAATACTTCCTTCAAATGCTACAGAGAAGTTCAATAGGACTATTTTCAAATTATTTGTGAGTCATAAGCGTGGTAGAGTTTCAAAGGAATTAATACATTGATTTATGATGTGGCTAATTTTCCATTTAAGTGTAGTAGATCATAATGAATACAAATATATTTCAAATATTTCCTAAATGTCAATTAAGAGCCTACCTTTTTCCTAGGTGCTATAGATACAAAGGTAGAGTTGGTGCATCTGTTCATGGAGGTTCATGTTCATCCTAGTTGAAGGATTTAAATGGCATAATACAGGATTCTCAGTTATCTCCCCTTCAAAATTATCATCTCAAAAGATGTCACCCATGGCACTTTCTGCAACTCCTTTCATTTTATACATCCTAATTAATTTGACGTATCTACAGTCCTGTTATATGGAAGAGAAATAATCTTCATGAGGCAAGAAAAGTAAATTAAACATCTCTTAATAAAAAGTCTGCTACATTTCACAGGCAGGCCAAACTCCTCTTTTACATTCCTATCGCATTCTTGAACTTCTCTACCCTTAATTATTAGCAATACGCACTTCATCACAGCTTTAAGAGAGCCAACAAAGTCGGTTTTATATAATTGTAAAAATCCCAGAAGTATGTCATGGAAAAAATCCAGAATTCATAAGATGATTTTTTACAGCTCTGTGGTTTTGTAAATGTGGAAAATGAAATCCCAGAGGGTTCCAAGGTCATGGTTAGCTAGTGATCAAGGTTATAGGATGAAGACCCCTATGGTCTTATCCCCTGCCCCAAGTTTTTCTTTGGTTTCCCATCAGTGGATGTGATAAGGGAACTCAAATAAACTTTTCCAATTCAGATACTTTGTGTACCAAAAATAAATTACACAGGACATGCCTCTAAGGAAGAGTCATACTGTTTTTAAAAATATTTTGGTGCCCCGCTGTATATCCATGTGGGTCTTTAAATTCATAAACATATAATTCTCTGGCATCAAGTAGATCTATCTTTCAAGAATGTTTTCATTTACAATAAGAATTTTCTAAAATATTTTATTGATAACATTAGCACAAAGCCCAACTTCACTTAACAAACCAACTTTAATTTTATCCTAACCAGATAGAAGTTCAGAAATATGATGAGAGTAATAATCTCAACAACTCTGTTCAACTGCCTTGGGATATGCCAAGCCCTGTGTGGTGTTCCAGGCATTCTTGTTTAATCCTGTGAGGTAGACATCATCATTTTATTTCCAAGGGGACAGGCTTGAGGTTTCATCCTGGAATTTCACTTCTTGGAACTTTTCTTATCCAAGATTGTAGCACAGTTGAGACATTACAGACTCAGAAATTGAATCTCCACCTGGTGCAAATAAAAAGTCTGCATCAATACGTGATCATACGACCTTCCCCAATTTTGAATTCCAAAAGCTTATTTGCTGTTTAGTTGTTTTATTAGATACATGTACACAATGAGAAATGGTACGAAGTCTATTGATCCATACAGTAGCCTAGGTCATATAGTTTGGCATATTGCATTTTTACAAATCTTAGGAACCAAAGCATTTATGTCATTATTTTTAACTGAAATGAAAGTGGTAAAACTGGAACTATATGTGGCTGTCATTTTTTTTGAGCTCATCCCAGTCCTCTAATCACAATTCTGAACACCCCGTCCTCATCCCCAAGAGCCTGGCTTGCCATATGGTGAAAGGAGCTACATAAACTTACCCTGCCCATGCTGACAGCCACACCACCTCATGGCATGAGAGACTCCTCAGGACTCCTGTCCCATCACTGGACTAATCCATATGCTAATGTACAGGTTCCTAGCTTAATTGCCTGCTTGTCTTCTGTAATAGGCCCAGCCTATTTCTCAGACTTCCCCATTATTAGCTTCCAACTTAATTAAGGGCCTGTGAAGCACCCTTAAGGCATGACCCCAAGTTACTTGTTCTTTATAATTCTAATTCTAGAACAGCCAGCACTTTTAGAATCATTTCTATAAAGAACAACTTCTTTTTATTCTCTCTTAAAATTTTTTACCTGATGCATAATAACTGTACATATTCATGAAGTACAGCCAGATATTTGCATGCACGTATACATTGTGTAATGATGGAATTACCATGATTAACATATTATCACCTTAAATTTTTATCATTCCTTTGTATTTAGAATACTCAAAACCTTCTCTTCCAGCTATTTTGCAGTATACAATAAATTATTAAGTAGAGTCATTCTACTGTGGTTGAGTGCCAGAATATAATCTTCCCTGACTGCATTTTGTACCTATTATTCAATCCTCTCTGTCCGCTTCTCCCCTTCACTTTACATACCTGTAAATGTATGTGTTCATTTTCATGGAGTGCAAAGCCAATGCAGTCTGTTTCTTCCACTTGTGTGGACTATTTAACATATTTAATAAATGTGTATATATATATATTTTTTTTCTTTCACATTTCTTCTATATGCAGGATTTTATTAAGCAGACTACCAGAATTATTTGTTCACTGAGTAACAGTGAAGTTACAAGGAAGTGAGGTTGAGATGTGGAAAACTTACAGTGTTAGGGTAGGCTGTTTTCTGCTGTAAGAGGAAGATACCTTTTGGCTTCATATTCATTTTTTTTTAATGGGGAAGAAGGGCTACTGGGGATTGAACCCAATGGTGGTTTACCATTGAGCTACATCTCCATCCCTTTTGATTGTTTTAAGACAGTGTCTCACTAATCTGATGAGAGCCTTGCTAAATTATTGAGGCTGGCCTCGAATTTGCAGTCCTCTTGCCTCAGCCTTCCTATTTTATGGGATTGTAGGTATGTGCCACTGCACCCTGTTGGCTTCATTTTCTTAAGACTGTATTTTCTCTCTCAAACCATGCATGCCTATGTGTGTGCACATGCACACGCACACACACACACACACACACACACACACACGATATTCCTTTGCTTTAATCACCTCACTGTGGACTTATTTTTAGAAAGTAAAATGAGTTCACAAACCAAGGTGAAACATAATGATTTAATTTGTGTAATGATGGAATTATCATGATTAACATAGTACCAACTTAAACTTTTATCATTCCTTTGTATTTAGAATATTCAAAACCCTCTCTTCCAGCTATTTTGCAGTATACAATAAATAAATAAAGTGTGTTTTATTTTGAGGGAATGTATGGAAGTTTATAAGTGATTTTGTGTCCCTTATATAATCAGAATTCTGTGACTGTAACTCATACACATCAGAATAAACAGACTTTTCCAGGCCCACTGTGGAACCTTCTGGGTGCAAGGCAGTGATGGATGGGTCTCACAGTACAGTTGGGTTTTCTAAAACATCCATTGATGAATACAATAAGATCCATAAATGATTATGGAGAAGGCCCTACTGTGCACATAGCATGCTGCCCAATGTTCAATAAATATGTGTATAATTGCAGATGACTACAGCGAGGCCGCCTCACTTCATATGCTCTGCAGCATACAGGACAATGGGTCTGAGGGTGGAAAATGGAAACTGCTGAGTTTTTCAGCTGATCACAATCAAATCAGAACACATCAAAACAGCTGGTGTTCTGTGACTCAGAATCAATCAACCAGTTTCGAATCACCTCATCTTCCTTTATTTCTCTTTACAGTTTCACTGAGAGGTTTAAACCAGCATATGTCCTTCCCATTTGGTTAGATCCCTGCTCTGAGCCTCTTTGCTTTCACATTCTAATACTGAAACTGACTGCAGTACTAGAAAAAAAAGAAGAAAAAGAAGAAAAGGCTAATATTAAAATGATTTCTAAAATGCTGCTGCTACTACATTTGTGTAAATTAAACCATATGCTCAAGTAAAATGCCCTAGAATAAACATGAAATTTTAAGGTCGTGTTTTGGAATGAAGATAATTCTGCATCAGCAATATTTATGTGACAGATATGGCAAGAGTTATAATAATTTTCTAAGCATCCAGTTAATATTTTAATATTCTACACATGATAATATCATGGGACTTCAATATTGAGTTAGTGAATGAAAGTTCAATGTTTCTTGGTTTTGACACAGACTCTTCTCTTTGTCCCGACAGGTACCTATTACACCATTCCTTGGCAAAGACTTTTCAGCAGTGGTGACCTCTTCCAATCCAACACTCTACAAATTATTATCTCTGGACTCCCAGCTGACACCCTGCCGGAGGCAAGAGCTCCTAAGCCAACTGGAACTGTGCCTCTTCTCTTGTCAAGGTTTTTTTCTTACACAGGAAAAAGAAAGAAAAAAAAAAAGATGAAGTTGGGTAAAGTGGAGTTCTGCCATTTCCTGCAGCTCATAGCTCTTTTCCTGTGTTTTTCTGGGATGAGTCAAGCAGAACTCTCAAGGTCAAGATCCAAACCCTACTTCCAATCAGGGCGCTCCAGGACCAAGCGCAGCTGGGTGTGGAATCAGTTCTTTGTGCTGGAAGAGTATATGGGTTCGGACCCTCTCTATGTAGGAAAGGTAGGGTATCTAACTTTCAAAATTTTAAAGGATTATTGTCAATGGCTATGGTTTGAGTAATAACTCCTAGTTTTTTGATTTTGGAAAGGTCAACACAAATCATTACTTTTATGAGACAGTTTATGAAGTTTTGTTATTAGCAACTATGAGGTGTAATCAGGGTTATTAAGTTCAGTGAAGCCATAATTTAAGGATTGATGCTCTGTTCCTAAATACAGATGAGGAGTGCCAGAGGCCTGGTTTACCCTGATGCTAAACTCGCTGCCAATGTCAGAACAAGAACGTTCAGTATTCAATGAAGAGCACTGTGTTCTTTTGCCAAGTGATTTTCTAGCTGCTTCTTTTGGGATACTGTGTAAATATTGCACATACTTGCATTAATGCTTCTATCGAATTCCTGGTACCTGCAGTTCAGAAACTGAAAAGTACCATTATCAAACCTAGTTACTCCAGGGCTGGGGATGTGGCTCAAGCGGTAGCGCGCTCGCCTGGCATGCGTGCGGCCCGGGTTCGAGCCTCAGCACCACATACCAACAAAGATGTTGTGTCCGCCGAGAACTAAAAAATAAACATTAAAAATTCTCTCTCTCTCCTCTCTCACTCTCTCTTTAAAAAAAAAATAAATAAAATAAAGGTTCATTGACAACTAAAAAAAATATTTAAAAAAAAAAAAAAAAAACCTAGTTACTCCAAATTATGAGCAACTCAAGGCCATTTTCATTAACAATCTTGTCTTCGTGGTTCTAGGATTTTTTCCCCCACAACTTCCTTCCATCTTAATTTTAGGTAGGAGACTTTTCTTTGGGGACCTACTGAACTGGAAAGCCCTTCAAGAGAGCATGGCCTTTCCCTAAGCATCCTCAGATCATAGTTTCCAGTCTTTTTAAGTTTGTCAAGATTTCTGAGTTTGATGTTTAGCACTGATGAAAGGCTTCTAAGTAGGGCATATCAGCAAGAAATCTATACCTCTGTGTTTCTACTCTTCACTTTGTCAGTTAAATGATTCTGTTCCTCATAAAAGGAAGCACAGATGATAGATGAACTTTTCTATAAATCAATTTCTCAACTTTAAAAGATTGAGGAGGAATCTTGGTTATTTATTTTGTGGGTTATTTTCCATTTGTGTATACCTTAAGAAAGGGTTAAAATATTTTTATTGATGGCCATCCACAAAATTAAAGGTATTCCTTATTTTATGCATGCACGCACACACACACACACACACACACACACACACACACACAATTTTTTCTTGCAGTGCCTTTGTATTACCAATACTGACTGGTACACATTGTAAGCAGAAGGATTTAAATAGATTAATGGTTTCTAGGTTTGTGGATTAGGATTATTGAGGATCAGAAGTAACGTTTTCCTATGCTATGAAAGCGTGTGTAAATGCACTTATCTTTTTTTTTTGTATCCATTCTCCTTTATCAATGGCACTGTCATCTATATTGTATATGTGCTAAGTTTCCTCACTCTATTATCTTTTAACTCGTTTTATTATTTAAAATGAGAGAGAAGTTATAATGCCATGTGACTGACAAAGAATCCAGATCTTAATCTCATTCCCTTTAATGGAATTTAACCAATTCATCAAGCTTTCGTCAATGGATAGATCTGAAATATTTAGCTCATTTATAAAGTGTCAGTAGCTATTAGGTGAATGAAGCCATGTTTTGTGACAATGTAAAAATTTTAAAACAGAAAAAGTATGTCCATTAATTTGGTTTAAATGGAGTTGTTTGGGCTAGGCCAACATTTAAAACTCAACACAATTTTTAAAATTTTAAAGTGTCTTTTTAAATTTTGCATTTATGCATAATAATTCAGAGTGTTTATGTCCAAATAATATCTAGAAGCCAATTTAATAAACATCTTGGTTTAAGTTCCAAATGTACATGAAGTTATGGAGCAATTCATTTGTTATTTTTTAAAAAGAAATTGTATGATTCTTTAGTTAGGTAATCAGAGAAGATGCCTTAACAGATTTTTTTTTTTTATAAAGAGAGAGAGAGAGAGTGAGAATTTTTTTTAATATTTATATTTATTTTTTCAGTTTTCGGTGGACACAACATCTTTATTTTATTTTATGTGGTGCTGAGGATCGAACCCAGCGCCCCTCGCATGCCAGGCGAGTGTGTTACCACTTGAGACACATCCCAGCCCAACCTTAACAGATTTTATCTGACAGAAAATTAAGATTGTGTTTATGCTTTGTATGAGGAGTTCAGTACCGCCATTCACAGTGAAATGTTTAGGATGGAAATGGGCAAAATAAAAACAACTTTCTTCATTGACTAAAATGCAGAAAAAGGGAAACAGAATAATTGGGGATGGAGAGAGGTTTTATAGACCAGTGAGACGAATACAGGGCCTTACAGTGACAGTTTCTATTTTCTTATAAAATGGTGACATAGAACTTGAGTACTTTAGAAGCATTAACGCAAGTATGAGCAATACTTACACAGTATCCCAAAAGAAGAAGCTAAGAAAATAAAGGAGTTCTTTTGAGGTTGGTGGTCTGAATCATCAGAGGGACAGCTCTGATCACTTGTTTATATAAAATGGGTATGTTTCTGTTGTTTGTTTGGCTGAGGGAGGTGATGGCTATGACCACAAGTGTTTATAGGACAGAAAACTAAGTATTGTAGATCAAGATGTGGAGCAGGAGCCAGGCAGAGCATCATGGAAACTAAAGAAAAAACCTAAGTGGTACTTTCCACTGATCTACATTTAACCTAAGCTAATTAGATGGCCGCCCACTTGGTCATCCAGACAAGATCTATCTATTTAGGTGCTTTGGATGATGTTAGTACCAACTTTAATAAGACATATGTCTTATAGTTCAATTTGATGACATTACATATATTTACAATGTAAATTGAATTGATAAAGTGTTATTGCTGGCTCTGCCACTTCCTACTATTGTATAACTTTGCTTAAGTTGCCTAATGTTACTGAATTTTAATTTCCTCAGTTCTAAAGTGAGGATGTTCATATCTACTATTCAGTTGTTACTTAATAACTGAAGTAAAATATGTGAAATATGCATCCAACTAATCTAGATATTATATTTTCTACTTTACTAAATATTGATTATAAATTAACAGTTATGTATAATTAAGTCTGTCATGTGTCAGTTGTTAAATGTGTGATCCCTTCAGTGAATGCAGGCATGATTTGAGGTATTATTCCAGCTAATTAGAAGAATGGTCTGTTTTGGTTGTGCTAAGGAATGCAGTAATCAAGTGTTTATTTATTTGTGTATTTTTAGATCTTCAAATTTGGAGACAATATTAATAGCTGTGGCAAACAAGATCAGATAAATGACTGTACAGTTAATAAAGCTGGGTCATTAAGGTATTGAGGTCAATGAGATCACAATATGTATTTTGAGTTTATTATTTTATCTAATGTCCTGGGTTGGCATGACACGTGATAACCCAAGCCCAAAGGAGAACAATCCATTGAATGGGGCCAGAAATACAAAGTGAGAACCAGCCTTGGCAGAGACTTATGGACTGAGTTAGACTCTATGATGTGATCTTTCCTTTAGCCTTCCACCCTTTCTTTCGCTATAGACTGGTAAACTGTTGACCCTAACTGTACAGACTAAAGGAAAGCGTTTTACAAGTTCCCATGATTGAGTTCTGTTTGAATGATCAGTAGAGCCCCATTTGCTCAATTCTTAATGACTGTCTTGCTTGTTCTCCTGTTTTTACCTGGGGATAGGGAACCAAGGTGCCTCTTATCTGGCTGGGAGTGTGTCCATTGTCTCTGATCTGCTATTTGCAGTCCAAGAGGCCACAGTTTCCACCCACCTCATTGCATGAATGTGCCCTTTCCCATCTCAGTCTTTCCCTCATCTTGGCATGTCTCACTTAGCGTCCCCTAACCATCTGACACAACTATCTATCTCCAAAACCACCCAGCCTCTGTCCCAGGTATGAAGTAGTTTTCGTCTTTGTTCACCGTAATGGGCTTCTAGCCATGGCTGCGCCCGAGGCCATTACTTTCACTGAGATGTGTGCTCTGTGCGTCTTCCGCAGTCTGCTTTCCTCGCCATTAATATCATTCTTGCCTTTTTTTTTTCTATTTCCCTTTCTTCCCTACTCATTCAAGGAGAATTTATATCTATTACTACAGCAGAAATCAAATACATAGAAATGCAATGTTCAGGGTTTACTTTCTTTTAAATCGAAGCTTGCCTGAAAACGTTGGTGAGCGTTTTCAATGCATTTTATTACAAACCAGCAGTATCTGTCACCAAGAGGTTCTCTATCTCCTGATATCTGAAGCTGTGTTCAGTGTTCCGGAAAAGAAATCTTCATCATGAAAATAGGCTGTGTTAAAAAATTGAATTACAGATTAGATTCCTTAGCTGGCAAATGTTATATTAGATGCACAAAAAGAAAATAATAAATCCCAAGTATTAATTACTTAGGGAAAAACAAATTTGTCACAATAAAATCTACATTTTATGCATTCTGTTGGAAAACAAAAAAACAAAATGAAACAAGTGTCCTGCAAATATGTGTATTGCCTACAGTCAGATCAGATCTGAAGAGGAGACAAAGCCAGGCTGTGTGTGCATGTGTGTTTAAGGAAAGTCTAGAAAACCCACACCCATAATATCTTTATAACTTGAGTTAATTTGCCAAGGTCCTTGTTCTTACCTTCTTGTTAGCTTGCTGATAGAAGTGTGGAACTCCTGGTGGTTTCAAAAGGAATTTGGACATGGATCAGCTCTGTGGGATGCAAATAAGTTCAGCTTTTTAGACATACTTTCTGGCAGTTATTTTTAGCTCTTAGAATAGTCCAGTGTAACTGTAAGGTATTAAATGCATTTTCTCCAGCAAATAATTCAAGATTTTTGTTTTGTTTCCTTTTTTCCCATATAGAAGATAGAATATGTCACATAGTACCTCTAAAATGAAAGAACCCATACTCATTTCAAGTTTACTATAGCTAAAAACATTCAGTGTTATCTTAAATTACAAATAAAAATTATAATTCCCAAAGACTTGATCAGAATGAGCCACATAGAGAATTTGGAGGAAGTGGGGAACTTAGAGTTACATGCCTAATTGTAGCCAAGCTAGATAGTTTAGACTAGGCTCTAAATTTCCAGTTGTATTTGTGTTGATAAAAGTCACTTAAAAACTACCCTTTTTCAGGTCGATGCTAATATATATGCTCCAAAAATAGAGAATAAATTCCAGTATGTACCAATTATATTTGTACATTATATTGATGTTAAATGTTTAGCTATAAAACCAAGACATAAACTGTACTGGTGACTTAGGATTTGCCCTAGGAAGTGAAGTAGAATTGCTTTGACAAGTTTTATGTGCAGGGCCCAATGATACAGAGCCTGAGAACCTGGTGCAGTCTCTGTGACTCCCCAAGGAAAATGACAGAATTAGATAACAGCTGGACAGTTGCCCAGTCTTTGCTGGCTTAAGCACATGTAGGCAAGAAATATATTGAGAGAGAATTTTTGTCTTCATCACTTTGCATGATTTATATTATTTATTCATCTTAGGATCATTACCAGGGAGAAATACTAGTTTGCATAAATATGCTTAACATTTCATAAAAAAAAAAATTCTTGGCATGCTGTTAAACCTGCCTTTTTCTTTCTTCTACTTTCCCTCATTCCTTTCTTCTTCAAATAATTGTGAAATAGCTACTTTATGGATATTTTGTGCTAGAGTGAAAAGTTAGAAATAAAGATACTTTTTATAGAATTTGTAGTCCAGTTGATAAGTCAAGCAGGCAACCAGAGGGCAAAGAGGAGCAGTAAATTTTGATGCTAAACTACAACTGTGAGGTGGGTAAAAACAGAGGGATCCACTCATGGGTCTCTGAGCAAATGTGAGCCTGAGGGTGTCTACCTCTGTGATTCCTTTTTATCTCTTATATACAGTCTTTGAATAAAAGCAAAGGAAAAGTGGGGAGGGAGAGGAAGAGAGGGGAAGGGAGGGAGATTATCTTCTTAGAAAAGTAGGGCAGAGTCTTCTAAAACTTCTCTCAGGAAAGCTTCATATTGCAGGGTGGTCAGTTAACAGAAACCCTTCAATTACAGTTACAGTTTTCTCATTATTTTGAGCAGAGCTCTGGGAGGGTGAGTCTTGATTTTCTTATCTGTCAAATGAAGATCAAATATGTAAAACTCTAAAACATTTCATTTTAGTGACTTCAGACTTACAAAATGGAAAGTACTATTCCTAAATTTATGTTCCTCAAATGTTGACAATCATATGTGACAATGGCAATAATTGAAACTAGAAAATTGACATTGGTATAATGCTATTTACTTCTCAGTAGGTTGTATTCAAATTTTCCAGTTGTCCCAGTATTATACTTTTCCTGCTGGGAGCCATACCAACATCACAGCTTTTCGTTGTCTTTTCTCCTTAGTCTTTTCGAAATTAGAAGAGTTCTTTTGTCTTTTCTTGTAGTTCTTGGTGAGTAATTTGTTAGAATACCTCACAGTGTGGATCTGTCTTATGTCTCCTTAATGAATTACATTTTACCTGTATTCCTGGTAAGACTATTGCAGAAGTGCTGCTCTTCCCTTCTCACCCTGGGGTTTGGAGAGATGCTGGATATTGACGCACTTGTAACAATGTTGACTTGGATCACTTGGATAAGGTGATGTCTGCCAATTTTCTCCACTGAAAAAAGCATAATCTAGAGGTTTTGAAATATTGAAAAGGGTATAAAATCACCCAAGTTGTCCTTACATATGGGAATAAACACTACCATTTAACCTGATGGAAGTACAGGATGGTTCAAAACTGTCTCTTGTCCAGGTTTAGGATGGGAAATGGGTTCATCTGAAACATGGGCCAAATTTAAATCTAAAATGTTGTTAGGAATGTCCATGAATTTCTGTATAAATTGATATCTTTTCTCTAAAGCACATCAATGTAGGATATCTCAGGGAAATTGATTTGTTTTTTGATTTTTTTCTGAACTGTACAGTAATATTCTTTACAGTACAGGATTCCAAGAACATTTTCTACTGATCTAGAGTTTAAAAGAAGAACTTTCCCCCAATTATTTATAACATATAAAAACTGCAGTGCATTGTAATGTTGGGTCCCAAATACGTAACCATTACAATTATAAATAAAGCATTATTAAATAATAGGCATTTTATTTATTTATTTTACTTTATTTATTTTATTAAATAATAGGCATTTAGGATTCTATAAGTTAGAGGAAGTAACAGAAGAAAATACAACCTAATGTCTCAAACTTAGTATATTCACAGAGTTGAATCTGAACAGCGAATACAATTACATTTCATGTTGAAAAGATTTAGTAATGACAGTTTCTTCTAGTGATTCTTTTTCAGAGTCTATGATATTTCTGTTTCATTGTCAATATTAAATAGATCTTCAGAAAGCTTTATGAGTTAAGAAAAAAGGTGTTTTTATTAGAGATGAAGTAATAGATACTTTTTAAATAAGATAAATAGGTAATAGATACATGTGGAAGTAAGATGAGTAGGAACGATCATTAAAACTATCACTGAGAAGAGCTAGTGAGCCTATCAGGATGTTTATACCAAATAATTACCTTATCTTCAAATACTATAATTTTCTAACAATTCAAATTAAAATTAACTCTAATTTGTCTAAAAACCAACCATATTTTGAAGAAAGCTGAAAGAATTTCGGTGCTACCTTGGTTTCTTCAGCCTGTTGTGAAAAAAAATGGCATAAATCACAGTGATTCATTTCTTCCATTTCTGGGCGGTGGGGAGGCCAAGGGCGGGTGCCAGAAGGGTCAGACTCTGGGGAGGGCTCTTTGCCTGGCTTCCAGGCAGCACCCTTTCTCCACGTGTCCTCACATGGCATGGGAGAGGTCTCTTCCTCTTCCAAAAAGGCTGCCAGAGCTATGAGATTAGGGCCTGGATGTCAGGACCTCCTTCAAGCTTGATCACCTCCTAGAGTCCTTGTTCACAGATTGAGTGACTTTAGCAGTTTGGCCTTCAACATGTGAATAGTGAGGAGAGTCACAAGTCTGTCCAAGTTATACAAACTTATTTCATTTCACACACACACACAAAAAAATAGAGAAATGAAGAGAAAGTCACATTTGACAATAGTTAATTTATTTGGCCCTCTGTATCTGTGGGTTGGACATCTGCAGAGCTAACCAACCACGAATCAAAGCTATTAACTACATCTATACTGAACAAATACAGACCTTTTTGACATCATTATTCCCTAAGCAATATAGTCTAACCCTGTCTTATATAACATTTCCATGTTATTAGGTATTATAAGTCATGTAGAGATGATTTAAAGTATTTGGAGGTTTGTTTATATGTAAAAACCTTGTCACTTTTGATAAGGAATTTGAGGATCCACTGATTTTGGTGTCTATAGGATTCCTACGATCAAATTTCCCTTGAATACAATTTAACCAGAATACTATTATTTTACATATTACAGGGATAACTACCTATTCCATTGTTCAGTTGTAGTAAATAGATGTTCACACCACATTTTCAAAATAGATGTTAGAAAATGTCTTCACTGGGGGTTTGAAAATTTTGTTCAAGCTTGCTTCACCCAGTTGTAGGTATCAGGCCAAGAGCCAGAGAATTATCTCCTGCCCTGTCACCACATGAAGGAAAGGGAAAGCCAAGCATATGGAAGATTAAAACACACAAGTGCTGAGGCCATTTATGTTGCCAGTTAGGTTGGAATCCTTGCCTTCTGTGAGATAAATGCACAAGGGTAATTTCTCAAGATGGGGCTGCATTATAGGAATGGTAATTATAGCACCAAAACCAAAATGATGAGAATCATTGCAGCAAGTTGTGTGTGTAAACAGTGCACAATTATCTGATAAGAATGCTTCCCTTAGAATGTTTACTTATCTCCTTAGTTAAAATGCTGACATATTTTAAGGTATTTAGCTGAAAACACACAAACAAAATTTGGCCAACACATACATAATGTTCAACAGATGTGAGTTTGAAAGATTTGTGATGATCACTAGTGAAATTAGTCAAACCATGCTTAAATTAGATTTTTTCTGATTTGTGAGTCATTTAAGGGTCCATGTTGGAGCCGAATATGTATGGAAAGGGAAAGATTACACATTCTGCACTTGGTTCTTTGGAATGAAGAAGAAATAAGATAAAAACTGGCATTTTCTTTCTCATAACATATCTAAGAAACTATGTTCTGTATCTCACATCTACTCTATTACCAACATAGTTTACATAATTTTGTCGACTGAATCATAACAGAGCTGATTTTAGATATTTAACTCCTATATCTTACTTGTTCAGGAGAAGCAGATACTGGTGAGCTCTAGTCTTTGGGATTCAATTTATGGAATTCACTTTCATATACCTAAGAAAGTGAAGCCCATAAAAATTTGCAATTTGTATCAGTTACTTAAAAATGATTATTAAAGAAATGAGAATTATCACATTGCTACAGCAGGCAGCATGAGCTTATTTGTACAGAGTGAGTCTTGCACAGAGTCTATAAAGAAATAGAGAGCCATGTCTTCAATAAAAAGTAAGACTCCATTGCAGGCCACAGGTACAATGCGGGGGAAGTAGTTTTATGAGGTTGGTATTGGAAGGATGGAATACAGTTTCAGCTTGACAATGAAATTAAAAACAAACTTTATTAGAGAGGAGAAGTGATCTCTCTCTCATCATGATAACTCCGGAAAACAGATTTTTACCTGTGGCAGACCAGCTCTGTTCAATTACTATGGTACAACAGTTGTGGGATGTAATGACCTGAAACAAGACTGTTTTCCCCATTGATTAGACCATTTGTGTGAAACCTGAGCACAATTTATGATGAAAAATTGTCACGTGTGAATCGGATTGTAGGCCAGGGTCAGAGGAAGGAGTGCATTCCATTCTGTTTCAGATCGAATGTAAATGTCCCCGTGGATAGTTATGATGAAAACAAATATTTGAATAATTACTGTGTTGTTGTTATTATTGTGTGTGTGTGTGTATGTGTGTCTACATATGTATAAATTATATATTATATATTTTCTGAGTGCTGCTTTCTTCACACTCTCTTTGGATTTTGATTGAAGTTGAACTTTGGTTTCCTTGTAAACTCTGAGCACATTAATAGCATCAGTACTTCTAAGAAGAAGGAGTAACTTTTAAGGAGTCAAGCATCTTAACTTCTTCAAAGATTTCAATCACTGTTCAGTTCCTTTTCATATTATTTTTCCAAGCAATGTGCTGTCTTAGAATTTAGCAGAAGACACGATGCCTATCATATTATTTTTTTCATAAAATGCTCATAAATAACATAATGATTTTATAAAAATTACAGAAGCACCTCTAATATTGAATCTGAATGTTATACTATTATCAAGTTTAAGATAATATAATCTCATTATTTTATTTTTATATTAGAATCTCTTTGGCTTTAAATCTCATTTGCTCTAGTTTCTTGAAATCAATAATATTTTGCACAATATTCTGGGTGGGTGATAAGGCAGCCTCAGGTCCAGGTCTTAGTGGGGCAGGAGTTCATCTCACAGTTACATGATCTGGGTTTCCATGCTGATTCCACTACTTACAAATGGTGGGATTTCAAATAAATAAGCTCACAAGGTTGGTGTAAACACAAAGGAAAGAATGAATGAGCATGAAAACCTAAAATGAAGTGTAAAGGGGCGGGAATGTATTTCTGAAAGGCAGGGGGTCCCATGTGGACAGGAATGATGTTCACTCAAGTGCCTGTGTGGACTCTGTGGTGGGGACTAAATGCACCAGGAGCTCATAGAGCTTTGAGCACCATGAATGGTCTTGTGAGGGCATATGAAGCTTTAGGACAACTCCCTCCCATTTTGAGGAATTTGAGTTATACGTATTTGTAAAAATGCTAGAAGGCAACAATTTTGCACCCCTGCAATTTTAAATGATTCCTTGTAAAGTGGAAGCAATTCATGATCTCAAGCATTTTATATAGGACATGATTTCCAGAAGTGTCCACATATGCTTGTTTCTCAATGTCCTAAGATATGACAATCAGGATTAAATTTCCAAAATTGTAATCTATAGATAAATAATAAAATAAATAAATAATCTAATATTTTTTTGTTTCTCTTGATATTTGATGTAAATTCGATATTCCTATTCACACCACAAGCCATGATTGCATAACTAAAATTGTTATCATGTCTAAAGAAAAACAACACAGCCAATGAAAAATTAGGGTGTGAGTCTAATTATACAGAATCATAAGTAAAAGGAAGCTATAGTGAAATTAAGTATTAATTATGAAAGTCAAAATCAATTTCTCCAAAAATTATTTTCTCCAGAAAAATATTAAACATAGAGTCTAGAGTGTCTTCTTTCATAGCACACTTTGAAAACTTCTCTATACTAGCTACTGTTTGCATTTGTTGAGTTTCTCCTCAGGTCTTTGAGCTTCTCCCTTTTGTTTTGCAAGTTAAAAAATGTATGAATAAAAAAAAACACTGAAAATGGTAAAAATAAAGGTCCCTATAAAAGATAAAAAAAAAAGTCTTTTTTTCATGAATGGTCTTCTCCCCCCTACAGGAGAGAGGGCCCATTGTACTGCTGACACCTTGGACCTCTGCCGGGCCAGGAAGGACATTTCCCATGTTACGGCATCTCACCTGAGCCTGATGGGTCAGGGCTGTCACTAGGGTTCCAGCAGCTGTTCCACGTCTCCAGTCATGTTGGGTCTGTAGGTCCAGGACAGTGCAGTCTAATTGAAACATGTGAGTTCAAGAGCCAGAGGGGTCTTGACTAAAGGGTGACACCACCCAGACAATGCAGGGAAACAACATTAGCTTCCCGATAATTCCTGTGATGTTTCTGGCCATGTTTTAAAGTCATCCCTATGAAAGCACAGGGAAATAAAAGGAAAAGAGATGGGGAAAAGATTAGTGGGTTCTGTTGTGCTTCATGGGAAAGTCAATGTATTAACCACCCACTTCCCTCAGAGCAAAAGATAGTGAGAAGACTTCAGCTGGCTGGTTGATAAATATCAAAAGTTACGAGGAAATAGAGGTTGGCCCTAAGGAAGTAAGAGCTTTAGAAAAGTAAAATGAAAGCTTAGTTTTATTTTCTCATAGGGACTTGGAAACAATGTAGCAATTTCCATGTCACTTGACTGACTTTGGATGGTTACCTAATTCAGAGGCTATAGATAGCAATGAGTTAATAGGTTATGCAGTGAATTAAGAAGAATTTTAGCTTCATTGTTAATTTCCAAGTCAAGTTTTTAAATCAGGGAGACCATTGTGAATCTCAGCATGATCACTTACTTCAAAATGACTTAAATTTTAGTTTAATCTCTGTAAAATGGGTTGAAAAACAAGTCTTATACAACAGAGTTCTTATTAGGATAAATATGATAGTATGTGCAAAGCCTCTCATGTTTGATTGATAGAAAGCATATATTAAAAATTTACTGTTATCATTAATAATAGTGGTCTATATTTTTGCACTGTCTTCACGGCCAGTTTCCATAACTGAACTGATTTAGGTGTTTTCTTTTTAAAGCATATTTTAAAAACAACCTAAAGTCTAAGGAGAACCCAAGCAAGATTCATCCCATTGGCACACTTCCTGAGCACAGACAAGTTCTTTACCTTACCTTTCCTTGTTCACTCCTTTATCACAAAGGGGCAAAACACCACGTCTCCCTCATCCACAAAGTTAGAGTCAAACCACAATCAGATAATATTTGCCGAAGTGCTTTGCAATGTATAAGTGTTAAATAGGTTGTTATTCATGGGAAGATCAGATAATAGTTATATTTGTAAAATATTAGGCTAGAAAGAGATTTTGCCTTATATAATTCTCTTTGTAATTATTGATGAAGAATACTGCCGCATGCTGGCTGGGCACAAAATCACGAGCCACTCACAGCCTTGTAGATTCAAACAGCAATTCTTTATTCCCGAACTCACACCTGCACTCTACACACGTTCTGGGGAAATTCACCTTCTCTGCCAGGCTCTAATCAGCAGGATACGCCCTATTCCCCCTGACAGGGTACACCTTAAACCTGGAACCGCCCTAAACCCAAGGAGCAGGATACTCCCTAAAACCTGATCCGCCCTAAACCCGGATCCGCCCTGGTCCTTGAGCAAGGTCACCTTACTCAAGCATACATGCAATGTCACTGCAAATGACCTGAGTCTAAGACAAGCCCATTTCCACAATGGAGAGTCCTTCCTCTAAGCAACATGGGGTAAGCTGACAAGAAAATTTCGATGCGTCATTCCTACTTGGCAATGGCTCTCAGCAGAATACTTGTACAATATACTTTGGTAATTATTGATGAGTAACATGTATGTATATATATCACAACTGATATATATTTGCATGTACATCAGAAACATTTCCAGGATTTACCTGCCATGTATCAGCTCATATATTCAGATTTATCAGATTTAAAATCCACCCAGGACAGTTTTTCAAACCACAACATTTGAAGAAAGGACCACACACACACATACAAATAAAACAAACAAACAAAAAAAAAAAACAACATACAAGACTGTTCCATTTTCAGATTTTCAGATACTTTTCAAATCTGAAAAGAGTGAACTATTTGAGAGCTCCCCAGGAGGCACCAGATGCCTGTGCCATTAGGAATCCACTGAATAAATGTGATGCTGAATGAAACTAGATAAATGGGCTTGCTTTATAATCTCTCAGTTTCTCAGGTAATTTTCTTTCTACTTTTTTTAAGACTATGCCTTAGGTCATAACTTATTTAGTCTGAAGTTTGACTCAAATGTATTGGTCTGCTTGGCTGATCCTGTACTTCATTAAATTCTGAACTCAGAACTGAGTGTGACCTATTCATATTTGAGTTTCACAAATGATAGGTAGCATTTAAACCTCTTCAGCATAAGTATTCAAAGTCAATACTGATAGCATTTTAGAATAATGAAATTCAGACTTTTTGAGGGGAAGAAGGTACAAAATATCTTGATAAAATTTAAGTATTTGAATAAGTAGGATTTGTTTTCTGTGTTTTCAAAAAGTTAAATAGAAACCAAATATTTTAAAATTTCAATAGCCACATCAACATATCGAAAGAGAGGCAGGGGGTCTTCAAAAGGGGAAATATTGACAGGTTTCTAAGAATTGCCATTGCAAAGGCCAGTTTGCATGAGCAGGTTTTCTACAATATAATCAGCAACAAACAGGGAGAATGAAAATCAGAAGTAATTTTTCTCATTTTCTTAAAATTTAAGTAAAATGAAAGACATGACACTAAAATTAATTATCTGGATATGGAGTGGGTGAGGACTCCTTGAAATGCAATTCTATAGGATTAAAAATGAAGGTAATGCTGAGTATTTGTTTATATATATATATATATATATATATATATATATACATACACATACATACAATAAAATATATATTATATATAAACATATATTCCCACTTTACTATATATATATATATATATCACAACATATATTATATATATATATATATATATATATATATAAACGTATATATTCCCACATTACTATATATATAATATATATATATATATATATATATATATATATATATATATATATGTTGTAGATGGATACTATACCTTTATTTTATTTTTATGTGGGGTTGAGGATCAAACCCAGTGCCTTGCACATGCAAGACAAGTATTCTACCACTGTGCTACAAGCCCAGGCTCTTTGTTTATGTAGGAAAATCATCATGTTAACAGATTGTATCCATATGGAAACCTCATGAGTTTAGGGCAAGTTCTTTTTATTTATTTATTTTATTTATTTTTCATGAAAATCTTCAAGGTTGTTTGAAGAAAGGAATGTTAGTCCCACCCAAAGTTTAGAAAACTTGTTATATGATCTCTGTAGTAGGGACATCCTACAAGAACCAAGCAGAGTTCTTTGTCTTTGCAGCCATTATTGCCATCCAAATGATGCATTTGTGTTTTAGTATCTAAATAGAAATATTGGGTTGAATGGAGAAAATGTATATTCCCACATTACAAGACATTCACCACCAACTCATGTGATTCCTTTTTCCCATACATTCTGCTAACTCTAGAGTGAGAATGCTAGTGAGTGTGTGGTTCTCTCCTACATCACTAGTATTTACCAAAGTGTAACTAAAGCATATATTACAATATAGTCATTGCAACTGTCACCTTGGCTGGCCTTTGTGACAAAGTCTACTTAGAGAAGCTAAATTCTGGCCTCACACTTGTCTCAGTCCTGATTATTCCTTACTGAGTGGCATAATGAACCACTGAGTAATGCTAATGTGCATTTTTCAAGAACTCAATGGGTTTTGCTTTGTTTTACTTTATTCTAATCTACAAAAAAATGACAATTGTACCTAAGTGTCTTTTTCATAATTTTTTATGAAGAACTAGGGCCACAATAGTTCTCAAAAGCATGTGACCCTGAATTGACAGAGAATTATATGAAATGATGGGCTAACTTGCAAAACCAAAACATGAAAAACCGCACAGATGAAACTGAATTTATTATTTCCTCAGGGATAAACACAATTGTTCTTTTTTTTTTCCATCAAAACTGGTATGAATCTGAGAATGAGACCCTAGAGTTTTATACCCTAGGAAGCTCATTCTTAAGAAGCTCTCTCTTTCAGGGAGGCACAAGCACAGGACTGACACTGAGTTATTGAGTTTCTCCTCATATTCTGCCCCCTAAACTGCCTTATTTGCCCCACTCTCACCCTGGCTTTTTGGCAGAGGAGTGGTAAGAGGATTTTCCTTCCCAGCCCCTGAATCAGATTCCCTTTAAATTTTATATTTTAAAGAGCACAAATATAGGGGCTGTAGCTCAGCGGCAGAGCGCTTACCTAGCACGTATAAGGCGATGGATTCGATCCTCAGCAACACATAAAAATAAACAGATAAAATAAAGGTATACTGGCCATCTAGAACTAAAAAAAAAATTTAAAAAGAGCACAAATATAATATGACCACATAACACAGATATATTATATACAAATATGTGAAAATGTATAAAACTCTTTTTATTCTAAACATTTTATGTACTTAAATGTGGCTTTTTAGTGCGAACTGGGGGCCATTTTACCTGAGGAAAGAAATGATGTTGTGCTTCTAAGTCAACATTTTAGACAATTTTAAAAGATGATGTTATCAGAAAGCAAGAAACAAAGCAGAATATATTCAATTCAAACTCATTTTCAATTGCCCTTCCACACTTCATTTTTCTTCCATCTATCTTTTTTTTTTTTTTTCCTGGCTGTTCTATCATCACACCAAAGTAGTTATCTAACAAATAGTGCAAATGGGTTTGCTGTCTTTTACCCTGTGGGTTGATTTTTTACTTTTAGCAGAGGGGAACAGGGGTAACCCTAGTATTAAATTTGATCTGAATTTTCTGTTGGGTGAGGGAGTGGTAATGTGGTGTTGACTGCCATTGTATATGGAATTATTCTGTGAAGACACTGTGCACCTTGAAGTGGGTCATATTAAATCTGAAATTCCAGGAAAGTACAGGGTTAGATTCCCATGAGCCTCAGTCCCAAGGTTTCAGTGAACTCACTAACCCTTAGCCTCTTCTATTCTCATTGCTGCTTAAAGACGGCTGATTTAGTACAGATTGTTCCTTCATCAATATTGAAGTCACAAAGCTGATTTAGCACTGTGTTTTCTCCCCAAGGTGTATCACAGCCTTTTTGTGCTGAAGTGTAATCGACAGAATTTTGGGGTACACCTGGGGGCCATTTAACACAGCAAAACCAAGAGCAAAAAGCAAATAAAAAGAAAAAGGTGTCACTGAGACTTCAAAAAGGATAATTGTTTATGGTGTGAGAGCTGAAACAAGAGCCTTGCTCACCTTACCTGGGAATTTGTGAAGCAGGATGCTCATTTCCAACTCCGTGGAAGTTCTCAAATGGCCATGGACACATGCATTTTATTGAACAGGTGATTCCTCAAATAGAGAATCCCAGAGTAATGAAGATTAACTGTAACTGTCTAGCAAACAGAGTAGTCATGAGTCACATTTGGACCATGAGCACTTTAACATCCAGGTATTAGGAAATCAATCCCCCAAATTAAAAATTAAAAGATAAAAACAAACAAGATAAAAGAAAACTCAAAATGATGAAAATGAATTATCAGGAAGATAATTTTGAGCCAATTATACTGATAGCTGAAAATTCTGCAGAATTCTAAAACATCACTGATAATCCAGCACGTTTGCTAAAAACAAATCAAGGTTTTCAACTTATTGCAGGTACAATATGAAACACAGTTGCGCGGTAACCATGTTTCTCGTAGAAGTTGAGTTAGACTTTGTCATTGGTCATTATGACAAAGTTAAGCTAATATTCCAAATTCAGTCAGGTACTTTCAGTAACAAATCCCCAAGTGCCACCAATCTTTTCTGTGGAAAATTCAGTGATGCAAGAATGTCTTTGGAAATTGTGAGGACCTTGATGGGACTGGAGAAGCACTTTGAGGAGCACTGATTTTGCAGTGTTCACAAGTGCCTGATGCCATATATTGACAGTCTGGCTTTACTGATGGACACCCTGACTAGGGCCAGTTAAGGATCAGCCATCATAGTTGAAACCGATGATGAATAGGGACTCTAAGGATGCAAAGAATTTGACATTTAGTGGGGGACACGGGTGAAAACAAATAAAAATCAAGGGAGTAATAAATACTTGTATATCTTGTAATTAACAGTACGCAAAAGCCTAGTGAACTCACTTCAAATGGTATTTTTAAAAAGTCTAGAGGGAGGTGCAGACCTGAAAAAATTTGGCACAGGGAAATGGGAATTCTAGGCAGAGGTAATGGAGACTCTAAGGCAGGAATTGCCTATTATGTTTGAGGAAATCAAAGATCAATGAGTCTGGTTTGAAGTGAGGAGTGGTCGAGAGTTGGGAGGCAAAGATCAATAAGCAGGTGAATTTTATGACCCATTATAATTCCCATTAATGAAGTGGCATTCAAATATGCTATAAGTGCTATCAAAATATGCTATAAGAAAATGAAGTATATAACATACATTTATGTGTGTGCTGTAGAGGTGTTACCAATAGCCTCGTCAATTCCATTCCACAGTATTATTTTATGAGTTTGTTCGTAAAAGTAATTAGGCAATCAATTTCAGGAATTATTGTTTTAAATCTTAATGGTTAGTCTTTATATCTTCAAAATTCTGTTGTTATTCTTGTTTTTAACCAGAATGCTTAGAACTTAATGTATTGTACTACATCAACAACATGTGTAAAGAAGTCCTGTGTAGCATCTTTTGACTTCTTATTACTAAATTCTGTCTGGATTTGCTTTTCTAATGTGCCCTTGCTGCACTGTCTTGTTTTGAGTAATATCCTTATAAGCCATCATTACTCCCCTCTGGAAAAAAGTACTCAGTAGATAGGGGAAAACTGTGCAACAACTGCAAGTTTGATCAGTGGTTTGGGATTATTTAATTATACAACATGCATTTAGAAATTCATAGGTGTAAGAAGGATTATTAAACTGTGATGGAAGCAGGTTATCAGTTAACTAGACCTTGGTTAATTTATTGTAACAGCCCACTTGGAAAGCAATACATTTAATTAAGATTCGGTTGAATCCAGTATGTGGCTTCCCATGTAATTTTTATGAAACTGATTGTTAGAGAACCATGCTGTATGTGAAGCAAGCATATGTAACGTGGCATGTAAAATATGCATTTTATGATTAACTGCTCACATAAATAAATATAGTCTTCTATAAAAGAAAGAATGAAACCTAGGTCATCTCCTTAGAATATACTGATAATATGATGGAGAAGATAATGTTTTGTGTAAAAGTATGTCTTTTTTAAATGGAAGCATGGAATTAATTGGGCCATAGTTGAGGCAAAATCTTTTCATTCAACAATCATATTCTCTAACTCAGCTCATTCATTGGTAGAGGTATATTAGGGATGAATTCTTAGCCAGCCATATAAAACAACTTTATGCAAGATAGCAGACAATCCAAAATTCTTGGGGAGAAAAAGAACCGAAATGACAAAGTCAATGGAAAAAAACTATCTAATGATGTTTAGGAACCAACATTAGATACTTTTTTTCCCAAACTATTATGTGTTATTTTTCTAGTGGCATTAAAATTTTATACCTCATTGAATACATTGTGTTGAAAGTACATATTAACTATATTCTGGTTTTGATGTTGTTTAAGAAAAAAGTGTGAATATTTTGTAAAATACTTTCATTTAGAAGGAGTTTCTTTCTATACAAGAGAATAAAACAAAATTACTACAAAATTAAACTTTTCAATACAGGAAATAAATTTTGTAATCATAAGTATAGTGACACAATTTTTAAGAAATATGTTATCCTAATAGACTAAATCTTAAATTATATTAAGTATATTATATTAAGTATATTATAAACGCCTGTAGTGTTCACTGCACCATTGTGTTTCTTCTATGTTGATTGGTATGTAGCGTCCCTGCCATGGCTCTGAGATGTCACTTAAGTAGGGGTCATGGTGGCAGTTCAGCAGAGTTAAAGCTGTCTATTAGTGTAGGTATAACACAAATTGGTAATGTGCAGTTTCCACTGTAACATTAACACATATTCAGCTACTGTTTCTACAGTGAATTGCCTGATTTTTTAATGGAAAATAAGGAAATACTTTAAGCCAGTCTGTTTGACATATGAAATCAGAAGCATACCTAACATAGAAAGTGATAATCAGAGACAGAGATGCGTTTGTGAGGTCTCTGACTGATGTAAAATGTGTGGTTTCTATAGCTTTGAATATATAAAAATTCTTTTGAATATCTTATAAAATCATGATTATACTGCTTAAGCCTACCACCTCCCCCTTAGTTTCTGGGTCTTAGAAATGACCCATTAAAGTATGAGGCTCTACATCATAAACTGCATTAGCTTCAGAATAAATCCATCTCTGCCTAGAAAGTCATAAATCTACCCTGAAAATGTTTAATTGAATATATTAATATAAGGTCCGTGATGGGATTGGGTTCTTGTTCAAATGATCTTGTAAAATGAGAGTTTTAAGGGTGATAACTCTCTGGGTCAGATGATTTCTTTGGTTTCATGACCATCGATGAAAACTCATTATTTCTGACAAAGATTGTCACATTTTTATGTGTTTGAACCAAAATGAATTAAGGATCATAATAATTAGCAACATTTACTGACACATTCAGGCTGAAAGTCAGGCATAAAGCACTTGCAAAATATAAAAATTGTGTATTTTAAAAATTTTAGTAGAGATTTTACATATGTATAAAGAGCTTTTTTCTGGTAAAATATTTTATCTAATGTCTTAAATTTATTTAATTATACAACATGCATTTAGAAATTCATAGGTGTAAGAAGGATTATTAAACTGTGATGGAAGCAGGTTATCAGCTGCTTTAAATTGTTGCTTCTATTGCTCCTACAGCTGCTGCTGCGGGCCATACAGGTGACTAGGGCATCAGTTCAATGGAGAAAACGGGAAGAATGAGGTTTGTGTGGAAGGAAGGGGAAAGGAGGAGAGAAGGGGAATGGAGGAAAGAAGGAAAGCTGATAATGCCAAGGTCACGGGTTTGTTCCCCGTAGGGGCCACCAATTGCCGCAGTCTGGCTGGGCACAAAATCACGAGCCACTCAAACAGGAACACACTTTATTTTTGACACTGCTGCCAATGTCCCGTATGCTCCCGGGAAATATGCCGGACCCCCAACAGGAAATCCCTCCTCCGGAATTCCCTCCTACTGCACTTCCTCAACCAGTGGGAACTCTCCAGGAGTCCTGTAGCAGGCCAGGTGGACAGCAGGGGTCTAATATCCATTTGAATGCAGATCTTAACATAATCATATCATCTCAATGGCTTGCTAGCGTCACCATTCAACCCAAAATGCCATGCATCATACTACTTGGCTATGGCTCTTAGCAGAAAGCCTAACTGTCAGGTTATGTGTAATGTTCGTGATGGTAGCTGAAGCAGGCTGGGTAGTGTGAGCAGGTATGTTTTGGGTAACATTTGCAGCTTAGAGGTTATGGGGACCATCTGCTGCTTTATTTCAACTAATAAACAAAGCTCCAGTCAGTGGTTACTCGTAGCCTTCTGAAGCCACCACGTCAAGAGCCAGATAGACCTTTTGTGCCACTGCCCAGACAACCCAGAGCATAGAATCCTGAATGCTACTTCTCTGTGTCCTCGATGGGCAGAAAGGGGAGTGGAGATGTCCCTACTTTCACAAGTTGGAAGCCCCCAGATTTTTAGCCAGTTAGTGAGAGTCCAAGTTCTCACTAATGATATGCGCTGGATAGTTCTTCCCTATTCATGTTTAGATTTGACCTGTACCTAACTCAGTTTGCCTGGTTGAATCAAACATAGGATAAAGGAAGTACAAGAAAGACAACAATTAGTATCTGTAGTGGTATGAAAGTATGGTATTATGATGCCATAATTTATGATGACATATCATGAATTCTATGCAAAGAGATGTTCTTGTTCTTCCAAAACAATGAGAAAACACAAATAATCCTCACATTGCCTGATAGTGGATTTTATAAATGTGCAGTGTGTGATTAAGAAAAGAGCATCAAGACGGGTTTGGGAACATGAGGGGATACTTTAAAGAAAAGATAATATTTCAGTGAGCCTTGAAGGATGAACCAAGTGTCCCCTCAACACATAGGACAGGAGGTAGGAGTATTCTTATCCCAGAAAGAAGCTCATGTAAAGCCATGGAGACATAGAAATATAATTTGTTTAGTGGTCTGTAAGGATTCAGGTAACAAAGAATATACAAAAGAGGATCAGGAGGAGCCATGAGGCAAGGCCCTGCCCTGTCATGAGAGTTCAGGGTGCTTGCCAGGTTTCACGTGACTTCTGGTATTGAAGGCGTATGACTAGGTGCTGAAACCCAGTTCTCCATGAAATACGGTAATGGGATGAGGATAAAAGGATAAGAAGAATTAAAGTTATTTGAAAAAATGGAGTAGTTGTGAGATGTTTAACAATTAAATGTGGATGTGAGTATGTTGGGAGAGATTGTGGAGGGGGGAAGAGATTGTCTCTTGTTCTTTGTTGTGATCACAGGGTCAGCCAAGGTAGCCTCCACACAGCTAATGATAAAGCCAATGTTTGTGGCTCTGGAGAGGAGACATTGTTTGACTGGCGATTTGATCCTGTTGAATTTGAAGTGTCCTGAGGGATATCCATACAGAGATGTACATCCATGGACTATTCAAACCTCTAAATATGGGAGGAGGTGGGAAAACAAGTAATCGAACCTGGTTGGTGGTGAGCATGTAATATTTGACGCCTCTCCATGGAGAACTGGCATCTTAGGTGTGGGAGTGAAAAATAAGAGCAAATTCCCTACCATATACTGGTTTGTATGTTCTCTCTCTTTTCTTTCTTCTCTTTTCCTGTCCACTCAAGCAGTCAGAAATGCCGTTTTAGAAACTTGCATTAAATAGTCTTATTGATATGGGCTGTTTCTGAGAGGGCATCGGTGAGTTGAACAGGCACCATGAGGTATGGAGTATGGACTGTCAGTCACTGTGCATGTAATAGTATATTATTTAGACATAAGGACATAAGAAATTCCAATTATTTGACTAAAGGACTTTCATTTATGGTCTCATGAAATGACTTTTCTATACATTTTTAATATTTTAAAAAGGATTTAATCTGAATACTATGAATGACACTTGTACATATTTGAAACATGAAACACTTAAGTGTGCATGCATGGGTGTTTGTATATGTGTCTGTATATATGTACATATGCATATTTGTATATATATTTCAATATTATGAATCTAAAGAGCTACATCTTTTCATGTGTTTCTATGTACAAATTAGTAAAATAGTTTGATCTGGAAGCACTCCTTTTTATATGATGTTCTTCATCTAATAGAACCAACATTATGAAAATCACCTCTTATTTACTATTATGTGGTTTGCAAGCCATGTTCTCTTAAAGTCTCTTAATCTTTGAAGTTGAAGGGACCTTATTATCATGAGTTTGCTCTACATATGAAAAAGTAAGCTGAGAGAAAGCTTAGCTAACTACCAGGAGCACCCCACCTTAGACCCCAAGCACCCTGGCTCCAGACCATGTTCTCCACTCCCTGGGCCACTCTCTGTTCAGTCTGGTGACAAACATCCTGTGCCTTCACTGTTTGAATCACCCCGGTAACATGGCAGTGCAGTAGGGCTATGTAAAGAACTGCTTTCTGTTCTACACAAATGTGGAAAATGTCTTAAAGAATTCTTAACAGCCATGTTACATGATAGGATGTATATAGTAGTTTGATGTTTGTTCTAGAATCTGCTCAATAAGTCACATCTCTAGTTTCCTAATGTATTTGTAATATGACTGAATGATTAGAGAATCATCGCAACTAGTTCAGCTCCCTTCCACCCTCGTAGTTATATTCTCCAATCCTCCTAGTCCTTCATCTATTTCTCTTCGAGTTTTTGTTTTAAAATGTTGCTCTGCCTTTTAATCATGACATTTGACTGAATAAGTTTATCCTTCCAAGCACGCTAATTTGTTTAAACTCCATTTAGATATTAAACTTTGAAAACTATTCCACCTGCACCACAACTCACCCCCTGGATTTCCATAAGAAAACCCGATCACATCAAGCATTTTGCAATATTTTAAAAAGCATTATTAAATATAAGGACAGCATCTGAGAATGCAATATACTGTTTCCCTTAGCAAAAGCCTATTTTGTCCTTGGCCATTCCACCTCTGATATGCTACCTTGAAGATTTAAAGGTTGCTTTTCCTTTACCCTTCCTCTAGAGCACCCGTTTCATGTCTGTCTTGCCTGTCTCTCTCTCTCTCTCTCTCTCTCTCTCTCTCACTGGTATGAGATCATTGGCTGTAATGTGCACCATATTATTACATACTATAGTAAAAGAAAGAACACAGCCCTTTACTTGTGCTAAAGGATTTTTTAACAATTTTTTAAACTTTATTTTTAATTTATTTTTATGATTTGTATGTGATGCTGAGGATCGAACTCAGGGCCTTGCGCATGTGAGGTGAACACTCTACCGCTGAACCACAACCCCAGCCTCTGCTGAAGGATTTAACAATAATCTTCTATGAGCTGAGTATTCATTTGACATGTGTGGGTGTCTCACTCTCCATTCCACAAACATTTCTTCTACAGAAATAGACCTATAAAGAATATCAAGGAATACACTTATTTACATTTCATTAAAAACAGAAATATTTCTCATTGCACAAAAAGCCTGTAAACTACAGTGTTGCAACCCAGGCTATAAGTAGCCAAGGTTTTTTGTTTTTGTTCACGGTGATAATGATAAATGGCTTACAACTCATCACATTATACTTACAACCAAAGTAGTTATGACTCAGTGTGATTGCAATGGAGATAAGATTTTGTAAAGGAAATAAGAATAACATAATCTGGAAAGATGTTCTGAAGAAAACACATGCAGTCATGGTGCTAAACAAAATGCTAGTATTTATTGAAACAATTTTCATGTTTCTTTGAGCAACGTGCAATATTTATTGCTCCATATATTCTTTACACTTTTATTTCTTCTTCATTTTTATTTTAGATAAATATGAAGCATGAATAATTACAGTAAGGAATCTGTTAGATGTGATTGTAGGAAAGCCCTGGGCATTGTGTTGTCACTTTGCCATACCTGTTGAATTCTTGGGGCAAAAGGGGGAATGTGGGAGAGTAGAGAAGTACTAGGGACAGAAATAGGAGATAAGAACTAAAAAAAAAATAGCACATTGTATCAGTTATGCATTGCGTCTTTTACCACACTTTACCCTAAGTAAGCAGGATAGCTGTTTGAATGACATTTCAAATTATAATACACAGGACTGTGTTCTTTCTTTCACTGCAGTATATAATAATATGGTGCACATTATAGCCAATGAGCTCATACCATTGGGTGCATGAAATACCAAGCTGCTCTTTAGTATGGAATATAGTAAGGAGCAGTCCATGATTTCAAGCTTTAGAGGGATAGAATTATTGTGGTTGTGTAAGAGAAGTGTATGAAAAGCTTGTGACACTGTGTGTTACAGATGTTCCTGATGAAACACCCGTTAAAGAACTCCAAGTTTCTTGTGAAGCACACATTGCTATGCTGCCAATCTATGTCTGAAATAAATAAATATTGATTCAGGTCAGTGATAGGTGAAGGGGAGACAGAGAGGCATGGAGTTGGTGGACAGTGGAACATTGAGAATTGGCAAATGATTGGGGTGGAGGTCAAAGAAGCATCAGACACAAAACCCTGAAAATTTGGTAGCTCTCAGTTCATGCTTTGCTTTACTAACTGTTGAGTATTTTCATATGGAGGAGCAAGAATGCAAGATCTTCCAGGTTATCTTTTAGGAGACATGGCGGGAGAGGGAATGGGAGCACCCAGGTTAATATGGTGAAAAATACAGCCTTGTTGGCAAGACCTAAATTGAGGTCTTAGAAGTTATTAAGAGATTGGGGAAAAACACAATTCCTCTTAAATCCTAATTTTTCCGTGTACAATATAAGGACAGTAATGCCTACCTCAGAAGTTGATTAGAAGAATAAGAAGCCTCTTCATCACAGTGCCTGACATGTATTTATAGTCAATAATTATTAGATGTTACTATTAACCAGTCACATAAAAGTAATATGAACATTAGATAAGCATTGTCAATATATAGAAAAGAACTATGAAGTTAAAGAAAGGAATAGAGGAACTTCATTTTTTAATCAGTAGGGGTCATATTTCAATTCAGACTTGATCAAGTAGGCAGGGAAATTTTCTGTGATAATTTCATACAGTATTATCCAGGGTTAAACAGCTATAATGATTATTACATTGTATATATGACATATTATAACGCATGCCCATTTAGTAACAGTTTTTTTATGATCATAAGCAATGTAAAAAATAGATGAATCAGTTGACACCTTTTTTGTCCACAGCAAATGATGTTTTATTTAATGGAAGCAACACTTATAACAGCAGTGGAAGCACCTGCCCTTACTCAAGCCCTCCAGGAAAATTTCTCTGTATTAATAGCCCTCTATGGCAGGACTCTACCAGGAAACCATTATCATCCCTACACTACTAAAAAGGAGTTTGGGGTAGTTCAAGTTGAAATAGAATAGTATATCTAAACCACCTATCCATAAAGTGATAGGATGAAGTAGAGAGAAAATGTATGTTATTGTAAATTTCAGAGAAAGAATATGGGTTTTCTTAGTGTGTACTTTTGTAAGTGGTCCTAATTAGATTTCCGTGTAAGATATGAGCTAAATTATAAGTAAGTACCTTTCATAATATGGCCTTTTCAGTAGGTGTACTTGTCCTGACTCTTGTGTGTTTAGGTAACATATTATATTGACATGCCCTTTAAAGATATTTTGTTCTTGACCTAGATTTTTAAATCAGAAGCTAATTTCTTCTGTTGAATTATGTTAACCAAATTGCAAACACAGATCCTCATTTCCAAAGGCCCAGAAATAAATGCCTTTCTTTCCCAAGTCATTATGAAGCCGACATTTTGAAATCAAGAAAGGAATCTCACAACATGCATCTTTAGGATTTCCTGAGGATAGAACATTCTGAACATTTTCTAAGTCACTCATGATTTTCAAAAGCTGTCATGACTATGCAAATCCTGTACTATAATTTTAGAAGTTATTTTATACTAAATCAATACCATAAACTGGAACTTAGCACCCCACACACGGCCTGTGTCCTATGCAGTTCCTCTAACCCACAGTATGTGTGAGGATCTGAGCATGTGTTTATCAACTGAGTGGATAATACCATTCACCTGTGTTTGTGGGTGACAGCCTCAGGCTGTCCATCACTGGATAGCACGGGGCACAAGACCCTAGTTGTTTGACTCTCATGGTGTGTCACATTATATAATATAGACATGATGCTTTCATGATTATTCTGTCTCCTAAGTGACCGTTATTATGTTTGTTTTACTCACCTTGAATCCCAGTATTGTGGATTAAAGGAAAGCAGATTAGAGCTGCTTTGGTACTCATTTGGAAAGAAGGGGTAAGGGCCTTACAGTTAAATAAATATGGCTATTAAGAAAATAATCAAAAACTCTATTACATTTTCAGAATCTGACAGAACTTCATCAGTTGAAAAGTTAAATGCAAATTTGCAAAAATCAATCTTAATCAACAACAATGTTTTTCATTCTCCCTCAACCTGTTCCTCTGTACTGTGATGCAGCCACTTCTCTAGTGGGTACTAGTGGACTTCTGTTAATATCCAGAAGTATGTATGCAAAGGCAGAAATCCCATAGCCAGTTTCTCCCAGGAAACCCAATGGTATCATCCCATGTCTATTATAACATTTTTTTTTTTTACAATATCCATGCTTGCATTGGCTTAATTGTTGACTTTGTTCCATGGTGGTTATTGCCTATCCATCCCACCCCACTATCTTTCTCCTTTTTTCTTCCTGTTGCTTTAGTACATTTATTACATTGGTTTATAGAAAATTCCTTAAGGAATGAAACACCGCTATCAAAATTGTTAATGTGCAAAAAAGCAGGAAATTGAGATCAATATAGTTGTAGAAATTGGGGGCTAAAAGGGTTCAGGAAAGACTGTTGCCATTTATTCTTATGATTTGCTTAGAGGAAAAGCACCTCTCAGGTCTTCCTAGGTCACCTTGGATGACCTAGGAAGTATGGTCTAACTACACCTGCCATCTTTTAGATGAGACCCCCACCAAGGGTCCCTGGCATGTGAACCAGGTTTACATTTCATTTAGGAAGCTTTGATGTTCATTGAAATTATGCCAGAGATTTTCTGAAATATGCTTTTAAAGATTTGCACCTTCTCAGCACATTGTTGCCAGAAGTCAGAAGACATGTACATTTTCTGTCCTTTGTACCGAGTTAATAAACCTACTTCTCTGTTTTTCAAAATGATCTTACCAGTACAGTGGAGGAACATTTCCTGAGATACCCTGTGTTTTCTTTTTCTTCTTTTAGTCCAGAAGTTCTTATCTTGAGTGTATCATGGTTTGACCCAGGGAACTTTTACATATTAAAAATATTCAGAACACATTATTTTCAAAGGCCCAGAAATAATCTGAGCATCATGCCCCGTAACATAAAATGCTCAGCCTGGGGGTACAGATCTGAGGGGGAATTCATGAAGGTGAATCCCTGGGTTCACTGAGCTAAGGCAATTTTGCTTTTTCTTTTTTCTGAATGATAAACACCACAGAGAATCTTCCCCCACTCTTGGGATGGGTTCCTTTACAGGTTGAAGTTTCTCTATAAGAAAACATTCGGGAACATGTGTAAAATTGCAATATATCAGGTGTCTACTGAAAGGAATATCAGCAGTCTGCCTGGGGTAGTGACTGTTATGAGTTTTGCCACCCTGTGGTGCCCATGTTAGCTGCTGCTGCTCTGATCCACACACCTCTAACCAAATTATATAAATGTTGCTCTCAGTCACCATCCTCTGAAAGAGAGAGTTTGGTGTGTGTGAGCACGAGTGTGCCCAGAGAGACTCTGAACTAATCAGTCACTCAGTGTGTGCACATTGCTGGGCAATTTCCACAGGAAACTGACTCTGAGGCAAGGATTTGCCTTTGGGAATTTATTGGAGTGCATTCTGGAACAAGCACTTTTGAGGGAAAAGAGGAGGAGGTAGGAATGGACAGGTGAGGAAGTCCAGCAGGCAGCAGAGGGCATGGCTGATCTTCTGTGGAGCTATAGAGTTGAGAAGGCTCTTCAGGCCCTTTGCCCACATGTTGGCATCAATTAGGTCAGATTGGACCAGTTATCCTTATGGTAGAATTGAAAGTTCCTTGAGAGAATTCTTTCTTTTGATTACCCAAGTGTTTAAGTTTTCTTCCCGAAATGCAGATTCCAAAATTATGTTTCCTTTTGCACTATTACCATTTCTATTTTCTAACGCACAAGAAAATATGATGTAAAAGACAGGAAATATACTACAAGAACATTGTTCCACTGCTCTCTGAAAGATGTGAGTGCCTGTCTTCTCCACAGGGTCAGGTAGGAGACCTCTGTGATGGTCTTACAGATGCCCTCTTGCAGACTGTCTTCTGCTTCCTGTGTCAAGCGTCTTCTAGTTTATTTCTGATGCTATGACAGGAAAAGAGTACTAGAGGATTATTGCCTAGAAGCATTCAAATTAATTTTCAGATAGGGTTTATGCAGTAGCCCAATGCTGCTCATTGATCTGTGAGAAAGGGTCAAATTTTCTGTTGTTGGTAGATTTTTATTTTTTTTTCATGTTTACACTTTTTTTTTTTTTTTAGAATACAGAGGACACTTCATTGTGACCTTCTAATAATGTAAAATGCAATGAAGATGAATTGCTAAGATAAAAAAAAAATCAATCCCTGTGATTTTCATTATTGGTTTGGGGGTTTGGCAGACCTTGAGTTCTTTGAAATTGCTGTAACAGGTGCTAAGCTACTGCCTTCAATTTCTGATCATTTCCACTTGGGCAAATGATGCTGTCCTCAGACAGCACTTTCAGTGGTGCTGCATAGCCTTTCAATGAAGGTTTTCTGTTTCACCTGCCTGTTTTCAACGATAAAATTAACAGTTATTCCCTTGGGCGGGGGTGGGGGTGGGGTGACTTAGCTGTTCTAGGGACTTGATTTGGGTGCATTACTTGGAATTTATCACTAAGGTCAGGTGCTGCCCAGAAGCTCTGAAGTAGCAAGGTAGAGTTTCCCAATCACATGGTGTGAGCAGGAGGCCTAGGCTCTATTTTATCCTTTGGGATTTGACTCCAGGCAGACTTTTGAGGCCAGGTGGACATGCTGCATATGTCTTGTAGACAGGAGGCAGAGATTGGGTGAGATCAGTGCTATCTCAGGGAGGTAAATGTTTTTCTGAATTTCTGTCTCTTGGTCTGAATGTGCCGCCTTGAGCTAGCCTGCCAAGGGCACAGATGTGCAACCTTTTCAGACAAAAGTAAGATCGTTTTCTGTAAGGAATCCAGATAAATCTATTGTACCACTATGTGTAAGCTTATAAATATGGATAGAAAGTTTCATTTCACAAAAGTACTTCCAAAGGCATTATTTCATTTTATCCTCACTTCAGTATTCAAGCTCAAGTGTACATTTACAGATATGGATCTATAACAGGTGAATAAATTGGGATTTGAGGGTGATCAAGACAGCACAGGAAGGAGCAGAGTGTGGTGTCAAGTTATACCTGCCGCTCCTTGGTAAGTGACCTTGAAGTTGCACTGTTCTGCTACATGAATGACTGCTACCCCAGTCTGAATACCTACCACAAGTGAATTACTATGAACTTTTTTCTGAGAATGAGAACAATTTGAATAGTTCTTCCTTTTTATTTGTTGTTGGTTTTTGAAAAAAGAAGGGGTGAATGAGATTTTCTTGACAATTTTTAATTACCAATGCATTTCCTCAATCATACTTCTGTTCTTTTTTTATGCTATATAATAATTAATATCTAAGCTTCTGAAACCATACATCTTCATCAAAGATGCTTCACAAGTAAATGGTGTTCCATTATCCTGGACCACAATGATGATTATAAATTAGGAACACTTCAGCCGGAAACAAATGCTTCCTACACTTGTTTTCATCTGCATTATTTCCTCAGCAGCTTGATAATTACAAGGCATCCAGTGGCATGTGGAAAATATTTATTAAAGGCATAATGAGAAAAGAAAACTGGTATGTGTATATTTAAGCAATTTCATTTCTGCCAATTACTCTTTAAATCCACCTTCTTTGCTTGTGATGATAATCTTGTAAAAGTTTGAAAAAAGTGAGTTAAACAGGTTTTAACATGTGGAATACAATTTTAAACTTTAAGGATCAATAACCTGTAATCATCGAACCTATGGCAGAACTTTCAATTTAGATGCCTTGGCTGATATGTTTAATATAAACCTTTCTCAGAATGATCAAGTTATTGCTCAGTGGACTAATTTTTGGTCTGACATTATTACTCAATTTTTGTCCACAAATACACCAGAAGTGCAAAGCTTTATTTATATAACATGTATTTTTCTTATTCCAATGCTCACTTAAAGAAAAAATGAATGCAAAACTAATTATTGCCACCCTTGTCATCCATAGGTCATAGAGGAGAATGACAGAGGCTACAGTCTAATGTAGTTTTATTTTTAGTGTCAAAAATTTTATAAGTATGATCCTTTTCCAATACTTTCATCTTATGACCAGGATTGTTCTTTGTGACATGAAAATTTAGAATGTTTTAAAAAGGCAAAAATATTTTTAAAATTTTAAAATTTCAATATTATAATAATTTATTTTTATGAATTACATTTTCTCATACTATCTTAAGTAGTAGTCACAATTGTTTAGTGAAGTCCAACGGTAAATGTATTTACCTCTTTTTTTGAAGAGAAGGAGGCTAAGAGTAAAGACTCAAATAATTGCTGGAAACCTTGGTGCGCATGTGGAATCCCAGTAACTTAGGAGCCTAAAGCAGGAGGATGGCAGTTTTGAGGCTAGCTTTTGCAAGTTCCAGGCCAGTCTGGGCAAGTTAGCAAGACACTGTATTAATTTATCCAATTGATGTTTTACCTCAGTCTGGTAGACTGAGGAATATTTCCCATTTTCAGATTTTCTTTAGGCAAATGGACTAAAAAGTGCTACGCCAGGTCATTTATATCAGCCTATATTTGATTAAAGAGATATAAGAAAATAATGAGAGCAGCAGTGCAGTGCTGTATTCTTTGGTGTTGGTTTTATAATCATAAATTACAAAATAAACGTTGGGTAAAATTGTAATGAAGGGCATGGGGAATCTGGCATCCAAGGACATACATATATCTTTCAATGTCTTTGTATGTAGGGTGTGTGTGTGTGTGTGTGTGTGTGTGTGTGTGTGTTGTATAAGAGCTGGACAAACAGAGGAATGAGAACACAAGTCTTTCTCCATGAGGGCTCTGCCTCCTGGGGAATGTAGCCTTGTAAATGTGAAACACAGCACACAAGTGTGACTATGAGCATACAGCACCAGGTCTCTGAGCTCCATCTAGGCAATTTAGAGGATTAAGGGGAACAATTTAGAGATATAGGATGTTTTGATTTTATTTATTTATTTTTGCTTTGTTTTACCTAGCAGTATTAAAACACTAAATGTTAGAAATTGAAATAAATCAACAATTACCATCTTACAAAGTGGATTATAGACTTACCAGATTTAATACCAGCACACTGTTTATGGAGAAGGTGGAATATGATGACAAAAAGGATAATTCTTAAGGAGTTTATAAATTATGGAAGGAATTTGCTATGAAAACAACTAAAGTTAAGACTTTCTATATGAAGCATAATTAAATGAATTCTGTCACAGAAATTCAAACGAGATGCTATAAAAAGATTGGATTGTAAAGCTTCAGTGAGAAGGAACTTGCATTTGGCTGAATTGGATATCAGTGAGTGGGCCAGACGACGAGGGGCATGTGTTGGAAAGGATGCACATGGTTGATACGCTCAGGCCACAGGGACTAGTCCAAGACGCTTGGAGCAAAGAATGTACTGTGAGATGTGGTGGACAAGCCGGGTTAGAGAGATGGTGTCCAGGAGGTTGGGTTCCATGCTTAGAAACCCATTGACCACGGGAGCAGTTAAGCATATTTGATGAGTATGCTCAAAATCCAAAAGAATGAAGATCAAGAGATCAGATGGTCCCGTTACTTTGTAATAACCCCCAAACAACTAGTTTCTCAGCAAAGATTTGCTTCCCACAAGTTCTAAAACGATCTTAAACACTGCAACAGATGCTCCCTGAAATGGGCAGGACCACTGGGCAGCGCCCCTGTAAGGCCCATGTTCTGGTCCACCCCTAAAGTCCTCTTGAGCCAACCTCAGGAGCAACTGTGAGTTGCTGTCATCCTCAGTATCATGTTTTGTTCCTCATCAGTGAAGATACTATTGATATTTTTAAAAAGCATATTCAGTGAGGGACATTATAGAATATTGTTATATTTAAAGAAAATATTTTCTTACAAGTGTTATGACAGCCTAGACAATGTGAGTCATTAAGAGTAGAGGATAATTGATAACTTTTCCAATAGGCCAAGTGTCAGTTTTCAAAATATTGAACTAGGACCTTAGCTCAGAGAGAATGAATAAAGGACCAAATATAGTGGAGAAAATGGGGAGGAGTTCTCTGTCAAGTAGGAGGAGATGTAACCTTTGTGGGTTATTAGGAAAGACATTTGAAGCCACATATAAAGGTTCCTCTGCATTCCTTCCTATATAGATTGGGAGAGTCCAACCCAGTTTGGTATTCCTGCATTTCACTGTTCACAGTACTTATAGTGACATGTCGGATTCACACACCAGTTGTGTCTCCACCTCTGCTTGTCTTCTGCCTTATCATGAGGTCGACTAAACTAAGTGGTTCTGTGGTCCTCAATTGTTGACTCATTTGGTAAAAAAATGTTACTATATCATAAAAATATTTATTTTGGAGTCACGACAAATATTTTTCAGAGAATTTAGAAAAGCTGAGTTTTGTCTGATGATTAATGAGTAGAGTAGTGGAGTTTTTTGTTTTTTGTTTGTTTGTTTGGTTTTTGGTTTTTGGTTATTTTGTAGACTAAGTTCAGGATAACATTTACAAAAACTATCTGCATCTGAAAAAGGTATAATATTGTGGGTCTCACTCTGCACCAAATAGAGTTCAAATATTTTTTGGGGGTTGTGCTTTCCATTGGTTTATTCATGCATTTACATATTATGGGACTATAGATTTTTGTTTTCCTGTTCATAAGTTTTTACCACGTGGAGTTACACATTTCAGTTTTGTTTGTAAGAGCTGATATTGACAAAGATGGGTAAGGTGTGTGGTGTTTGTGTGCGTGTGTGGGTGTGTGTATGTATGTGCCTCTATGGGGACACCTGAGTTAGCTTAAAAATCTCATTGCTATTTCTAAGTTACTACACTTTTCTTCTTTGGTAAGCATTCTTCTTCATCAAGGGGAGAGAGCAGCTTTTCACTAGCAGCATGGATTTGATTCCACCTATTAAGAGTAATCGGATGGTCATAGTCCCACAGATGAACTGTCTGAGTATATCCGGTAACTGTGCATCCATTTGAACATTCCAAAGTTGGTCATCACTTGTAACCACAGATGCTTGCATTCACCTTGCAAGGACACAGTTTAGACTCCAAGAAATTTTCTGCTTGTGAATTTTGGCAGTGATTACTAGCCTGGTGATTGAACCAGCTGGGAAAAAATTGTCAGTGATGGGGAATAGGTAAAGTTGAGGGCACCTGGAAAAGGATTTGTGGGGTGTGTGTGTGTATGTGTGTGTGTGTGTGTGTGTGTGTGTGTGTGTGTGTTAGAGCAGGGTAAGTAATAGAAAAGTTATGTGATCCTTGAATGATAGGTGAAATAAACAGTATGAAGCTTCTACTTTTAAACTCTTCTGTGTCAGTAATGGAGATCAACCAATACCACCATCATCCAAAAATGCCACCTGAGAGTCTGGGGTAAACCTTATATGCAGGATTAAGGTGTGCTTTATATTGAAAGTAATTTCTGGGGGGGTGTCCCATACCTGGAAAACCACAGGGGCATTATATCACCCTGCTATGAAGACAGCAGTCATTTGACAGGAATTATTTAATGAATCTTAAAGACTGGTTCTATGAGTGGGATTCCTGAAGGTGAGATAGAGATGTAGAGAAACTTTGAATGAAGATGTATTACTAATATTCCTACAGTCATCTGGATGTCCCCTGAGGTTTCACACTGCCATTATCAGTAGCTGCTGGAGAGTCACCAGCGATGCAGGAGCCGAGATGAGGGCAGTGTTAGGAGAATGGTGTGGAGACTGAGTTGTGGAACACGTTCATATCAACTTAAAAATAATTTGTCTGTCTTCACACTTGTCTGAGGACTCACTCAGGCTGCTGTGGGTTGTTTCATTTACTGTTGTTTACGTAGTGCAAGAAAGGACTCCTCTGGTAAGTCAAAAAGTGCGTTGATGGAAACCAGTGTGAGAGTGATGAGGTGAGAGCTGGCTGCAGGATCCCTGTCCTTAAGTTCCTCTTTGCAGAGTCTTGATGTCCTTGCCACCCAGGGCAACAGTCTACCTCTCAGACAGAAGCTTATTGTGGCGAGGGGCAACTTGGACCTTGTATGAGCCTGCCCGTTTTCATAATCCCGGTGCTGGGAGAAAGCAGGCTAGATGAGCCCAGGCAACGTCCTTAGCTTTTCCAAATCTATAAGTAGCATCGTGTGGGTAGTTTTGAATATTAAATGAAATGCTGTGCTGTCCACAGTGGCTCTTGGGCTGGCTGTGGGATATGTTGCTGAGAGATCGAAGACAGTACCCCGAGATGGCACGGGGAACACAGGGTTTATTGACACCTACTAACAGGCTACCAGCTACGGCTGCCTGTAACCACCAGCTACATGGGTAGTGCTCTGACTCCTGTCACTACTACGGAGGGAGGACCTTTACAGTCTAATGTATGTATGAATTGATGACATGGTTAGTTTTGTTTACTTGACCCGCATTCCAAGGAGCAATTGCGTTTAGGATAACTTCAGAAAAGAACACTTCTCACAGATGATATCTGCTTCCAGATTCCCAGTACACATTCCTTAGTATCCCTTAGATAATACTAACAGGACATTCCATCCTGGGTCCACATTCACTGTCCTCTTGACTTGATTAGAGTTTTGGGAATGGAATAGGACATGTCAGGGACATGGTATTTGTTCTAGTGAGCTTTTTCACTGCTATGACTAAAAGACCTAGCCAGAATAATTGTAGAGGAGGAAAAGCTTATTTGAGGGCTTATAATCTCAGAGTTTTCAGTCCATAGACAGCTAGCTGCATTTCTTGGGGCTCAAGATGAGGCAGAACATCATGGCAGAAGAGTGTAGAGAAGGGAAGGAGCTCACATGCTGATCAGAAAGCACAGTGAGACTCCACTTGCCAGATACAAAATATATACCCCAAAGGGCACATCCTTAAGGATCTACCTCCTCCAGCCACATCCTACCCAGTGACTACTCAGTTAATCCCACAGGGGATTAATTCACTGATTGAGTTAAGGCTCTCATAGCCCAATCATTTTTCCTCTAAACCTTCTTACATTGTCTCATGCATGAGCTTTGGGGGGACATCTATCTCACATCCAAACCATAACCAAATTTGATGTCCCTCTCTTTTCCAAGGATCATGTTATACTATACAAAGAATAGTAAGAACAGAGCCTGACACCTAGTTAAGTTCTCATGACCCAATCTATAACAATTCTCATGTTTCTTTCTTCTTAAATTGGGGAAAGACACATTTATAATAGTAATCCTGAGAAAGACTTAAGGAAATTAATTCACAGCACTTCAAGAATATGACTACCCTCTATGTCAAGCAGATACTTTGCAAGACAATCCACCAGATGACTCCACCCTGAGAAGTTTATAACTCTTGACAGAAACTTATTATTTTATTATTTAGTTCTGACTCAAAGTCACAGACACCAAGGGATAAATTGGGTATTTAAGTATCCTGAAGCAGAGTATAAATACAACAGTTACAGTGGAGTGGGAAAGTCACAGAGATCCATGGTGCCAAAATCTGTGTCTTCCATGGATACCAGGGAAGAAAATGTGCCCACACTTGCCTAAGTGGTTTTCCATATTTTATATTTTTAGAACCTCATCTTTTGAAAAATGCAAATGGAGTCTGTAGGGCACTGAAAAGCCTTGTTATTTGGTAAATCGGGTTTTTATATTCATATTAACAAAAGTCCTGGATGATGGCAGTTATAGGAGATGAAAGATTGTTGAAATGACAGATTGAGTAGTGTGTTTCTCAGGTTATGGAGTTCAGGAAAATGTGTAATTATTTCTGAGTTTCCTAAGGTTCCTCTGTTCAACATAATGTTCCGACATACAGCAGGGACAGTTTCAGATAGAAAATGCAAATCAGTAGGTGCTGCCCCTGCTGCCAAGGCTGGGGTTAATCATGCAAATCTAATGCAGTTCTTGGTATTTCAAGAAAGGTTTTAGTTGAAGTCCCATGCACGTATTGATTTAAAATTCCTACTTTAGAGAGCAGTGTAATTTTTTTTTTTTTAGCTTCAAATTCTAAAATACAGAACAGGATTTGGAGACAGATTTAGTAACTGGACATCCATCCACATTGGTTAATCATAGAAAGGGGTGTGTGTGGGTGTGGGGTTGGGAAGGGAGACAGGGACCCATAAAGAATGTGGGGTTCTCTAAAAAGCATATTAAATGATGCGTTAGAATTGAATTGACCAATGTTCTCTAGAAAAATCCCTTTGCTTGGAATAGGGATCAACCAGTTATACATGTTTACTGAATGTCTGCTGTGTTCAAAGAAGATGGCTAAAACTGGCAAGGACAGATCAAATAAAAAATAACACTACAACGAGTTCTGTGGGAATGCTATAAAATACCTTTGGAAATGAGACTGTTTACAGGAAGAAATGAAATTGTCTTGCTCTCAAGTGCAAGATGACACATTCTAATAGCCTTTCTGCTGTGCACAATAAGCGTTCAGCTTATCTTTCCAAGAACAATAAAATTTCATGTACAGCTGCCTGACACAAGAATTATTTTTACATATCTCCATATCGCTGACTCTCTTGTAAGTTAATCTCATCTCACATGAATTTTTCACCAGCTTCACTCTGATGTTGATAAAGGAGATGGTTCCATCAAATACATCTTGTCAGGCGAAGGGGCAAGTTCCATTTTCATTATTGATGAGAACACTGGGGATATTCATGCTACCAAGAGACTCGATCGCGAGGAGCAGGCCTACTACACTCTCCGAGCTCAAGCGCTGGACAGGCTCACCAACAAACCCGTGGAGCCCGAATCAGAGTTTGTCATCAAAATCCAGGATATCAATGACAATGAACCCAAGTTTTTGGATGGGCCTTACACAGCAGGAGTTCCTGAAATGTCTCCTGTAGGTAAGTGAAGACTATACTGTTTTGCTGTGTGGTGTTAGGAAGTTTGTCTTTAAAACTAAGTTGTTATTAGGTGCAGAGAAAAAAGCACATTAGTGTATGTAGGACAATCATCAGTTGCAATGAAGGGAAAAATTGAGTCATGCCAGTAACCAGAAATTCATCATTCTATACATTATTTTATTTGTATGGAATATTAGGAAGTACTGTTTACACTTTTGAATTTTACATATTTCATTTTACATAGCCATCTCTGTGTCTTTAAGAACTACTTAGGGGTTATAGTTCCTTTTTCATTTAATGTTAATTTATTTTTAAAATGCAATTAAAATTATGATTGAGAAGTTAAAAACAAAATCCTTGCCGACACAGCACCATAACACTTGTATGGTGATAGGACAGGGTTCATTGACCAGACTGTGACTCCCTCAGGGGCTGCCCAGGCTCACACTTGGATCAGCTGTCTGTAGTGCCTGTGTGTGGTGCCTGTGGTTGGACCCTCTTATACCATCGTGTGACACCACTAACTCTTCTTAGTTTCTCCAAGTGAAAATTGAATAGTGAGTATATAATAATGATAAAATGATCTTCAGCTAGAGATACATAGAAGAACAATGAAGGCTGTGGCAAAGGCCTTTTGGAAGTTCTTCCTTACTGGAAAAGTAGCAAGTAAAGGGCTTCCAGCATGTACTCTATAGCAAATAGTATAAATTCTGGCTTAAATTCCCATTATTCAGCTACTCGTGGAATTGGTTTCAGCAAGGTGTCATTTAAGTGTGGACAATCTTACAAAAAAAAAAAAAAAAGTGAAACTGGACAAAAGGCCAGTAGAGTTATATCTGTCCTCTTGTTTGGGGTATTTAAAGAGGATGTTTATTTAATATGTTACAGGAGCTTGTAACACATTTTAGCCAATATGATCTGTTTCGTTCTTTACAGAGCTCATTTCATTCACTCACTCATTCAGAGGACGCATCAACTATACAATGGGGACAGAGATTGCATAGATGTTCTGTGTTTTCTTCGAGGGTCATGATTTAGTGATTCTAAATTTCTATTCTTGTCAGAAAGGGAAGATTTTTTGAGGCACCCCAGCTCCAGCTGCTAGAGGAATGAGAAAGAAGAATCGTCCTGAGAAATTCTGAACCACAGAGGCAGAATCTCACCAGAGCTAGCACATGTAGAAGCATTCCAGTGCCCAAACCATACTTTAAAAGAGATTCCTGCCCAGTGTTTCTTTACAGCAGCAGCAGCAGGAGTGGCAGTAGGATTCCAGGGGTTTTGGAGTAAAGAGAACCACATTTTCTCAGATTAGTAATGTCTAGGAAGATAGAAAAGTTTGAGAGTTTGAGGGATGTGACTCAGCTTAGCAGTTCTAGTTCTTTGGGGCATTTTTGGTGTTAGTGGCGTACTGAGATTTTCTTCTCCTTATAGAATATAGCTGCGTACATTCAGGGTATGTGAACTTCTGTGTTAGAAGCTGCCTTCTGGTTTTGATTATGATGGCCTATTTTAATATCAAATGGCATGTTTATTACACACAGAGACAAGTTATTTTATTTACTTGCTTGAGTCAAAGAAGTTCCACCCTTTGTAGAAGATTATTTTCAAACATCTTTAGAATTCACTTGAAAACCAATTTAAATTACTGGATTAATATGAAAATTCAAACACAGAATAATAGATACCAACATTAAATATGTTTTATAAATGTATAACAAGTCATAGTTTAATGCAGTTTCTAATTCTCACTAAGCATTTATAGCAGCCACTAAGTGGTATGGTTTGTACAATATAAACTTTTAGAGCTTAATCAGAAATATATTAATTAGATATTAACTAATTATATATTTTTAAAAAACACTAATAAGCCCCTAGCACAGTTCGGTCTTTTCCAGAAGAGCTTATATAAATATGGAAAGTATAGTTGTTTGCAAATATTTGTGAATGTGTATGTTTGCTTGTGTTTATTAAATATAATCTATCATGTATTATGTATCAAATTAATTAAAATTTCAGAAATAAATGTATTATTATTCCAAGCACAGTTTACTGAAGTTCAGGTTTTCATTACTTTGTTTAAAATTGTTTATTGAATTTTTAAAAATGCTGCCATACACATAACTAAATAGATTCTATACAATTTGAAACAAAATAGATAAGGTAAATTATAATATGAAAAAATGGAGTGTATTTGTAAAAATGAGCATTAATGACTTTTATAAAGCATTTTAAAAGACAACTGTGAGAAACACATTTAAAGAAGATGAAACATTTAAATTATGTATTTTAGAAATTATCAGCAACAAAACCCTTAAAGAATACATAAAGGACCTTTTCCTTCTCTGTCATGTATAGATTATATAACAATCTATACATAAAGATATAAACTAAGTAAGTGTGTCTCTCTCTAAAATTTTGAAAGTTGCTTTCCAAGTGGGAAAAAAGGAACAGTTCAGAATAAATGCTCTTCATATTGCATTAGTTACAGCATGAAAAAATGAAGAAACTTGACATGCAATATGGAAAAACAACTAGTAATGCCACTTTCAAGTTACCATGCATTTCCTTTTTGGAAGAGTTCTGGTAGTATTTAAGTTGAATGTTTTGTTTTAAAATCTCTTAGTAAAAACAATTTAAAATAAAACAATTATCAAGGAGATAAGGTAGCCATATAATATCCAATTAAATCTATCAAACATTCTTTGTGTAATTAATGAAAGTGTGGTTTCTGCTGACTCTACCCACTTACATTGTTAAGGTATCTACAAAGATTCCAGCATCTATCAATATCTCAGACTGCCTTTTGGCAGCAATTGAAACTAGTAGAGTTTGTTCTGGATGGAAACTTGCTACCTGCCCTTAATGGATAAGATGCGTACAATTACAGCCCCATTTGTTCTTGCTATCCCATGGTAACATGCATCCTCAATGGTATTTTTATGCCAGACTATTTTCATATCCCTTCATGATTTCAAAGTTTTTATTAGAATTTATTATCTCTCTAGGTTTATATTAATAAAAAAATCAATGTTTCACATGACTTGAAAGAGGATGAATTAAAAATTACAAATAAATCTCTACACCATTTGACCCAGCAATCCCTCTCCTGGGTCTATACCCAAAGGACTTAAAAACAGCACACTACAGGGACACAGGGACATCAATGTTTATAGCAGCACAATTCACAATAGCTAAATGGTGGAGCCAACTTAGATGCCCTTCAATAGATGAATAGATTTAAAAAATGCGGCATATATACACAATGGAATATACTCAGCAGTAAAAGAGAATAAAATCATGGCATTTGCAGGTCAGTGGATGGAGTTAGAGAAGATAATGCTAAGTTAGAGAAGATAATCCCAAAAACCCAAATGCTGAATGTTTTCTTTGGTATAAGGAGGCTGGTTCATAGTGGGTTAGGGACGGGGAGCATGGGAGGAATAGACAAATTCCAGATAAGGCAGAGAGGTGGGAGGGGAAGGGAGGGGCATGGGGTTATAAATGATGGTGGAATGTGAGGATCATTATTATCCAAAGTACAGGTATGAAGACACAAATTGGGTGAATATACTATGTATACAACCAGAGATATGAGAAATTGTGCTCTATATGTGTAATAAGAATTGTAATGCATTCTGCTGTCAAAAATAAATAAAAATTTTTAAATAGAAAAAAATACAAATAAACAACGTAGAATCTGCAATATTTTGTGAGTTTTTCTGTGTTGCTGCATATGACAGTTTTTAATTTGAGGGTTTCTGGATTGTCACTTAGGGACTTCAGTGGTACAAGTGACAGCAACGGATGCTGATGACCCTACATATGGGAACAGCGCCCGAGTGGTCTACAGTATTCTGCAGGGGCAGCCGTACTTTTCCGTTGAGCCCAAGACAGGTAAAAACTGAAACTTAGCACAATTTTTGGTTATCATTTATATCATGGCTTAGAATTAACATAAGCTGTTTTTATTAAATAGGGTTGATTATAGACACTATATTATGTTTTTCCAAATATATTGACTTTGATTTAAAAAGTAGAATATTATTCATAAAGGAGTTATAGCCTTTTCAAGAATAGTTTGTGACCTTTATCTGAATTCCCTGAAAAATAAAACAAATGCTATTTATTCAAAAGTATTTCAACTGCTATCTGCTGTCTATAAGAAAATTTTGATTATTTAAATTTAAGTGTATTCTTGTTTGTTTCCTTTGGTTAATTCACATTGGGTTATTATATGCAGTAAAATTAAAAACTCAAGCAGAAAGATCTCTGCCCAGCAATTGAACAGATAGTAAGTAAGTTCAGTTTGTCATTCTAGAGGCTGGTTTTCTCCAGGAAATTAGTTGAAATAATTAGTTGATCTGATAAATGAAATTAATTTTTCTTTTTAGCTTTAGAGAAACTTTTTTGATGAGGTGCAAAATTGCATGACTAGAACATTTATGTGACTGGTTTATTATGTTTTGCTTTAAGCTGAAATAATTTTTATTAAATAAGACTATAACAAGAGGGGTTGTTATCTCAGTTATAAAATTATTATTTAGTGTGTTAGGATATCTGATTCTGTGGAAAGATAGCTGTCCATATTGTTGGTTTGTGCCATTGATTATTTTTATAACCATGAAAATGTGGAAATTCTCTACTTTTAGAAAAAAAAATGTAGTTGTGGATGGGCAGAATGACTTTATTTTATCTATTTATTTTTATGTGGTGCTGAGGATGGAACCCAGTGCCTCACACATTGATAGGCAAGCACTCTGCCACTGAGCTACAGCCCCAGCCCTAGGAATTCACTGTTATAAACAATTCCGCCTTTACAATGGAGTAGAATTCTTTACATATCTAAATTTATGGTAATAAATATTAATAGTACCTATGATCCTAAATGAATATTTTAATGGAACTGATCCTATCTTGTATATTTACAAAAATAGCAATATTAATTCATTCTCAAATCTCTACATAGGGAAATAATTTAAACATCTTTTGGAAATAACATGAACAGAGAGGTAAATTTATTTCTGGCCCATTCATTGGAGTTTTTATAAAGACTACAATGCATGTTTTATACCAGTATAATGGCATAGTTTGGGAATCTCCTGGAAAGTCTAAGAGGGGAGAAACATTCATAGTTAAGCAAGTATTCTAGGAAAAGTAATGAAAGTACTGAATTCATGATAGGAATTCGGTGAATGTAGAAAGTGTACTGATGTTTGACTCAATGATGGATCTTAGAAACCTCAATTTGAACACCTACCCATCCTTCCCTTATATATCTGCTTTTTTTTTTCCAATCTAGAAAGACATTGACAAGTTTCTGACAATTTTCTCACAAATTATATACTCTTTCATTATGTAAACTTCCCCAAAATAGCATGTACTAATCCCAAGGGTTAAATATTTTCCTGCTACTAATGAATGGCTTGGGATTTTTAGTTCTGCTGCAAGATGACAGAATTTTCCAGTAGTCCTATGAGATAAATACCTCACCAATTAATCAACAGAACAATATCACATGCCATGATATCAGTCCTTAAGTAAGTAAACTCAATTTTAGTTTCAGAATCCAAAGAAATCCCATTTACAGAAGAAGAAGAAAGTCTATTTTTAATGTAGCAATCATGGTAATCATTGGGATTTCTCTTTTTATGGTATTGTGAGCACTTTTGCCCTCTCAGCTAATTCATGCTACACAGAAGGCACTTTTTTTGGGGAAAAAAAGTTGCATCTTTTTTATGACAAAAATGGAAATTTTTCAGTCCTTTAGGGCATGGAGAGCTATAAATCAAATTTTAGTTAGCCTTCCGTATGGGGTGTCAATCTGCTTCTTATCTATGTGAGAAATAACATTATTTTCCACTTCTCAAAACCTAAGGGTTTTGGAAAAGAAAGTTAATTTTTGACAGGAAAAATGTTGAATATATGCTAAATAAAGATTGTCAAAAATAGGCCCAGGCAATACCTTCCCATAAGTTTGTTTAACTGTTAAGAAGAAAGTAGCAAGTACTTAAGACCTCAGTGCATTATTCCACCCGAAGCTGTGCTCACTGGCCCTGTGACTAGGAGTCAATTGTATTTTTCACTTTAATTTTTTCCTTTGCAAAACCAGAATTTAAGTAGCTGCAAAATTGTTAACAGTATTGACAACTTACTTTTATAAGCCAATAAAATGGTACCAGAAACAAGATACTGCAGTACTTCAAAGATCACGATTCTTATCCTTGTCTGCATGATGTTCACTAAGTGATTGGGAGACAGCACTGTTGCAAGGTCCATTTATTCTGCGACCTGTGAAACAATAGATCCCACACGTGGTTCTGTTTGATCATGTGGCGGGACTGGTGAAATAATCTTCAGCCAACAATGAAAAGCAGACACCTTGCTTTAAACATTTTAAGGATTGAAATGTCCTCAGCAGAACTTTAAACCAAGCTTGGGGTGAGTCTGACAGATCAGACCCTAGAGTCCTGAAGCCAGCTCTGGAAGAAGGATGGACTGTTGAACATCACTCGTTATTTAGAAGTTCTTTCTTAAACATGTGATTGGGGACTGTGTGGTTCCCCAGTTATCCCTTGCATATCACTTGCTTTATCATAGTTTTATGTGAGTAGTATCATCACCAAAAATCAACCCCCCCCTCCGTTTCCAAATATGTCATTCACTCATATCCCATGCTGTGGGGTATCTTGATATGGATGGGCCTCAGCTTGTATCAAAGTTTGCCGAGGTCACCCCTCATGATTGTGAGAGAAGGCCCTCCTCGGTGACTCATCATTTGGTTCCAGTTCTGCAATTCTGTTGACTGTTCTCTTGTCTTTTTATGACTTTGTTATATGCTACACTAACTTATGTGCAAAGCAGATAATACAAAGGGTAATACAAAAAATTTAGAAAGAAATCAAACTTTTTAGGAAGAGATTCACCATCATCAATCAAGTTTCAGATGATATATAATCAACCCAGGTGAACATACTCATTTACAAATATTTGCAAATAAATGTACTTTCCACATTTATATATGTTCTTCTGGCAAAGATTAAACTGTCCTAGGGGCTTATTAGTGTTTTTTAAAACATATGATTAGTTAATATCTAATTTAAATATTTCTGAATATTATGCACTGAAAGTTTGTATTGTACAAACCATACTATATCATAGCTGAGGCTGTGTATTACACTTCATATTTGATAAAGTCTACGGATAACTATCAGTCATAAAAGTAGCATACTTATTTTATTGCCTAATTTAGTAAATTCATTTATAATTAGTGCTCTACTATTTACAATTTTTCATCGAAGGAGTATTTTTAAAAACAGAAAGCAGATCTTAAACATCTAAGTTCATTCTACTTTCTAAGTTCCTGTGAAAATTAATTTTCAAGATTCTTAAATGTTTATTTTTTTCAAAAGTTGACATTGCTTTGTCCAGGATCTATTTCATCATGCCTCAGTTTATACATTTGTAAGAAAAAATGTTGCTTGACCCCAGTCCATATTCATTTTTGTAAATCTACATATATGTAACAAGTTATTCTGAAGGTATTATTATGAGCATACATGTATTTATATATCTATATATAGATACACACACACACACACACACACACACACACACACACACATATATATATATATATATATATGTAGGTATATTTATTTTTCCAATGCAAATGAAGTGTAAAAGATCTACCCAACAAGAATATTTGTCCTTCACATTCTCTAGATATCCTTTCTACTCTAAGGTTTTAGCTTTTATAATTTTTAAACATTCAGTGCTTATCAATAGGTCATATCACAGAATGAGTTGTTGGGTTTACTATGCTTAATGAAGTGTTCAAACAGGTGCTTTCCTCATGAAAGAAAGTAGCATATAGGACTCTGAATGGATTTTTTTAAATGACTGTTGTTACCCAATCAGAATGTGCATAGAGTAATGCTTCTCACCTATAATAGAACAATTGATCGTTTTGTATTAAAATTTGTAGATGTGTCTTTAATAGCAAATTGTTGTATTGCAGTACTCTCCTGGATATGTGCTATGTTTGTTAATGTCATGTAACGTAACTCTTATTGACATAACATAAGGCCAAAGAGGCTAATGTTTGTAATGACCATCACTGGGCTATTTTAAAACCTCAATAATGAATGCTGAAAGAAATTGCATATAGTTAATAGATATACCTTCACCTTAATACCAGTTACATTTATTATCATTCACAGGTGCTCAGCCATACAAAAACTATCATCTTAAAAGTAGTTACCAAGAAAACTGACATGATATCCAATAATTCCTGTTAAAAGCAAACAGTCAAATAGCAAGTGATGTGGATTTTTCACAATCTTTTTTTTTTTTTTTTTTTTTTTTTTGGTACCGGGGATTGAACTCAGGGTCACTCAACCACTGAGTCATACCCCAGCCTGATTTTGTATTTATTTAGAGCCAGGGTCTCATGAGTTGCTCAGTACCTCAAGAGGCTGGCTTTGAACTCTGGGTACTCCTGCCTCAGACTCCCTAGCCAATGGGATTACAAGCGTGCACCACGGCTCCTGGCAGTTTTTCACAATTTGATGTTTGTGCATGGCCTCTTGTCCGTCTTGGTGGTGCTCTTGCAGGGGTTGACTCTTCACTTTTGACCAAGGCTGCACCAAATAGCTTCAGCTCATTCCTAGTGCCGACCTCTTGACATTCAACACCTGCAGGACAGAAGCATAAGGAAGCTGATGCCTCTGTTAATGCTACAGTTCTAGAACTCTTGGCATGAGTATAGAGAATGAAGGTTATATTGAAGAGAGTGGGGAACACAGATGGTTCTGGGAGTTGTGAGTACAGATGGCCTAGGTTCTAGTTATAGTAAGGAAGTCTTCCTTGGTTAATTAGATCCCTGAGAAAGTTGAGTTTTCAATACTAAGATTCTTTTTGAAATATTAATTCACTCAGGGTGGTATCCAAAAATGATGACTTAGCTCTAGTGAGGAAATTCCAATGGTTGAATCCCTACAGTTTGAGAACCCCTAGTCTTTGTTTGCTAGGCTCATTAGAAATCTGAGGCTAATGTCCTTGCCTGTGTATGCAGCATCTGGGCTCTGATGAGTGTTTTTCTAAACTGTGGCAGATTGCAGAAGTGGCTCTTGTCTATGTCTCACTGTACACACACTGAAAATTTCAGAAGATGCCATGGTAACAGAATAGGCCTTGAAAACCCATGAATGACTTATAGAACATTAGAGAACAATCAGAAATTTTCCTAGACTAAGAGAAAAAAAAATCCAGACAATTATCAAACACTGTAAGTCTGTTTATGTTTTATATGCACTAACCTGGATCACAAGTAAGTGGAAATTTCCAAATTACTGAGTCAGATGATAAATCTATAGAAAACTTATTATTCAGAAAGCCTAAAATCAGAGCCAGTCTCTCCAGAAGAGCTAATGGATAGCTTTTTTTTCTCATTAAAAAGAGTTTAAATTTACTGAAAATATTATTATTTGATTTTTAATGTAATATTTATTAATGACATATTACAATATTTTTAACTTTCTTGAAAATCTCACAGATTATAGACATCCAGTTAGTCAAAACTCACATTTACCAGTTCAGAGACATTGTAATAATAATTTTCTCTGTGTATGTGTATGTCTGCGTGTGTGTGTGTATCCATGTAATATATTACAAATGAAAATAAAATCTAATGTATAATTTTTTTTCTGAATGTAGAAAGCTTGCACTTAATAGTAAAAGACAGAAAAATTCATGTAACTAGAAATATAGAATTATTAAATGCCTTTATTTAAATTTGTTTTTTCTCCATTGTTTTATTATTGTTCAAACTATGTTTAGTAGCCAAGACATTTGGAAATTGTCTTTGCCACATGAATTAATCTGAAAACTTTAAAATGATTTTAGCTTTTGAAAATGTTATTTTTAGGGTCTCTTATAAAGATAAAATTAAAGGTGTGAAAAATAAGCAAATAACTTGGACTACCAGACTCCTATTCTAATGATGCTTTTTTTCTTTAAAAAAAATAGTGTCACCAAACAAAACTAAAAGAGGCTGAGTCTGTAGTGTTTGCTTCACTAGTTAGTTGAGATGCATAGATTTCTCTTCATCCTATGAAATTTTCAAAATAATAATTCACTGGCACATAGTAGTATTGAAAGGAAAAATTGGGGATGAAGAGAAATTTTAAAAAAACACTAAAATGATGAGTAGTACATGTTCAAAAATAATTCATCCTAGTATTTTTTCACAAAGATGTGGCAAGTACATTTATTGGTCAAGTAATAAAGATTATCAGTGTTTAATAGAAAACATTGTCTACACAAAGAACATGATTAACAGCATTAATTAATTAATTAATTAATTGATTAAAAGAAGATAAAAGTTAAAGATAGAGATCTGTAAGTGTTAGAGTCTGTAAACAAGTCAAGATGGCGCCTGGCATTTTGCCAGAGGGAGTAGTTTGTGAAGTAACCCCAGCGAGCTATTAAGTGTGGAGATTCCTTATTGGTTGACTGCTGTATCTAGTTTATGTTAATTAAGATAAGCTGTGTGGAATGTATATATACCCCTCCTGTCCTACAATAAATGGCTCCCACTCCTGCTGTATCAATGTACACAGTTGCTTATCACCTCCCGGTTGTTTTGCTGCAGCCGGACTGCGGCAGTAAGTTCTAGAATTACAGAACTTCTAGGTAAAGACTGTGTGTTTGGAGATATTGGAGTTTTGTTTTGCCATAGAGTTAGAAATATTGAAGAAGGAACAGGAAATATTCCCAGGATTATTAGCATACAGATAAGAATATTTATGAACTAAACACTTGTCCCTGGGACTTAGAGATTATACATCTATGTTGTTTTCATTTTAATTGTGATATTTCAAAGATTAATTATAAGTAGTGGGCTGGGGATGTGGCTCAAGTGGTAGTGCGCTCGCCTGGCATGCGTGCGGCCCGAGTTCGATCCTCAGCACCACATACCAACAAAGATGTTGTGTCTGCCGAGAACTAAAAAAAAATAAATATTAAAAAAAATTCTCTCTCTCTCTCTCTCTCTCTCTCTTTCTCTCTCTCTCTCTCTCTCTCCCCCCTCTCACTCTCTCTTAAAAAAAAAAAATTATAAGTAGTGCATAGATTGTCACAAGATTCAAAGGAGGTAGCTAAAGTCATTGTGTATTGCTGTGTTTGCAGCAACAGACCCAAAATATACTTGTGTATTTGAGTAAGTAACTGTCCAAAAACTTCAACTTGCTCAAATAAGTGTAACTTAAATGCTTAAAATATCAATGTGTTGCTGGTGTGTGTGTGTGTGTGTTTGATAGTGCTCAGACCTAAATAAGATATGGTTGCTTAAGATAAGAACGTTATTTAACTTGGAATCTTGGTAATTGATAATAATTTTTTTGTAAATTATTCTAAGTTTTCACAAGGGATAAAATAGAAGGATAGGATAAGTTCACTGCTATGTACTTGAATAGATAACTTCTCATTATTCTACATAGAGACCCATTTTGTATATTTTAATTGTTATTTTCTTAACTATTTTCATGAAAATTAGATAATTCTCTGCATCTGATATTGAAAAGACTGCATTTTTTCTTTTTTTATATTGTATGTATCTGAAATATTTCTTTGGTATTTAGTGTACATTAAAATGGTTAAAGTAAACAGAATGGAAAAGGAACTAGCTCCTTGTGTCATTGCTCGTTGTTGTTAGTATACGTGTGGTACAATTCATCATGCATTTTACTGGGATTTGAAATCTTACAGGAGTCATCAAGACTGCCCTTCCAAACATGGATAGAGAGGCTAAAGACCAGTATTTGCTTGTCATTCAGGCAAAGGATATGGTTGGTCAAAATGGCGGACTGTCTGGAACTACATCAGTCACCGTGACCCTGACTGATGTCAATGATAATCCACCTCGTTTTCCTCGAAGTAAGCCACTGTTTTTTGACTAAATTTCCTTGTAAGTCGCTCTTGCTCTCTCGCACTCTCTCTTTCTCTCTCTATCTCTTTATTGCATCCTCCTCACATTTTCTTTTACCAGGAACACAATTTTAACCCAGTAAAATGGAATTATAAGGAGTCCAGAAGACAAATCATGTCTTTGTATCAATGCTATCATAAATACAAGTTTTCTTTCACTCACATTTGAAATTCCAGACAAATGTTGTGTTTTAGTCTTTTTTTCTAAAACTATTCTTTTTAAACATTTTGTAAGTTATGGGATTGTTGCCAATTAGTAATATACTTCATCAATTCTACACATAAAAATACTGCTTTATTTTTAAGATCAAGAAAAGGCAATAAGAATTTTTTTTTTTATTTCGTTAGTTTTAAGCAGTTCATGCATACTAAACACTCCTTTGGCGGTTCTACCATATCTGTCTTGTGCAAACATTCAGTGTTTCAGAATAAATCAGTCAAAAGGAATAGAACCACATGCCCTCAATTCAGCTTTTTTGACCAATGCAGCTTTTGACTTATCCAGTAGAAAATGGAGGGAAAAAAAAGAATGTTCTCCAGGTAGAAGTATTGTGTATGTGAAAAGCATTTCATCTTGACTCTTTTTAGTTTCCTATTTTTCTTGTTCACATGTGGGATTTCTTTAGAATGATAAAGAAAAAAAAAAAGATATGCAGGCTACAACATCTATGCAGTATCTCTAAAATGCAGAACTAGATTGCCAACCAACAGTGGAAGCAAATAATATTAAACAAGGAAGCTTTAGGAGCAACTATAAAAACCAGGGTTTTTTTTCTTTAAATAACACTTCTTAGCTAATACAATTTCAGTGTTCATATTTTTATGTTTATATTATTGTGCAAGAAACATTGTAATACCACCTGGTAATTTAAAAAGTGATCCCAGATTTATATATATATATATGTGTGTGTGTGTGTATATATATATATTTTGTTTGTTTGTTTGTTTGTTTTTTAAATGAGCCTGTCTTTAATTGTGGTCTTGACAGCTTATCATGGGGGAGAAGGAAGGAGTTTTAGAAAATGAAAGTAATAATGTAGTTATCTTGGGCTCAAAATAAAATTAACTGCTACTCTTTCCTTTAAACCCGGGATGAGAAGCATTGATACCTGGACTTTTAGTAGCATTAGTTGTCATGCTTTGCCAAGAACAAGCACGGGTTCTACAGCTTATTAGATGCTCTGCTACTTATTAGAGTCAGGAAAGCCCAGGATATGCCAGTGAGATTTTCATTTTTTGCTGGGATCTTTTCTACAGTTTAATTACTATTCTAACCTTGAAATTCTTGAATTTTACTAAGGACATTGCTAGATGTGTGAAATAAGTCACTCTCAAAAATCATAAGCATATATTGAAGTCTCTTAAAAAAAATGATAACTGTCACAATCTTTTGAAAACTCCAAACAAGTCTCAGCCAGAAATAGAATGTAGTCTCTTCATGTGGACAAGTCTTCCTTTCTAAAGTCCTCTCCAAGGGAATTCGTCCTCTTCTCTTCATTTAAGTACAAATGCACTACAATTTAACAACCCAAGGGGAATGGAACAAGGGGCCGGAGGCAAGAGAAGTCAATGTTTCCAGAGAAATGGTGAAGAAACATCTGGTTCTGAGCAGTTTCCTTTCTTCCTCTATTAATTTTTTTTTTTTTAGTTGTAGGATGTTTAAAATAATTTATTATAAACACTAAACACTTTTTTAAGTTATTCTTTCTTTTTTACTTCTTATAACTGTATGAATAATATTGGTTTTTTATCTTGTAATACTAATCCCCAAATCAGTTGCACATAAACCCTACAAAAATAATTCTTATCCTCAGTAAATTTACAAGCTACGATAAAAATGATCACACACTTCCTTGTCCACTTTTCTTAAAAAAAACTTTTTCAGGAAAAGATATTAAATAAATTCCAATCTTCAGGTGGTAGAAATAGTGAGTCCTGTATTTGCCTATTAGAAACCAAAGCTATTCGGTTTTTATTTATAAATGTTTATATTAGTTATGATAATTATTATGTTCAATTGCTTAAATGCAACAGTTATGCATGAATCATGTTTTAATTATTTGAAACTTATTTTTATTAACAATAACATATTTCTTCTGCCTTTCCTTAGACCATCTGTGTCTGTTCTCACATGGTTGTCTTGATCGACTCATGACTATAAGTTTCTTGAGGCTATATGAAAACTCATTTATTTCATACTGTCTTAACATATTTATTGAAAAGCAAAAACAAATGAAGTAAAGTTTATGCAAAAACAAACCAAACATAGGTGTTATTATTATTTTGGTTAGCTTTGTGTTAGGTTTTATTCATTTCTTGTTTTGACTTTCACAGGATCTTATCAATACAATGTCCCAGAATCATTGCCTGTAGCCTCAGTTGTGGCCAGAATCAAAGCTGCTGATGCAGACATAGGCGTTAATGCAGAAATGGAATACAAAATTGTGGATGGTGATGGACTGGGGATTTTCAAGATATCTGTTGACAAAGATACACAGGAAGGCATCATTACAATACAGAAGGTAATGTTTTCTTTATTTTTATTTTCTATGAGGGAAATGTCACACAGACTACTGAGAAGTCATGTCTGCCTCCCTGCAAGGATAGACAAACTGTATAGCCACGTGGAAGTAATGCCATTTTCATTTATCCTAAGAAAAGTTATGCACTTACTTGCAGGTGGCAGAATCTTCAGGAAACTTGAATGGTGTTTGTAATAATGCCTGTCAATTCTGTTGTCTGTGTAAAACCATAGTACTTTGTATACCACTGCTGACAATTAAGCACACTGACAAATGTGCTGCATGTTTCTTTGACTATTCCACTAAAAATCCCCAACCTTAACATAAAGCCTTTTATGTACACTAAATAAAGGCTATTGTTTTCTGTACGCATGAAAATATTATTGAAAAAATGGAAGTAGAGAGCAAAATAATAAAGACTTGCTATATTAGCAATTATTTTCTTTTAAAATTTACAGCAATTATTCTTTTTAAATTTTTAGAATAATTGCTATACTCCTTTATTAAAGATACAGTAGTTTTATCTATCTATCTATCTATTCATTTATTTATTTGGTACAGAAATTGAACCCAGGGTGCTTAACCACTGAGCCACATTCCCAGCCTTTTTTACATTTTTTATTTTGAGACAGGGTCTCGCTAAGTTTCTTAGGGGCTTGCTAAGTTGCTGAGACTGGTTTTGAACTTGTAAACCTCCTACCTCAGCCTCCCAAGTCATTTGGATTTACACACATGCATAGTGTACTTGGAAAATTTATAATAATTTAAAAATTTACATAACTAGAACAATTTGTATTAGAAGAGCATGGATAGCTCTGGAACCTATTATAATCCTTTAAATAAAGACAAGGGAAACAAAAACATGAACTCTTCAGCTCCTCTTCAATACATGTGCACAATCTTTGACAAATATTCAATTAAGAAAAAAAGGCCAAAAGATATTATGTGGGAATATGGGCTTTTTATATTAAATATTAGAAAAAAATTTAAAAACATAAATTCAGATCGCTTCCCAAACTGAGATGTTTTGCCAGCCTGACAATCCAGGTGCATAACTCTGTAATTAACAATCCTCAATAACTATCAAATCGGTAAAGAAAGTTAAATTTTAGTTTTGTAGTAAGACATATGTTTGATTTCAGGCCAATGGGCAAAATATTTCTGCAATTATTTCCAGTGGACAGCTGCTGTTTTAGCTCAGCTGGTAACAATCTTTGTACAAGTTTTAATAAGTAGAACAGGCCAACTGTTGTTAAAAAACAAATGTTTTGTTTTGTTGTCTAAAATAAAAGGAATGCAATCAGGTACACTGTTGCTCAAAGATTTCAAAGGTGCATGTGAAATCAATCTGCTCATATTTAAGGATTTTTAGTACATATTGGAATTATTTTTACTGCATGCAGACATATTTTATATATTTTGATGAAGATGTTATGAATCATCGAAAAGTATATATTTGGAATGAGATATTCAGTAATAGAAAAATAAAAATATATTCTCATTCCTTATTATCATTTAAATTTTAGAAAACTGTTAAAAAGCAAACCAGAAAAAAGAAGACAAAAAATCATTAAACCTTAAAGCATAAAATTCGTGAAAAATTATAAGATGAAATTTGATTCTAACTTATAATAACATCAAATAACACAAGTAATTATTATTATAAGTGATGATTAATATCAGGCAGATATCTGAATTATTTAAATGCCTTATCATATATAATTTTTTTTTGATCTCAGAGAGGTTTCGGGAGTACAGTAAAAATATGGACTTGTAAAATATCTGACATAAAATAAATTGTTACATGACTTATGATATTAAGGAATTTTTGCACTTCACCAAAGTGATGTGATGTTGTTAGCATATTCAGTCAATGGGAAATGTTTATATAAATCATGTAAAAATAGCAGATTTAAAATTTTACAAACCTATGTTTAAATTTTTTAAAAATGTTATTCCTTCAGAATAAAGGATCACAATATAAACATTAAAATGTTAATACTATGATTTCTGGAACTTAGCTTTATTATTTTTCAATAACATATAATATGCATTACATTTTGTTATAATGAAAATTTATTAAGTATATAAAATGTTTCTAAATGGCCAAACCTAAATATATAACATTAGCAGTTTATCACTTTGACTACCATTGAGCATAGAACTTCTTTGCAAATGCACAAATAAGGGGTAGAGATGTTGATCAGGGTTTCCACGTTAGTGTATACTGGGAGTTCTCTTGAGTATTGAAAAGGACATCTTTCTGTGTCTCAAAAACACTCCACATTCTATAAACATTTATGTTAATAAAATTCTTATACTTGATACTAGAAATTCCCCACTCATATATACCAATCAAATGGTGCTTTACAAAATAAGACTGAATAATTGTTTATTGAAGACACATTGCCATTATTTGTTTTGATAATTTATTTTTCTGAATACAATATAAGATTCTTCACAATTAAAAATAACTTATTTTCTCCAGTGTTTCCTAACAGATGAATTACCTCTAATTGTTCTTTCTTGTTTATATAATGTCAATGATTTTTTTTTGGAATAATTAAGTACACCAGTGTATAGAATCTTAAGTAGCTATGAATGCCTAACATGTGTAAGACCCTAGGACTTGTCCCCAGTACACAGAAAAGAAAAGAAAGGAAGGAAGGAAGGAAGGAAAGAAAGAAGAAAGAAAAATTTTCATAATTTTACTATTATAGCATAAATAGCCAATAAAAATGTTAATTATTAATGCAACAAATATAGTAACTTAGACTAAGAAATTAGCAATGATTAATTTCTTTCAAATACAGTTCCTCAAAGTTGCTTTAACTTTGCTCTGGTGAAAGATTGATCTGGTTTCTGTTTTATCTTAAAACTAGAGATACATTTACTATATTGGGGCAAAACCTTTAGATTCTGAAAGTTAAGCCATCTGCTGCTACGGATAGCATGAGCCTGAGACTTGCAGCCTGCCAGGTTTGATGATCATCATCTTCTGAGTGCAGGGTGCAGCATATTGAGCCAGGTGTCGGAATCTTTACTGTTAGAAATGGGGGAAACTGCTACCACCAGCACAACAGAGACCCGCACGGTCTGTTGGAAGTGCACATTATTTCAGCATGGGAACGAATGGGAACAGAATCTCAGGGATGTTATTTTTTGCATGCTAAAACTCTTTGGTCTTAGCATTGTTAACTTTACACATTCCTTCTTCCCTTCACGTTTTCATGTGATTCTGAGTAAATAACAGTACTAGGGCTATTACTTGGCATACATCAGCCTGACTTGTTTCCAAAGCCCACTCTGACTCGAAACTCATTTATAAAAATTATAATTTTTTTTTATTTTCTGCCAATGCTTATATCTTGTAATGCCTAAGCTAAACTATTTAAATAAGAACTCTCACCTATACTGAAATAAACATAAGTAAGTAGTTCCTAGAAGAAGGGTTTAAAATAGTAGAAATCACAAATATACTTTTGCTATAGTTGGAAATTTTTTACTTGGAAAAAATCATTCATGCTAAGTTTATGTTCTATGTCTAGCACTGTACTTAGTCCACAATAATCCAGGGTTCATCCTGTTTATAAACCTGAAGCAAGATTCATATTCCAACTCCTTTACCTGGACTTCGCAGATCCACTTGACTCCTAGGAAAATTCAGAATGGTATTTACCAGGTACATATCCCACTGTTCTCCGTTACATTCAAACACCTAGAGTGATGAACACTAAACTATTTAGATTCCTGGAAGTAATAGCGATGTTTTTCTATCTCTTCAGACATTTGCTTTTCCCATACATGTGTGCCCCTTCCATCATGGGAATTGCTCTAATAATGTGATGTTAATATCCCACCTTCTACAGATACCATGATTTAGTTTTTTACAGATTTAGCTGTGACTGTAAGGATTTGGGTCAATGTCTAGGGCTTTGTAGAAGTGTCCAAGAGAGCTCAGGCTCCAGGTGCCAGTCAAGGGGTCAGTCCCACCCAGGCTCTAGAAATGTGGAGATGTCCTGGAGATGGGGTTGACAAGGGGATGCACAGCAGGGTTCCTCAGGTGGACAAGGAAAGGAGCATTGCTCCCAGAGGTAGTCAGAGTGCAGATTCACTATATGAGTTAGCATGCGGCATACAGAGAACCAAAACCAGGACATTGTAACTGGAGAAAATGTGAAAGGAAACGTCGACTCCAGGCGAGGCAGGGCAAGCTACCAGGCTCCTCATGCCTCTGTCTCCAGGCTGCTGCTTGCTAGCAGAGGGGCAGGCACCATGCTCTGCAAGACCATTGATAATAAAGATGATAAGGAACTTTAGGAGCAGTGTCAATATATTACATGATGAGTAGACGATTAGTACATCTGCTAATTTCTCTTCACCTTTATTCTTGGAACTGTTTGTGATAACCCTTATTCATTTCAAATATTTCACTTCATTTCAAAGGACTGCATTATAATAAGCGTCAGTGTCTCTGTAAAATGTCACTTCCCTGGTCCCAGACAAATAGCATACTCCTTCTCTCTCCTGCTGCCTTATTCTCTCTTGCATTTCTCTCACATTGAAAACCTAAGTCATTTTTGTTTCTGTCTTTGCCCTTCCTGATCCATAGCATCTGATACTTGTATGTTTTCTTTCTTTCTGACATTATCTTAAGCTTGGTTATCATTGCTCCACTTCTAAATAACGTCCACAGATCCTTAGCTCACGACCTGCTTCCAGCTTCTCAAGCCCTAAATCCCTCCTTTGGTGGGGGTGGGGGGGCTGTTCAAAACTCAACATTATTTATTTTTATGATTTCATCTAGTTGTAAAATAATCTACTTACACTGTAGAAATAAAAGTGATACAACCAAGAAACAGGAAGACAGTTATTATAGAAAATGAGATCATACTTTCAAGATCCTGGGATAATTTATTAAAATTTGTTCAAATTAAAGAGAGTTTTCATTAATAACAGCTATAAAGTAAGTTAGAATCAATTTCTTCGCTGTACTCACTTTATGACACCGGGAGCTGTGTAAAGAACACCCCTCCCTGTTTCACATCCCTGAATCCTGGATCCTAAAGAAAGGTGCCTGCATTTCTAACCAAGGCGAGTTTCCTCCTTCAACCCAGTGCACGGACCCAATGGTGTATCTATTCTCTGCTTAAAATTCTGTCATTAAGCTTTCTTTGGAGTGATCTTTTTAGAATTAGAGAAGTCTGTCCTTGAGATCTTCTGTCTGAAGTAACAACTCTTTGTGGCTCTAAAATATCAGGACTTTAATTTTCAATTCTTTTCATCAAGATTTTGATAAACTTTGGATCTACAATATACCCTAGCAATAGGATAGTGTGGGCGGCCCACCAAGATACACCCTTCAGGGTGTAGGCAGACGTTTATGACTAGGCTGAGAGGATGTTGACAAGATTTTTGTAAAAGACTCTCATTTGTCTGTTAGGATGGTTCTGACAGTGTAAGTATTACTTCACATTTGTATTAGAGAGTTTCGATGTCCATTTGGATACAGTAAATTTTAATGGGATTGTGGTTTTACCTGTGGTACATGCTTGATAACCACTTGGACTTATTTTTCTACATAGTATAATAAAAATCTTTAGTCCAAATTTTTCATTAGCAATATGTCACCATAGGTATAATGAAATCATTCTAGTTTGAGCAAATTATTATCAGATTTTGAAACATTTATGCATACTACCTTGAAATATAGGATGAACTCAGGAGAGTAGGGAAGAACAACAGAGAAGCAATCTTTTTTTTAAAAGATGTTCAAACAAACAAACAAACAAAAATAGATGATTGTGAATGATTACCTTTAAATATGCTTTACTATGTTTTCTGGAAAAGCTTTCCTAAGATCAAATGTGCAGAAATCAGAAAGATAAAGATTTGTACACATAGTCCTATAAATAAGTTTTTCATGATCTAATCACCACACTATTCATTAAGAATAAATGACTATGTAGTATAAATGTGAAAAATGATAATTAAACTGCAGTATTCAACAGTATGTTATAACTTGGCAATTTATGAATGTGTCTATGATAAAATTTACAACCAGTAACATAGGGACTCAAAATTCACAAAGTGTAAACATAAATATTATCCCTCCTGAGTGAAAACAATGTTTTCCATTCCACCTAGAATTCTTTCATTTTATATTTCTGTGTCATAATTTACAACTTAGGAACTTTAGTCTTTCATGTTTTTCCTTTGAGATGTAGCAATTCTTCCTTTAATGTACTTCAGTTTTCAATATAAAACCTCAGTTGGGATTAAATATGGAATTATTCTCCTACAAAATGCATTACTATAGAGCTAGGGTACAGTAAAAAATGAGCATTTTTAAATTGTATTTCCTATGAAGGATAACCACTAACCAGTCTCTAGCTCATGATAGCCTGGTTTGAGCCTTGTATAGTCACACTATCAAGATAACATGCTTAAGTTTCCTTAAGATAATTCTTCTCTGCTGTCTTTGTAATCTCTTCACATCCATACCCTAAAGAGGAATGAATGGAGTCAAAATAAGGAAACACTCTTATTGACGTATTGATAATGCTAGCAACTCCCACTGTTGTGGGTGAAGAAAAGTCTTGAATTGCAATGTCCCTTCACCCTCAGCTGAGCTGCAGGGATCTCTAATACTTGGGGTTGACTTGCCCGTATTGAAATTTGTCTTTTTCATGCTACTTGCAATAATGAGGGGCTGCTTTTCAAAGTCAGGTGTATGTTTCACTATTTTCAAAACTGCTTCTGATGTGTGGTGGAGGAAAATCAAACCGCTGACATCTCCAGTGTACTTTTCTTCCTCTCATTAAATTTTTTTCTTTCAAAGCTTTTATTCAATTAATTCAGTTGCTGAAGATGCATATTTCTCAAAGTGGATCAAAATATTGCTCCCTTCTGACAGTGGAAAAAGCATAAATTTTGGATTATTTAAAGGCTGAAATATAAGATTAGTACACTTATTCTAACTTGGTGGACTGCTGAATTTTTGACTGTGTTTTCCATCTTATGCAGATCACTTTTACTATATATATGTAGGTACAACCCCACATTCACATCATCATTATGCATGTATGCTCATGTGCACAGGCTTATATTCTGCTTATTACAATGTAAACTTAACTATGCTAGAATATTCAAGTTTAGAGATACAATTCAGCTTTTGTAAAAAAAAAAAGAATGAACATTCTTTGAAGTAAGTTGACATTAATCTAAATTTCAACACTTGATAGACATGATCAAAAGACACAAAGACTTTGCTCACTTAGAAGTATTTTCTACTTTCTTCGATTTTGACAGTTATCATAGCAGTGTTCTCACAGTATGCGTGTGTCAAAGACATTTCCAGTGAGCCCATTATGAAATTTATTTGACTTAATGCAAGGCACAGATAACATAAAATTGTCCTTACTTCTGTCTCTTGCCATGGCATATTGATTCCTAGATCAGTTTCAATGGGTTAAAATCCCAAGAAAGAGATATTTAAGAAATAGATTTGAAAGGATTAGTGACAACATAAGGAAGGTCAAAGGGAGAATTTAATGGCAAAACCAATGTTCGAGTTTAAGTAACTAGACCAATGTTTTTTCCCTTAAATATGAAAATCATCAGCATGGCTCGCAACATGTTACCTTTGACATACCTGCCATATGTAGGAGATCATGAAGAAATGTGAGAAGCTCAAGGATGAGTCCAAAGTACAACTCATGCCTAGGAGTCATTTGCACATGCAAGGCATCAACACTGCAGGAACAACCTAGAATATCAGCGGAACAAATGCATACAGTGAGGAAAAGAAGGCTATAGATTTCTTGGTCAAAGCAAAAAATTTAAGTTGCAGAGCAGAAAAAGCCTCGAAGAAGGCAATTTTTTTTCATTTTTCCAGGATTAAGGTTTTTTAAGAGAAGTTAAATATAACTGATAACAAAGCTAACAAATAATAAAGATGAGAAATAACTTTAAGGAAAAACAATTAGAAGAATTCAGTGATTCAAGCTCTTGGCAAATTCAAAGCCATGTGCAGATCCGACCTCTCCTCTTAGCCATTTCAAGAATATTTAATGTATTTCCTTTGGGTATATTATCGTCCATGCCAAATGCAGAAGTTACCAATACTCCATATCAGTTATGTGTTGCTCCTTAATAAATTATGCTGAAAACCAGTGTGTTAACCTGACAACCTTTCTTTAGTTCATGATTTTGTGAGTCAACAATTTGCTTCGCTCAGTAGAGTGATTTTTCTGTTGGTCTTGGGTGGGCTCCCCAACTACTGGTCAGCTTGTTGGCTCTGCCTCTGTATAGGTGGTGGTCTACCTGGAAGAGCATCAAGGGGTGCTGGACATCTTCCTCTCATCAGGCAGTGGCTAACCTGGGTTTGTTCCATGAATGGCAAGAACAGAAGGCACATGGTGTCTTGAACCTGATATCCAAAATCCATACATCATTATTTCTGCCACTTTACCTCATTCAAAGCTAGAACAGGGACATCCCAGATTCAAAGAGGGTACTAGATGCAAAAGAAGCTACAAACTATGTGGACACAGGAATGCTAATAAATGGGTTTCATTGTGGCATCTTCATGCATAAGTATGACATATTTGATCAAATTAATTCCCCCTTACCTCCCATTGTCTTCTCTGCCCTCTTCCTCTGATCCTCTGTCTCTATACTAGAAGTCTCATTTCAGAAAAAAAAAAAAAAAAACGTTTTGAGTCTCAGCTATGCTCCAGAGAGATGAAATGACATTCATGTTACACTTATGGAATGGCAAAGGGAAGGCTGCGTTTCAGGTCTGCAAATTTCCACAATTGTCCTTCCTCCTCTGTCATCCTAACTTAAGGGGTAATTGTTTAGATCAAGATCAATTAATCTCTGTCACTGTTGATGAAAATTCCCAGGAAAGCATATGGTAAGCTTTAGGTCATAATCTGAATTCAGCTTCCCTGAAGTGAGCCCTTGTGTGTAAGGCCCTGGGCACAGTCAATAGGGCATGCTAGGAAATGCAGACCTCAGCTTAATAAGGAATTGCCAATCAGGTTTTCAATTTGGGGTGGAAATATATGGTGATTTTCAAGGCTTGCTTTCTATTTTGTGTTACAGAATCAAAACAGACTAGCTAAATTCACTTTAGGAGGTTAAGGTAAATAAAATACTGACCTCCCTAGAACACACAGGGAACCTGTAAATATTTCACTTCACAAGGCAAAAGGAAATCTTCAGGTGTGATTAAGTTAAGGATCTCCAGATACGGATATTATCCTGGATCCTGTGATTTGCCTCAATATTTAATCACAAAGGTCCTCATAAGAGGGATGCGGGATGGATCTGAGTCAGAAAAAGAAGGCATGGTGCCAGATCCAGGGGCTGAAGTGCTGAACTTTGAAGATGCAGGAAGGGGCCATGAGTCACAAATCCTTGCTGCCTCTGGATGTTGGAGGATTCTCCCTGGTTCTAGAGGAAAACAATCCCATCAATGCTTTCATCTTCAATTTTCACCCTCCAAAACTTTAAAACGACACATTTATCATTGTTGAGACACTAAGTTTGTGGCAATTTGTCACCATGGCCATAGGAACTTGGTACAGAAGACAAACTGGGACATTTCCGTCGGGGTGGAAGCTTATCCAGACAACAGGACATAAAAGAGATTGAGAGACGTCCATTTCACTAAATATGGGAAAGAATCTGGACGGGCCGAGCCCAGCATCCTGTACTCATTTGATAATAGTGAATTATGACAGGAGACACCTCGGTAATCACAGCCCAGCATTTCCCTCTTGGGCTCACCGTTCGCAAGAGCCGGCTGGTTTCTACCTGGGGTCTACATTGCTGTTTCCACCTTGTTCCTCTGTTGACCTCCTGTATCCCCTTCTGCTCGACGGACCTTCGATGACCTGCTTCACGCTCCCCATTTGTTCTGTTCTGATTGCTCTAACTGATCTGGGGAAACACCTGCTGAAACTCACTGCCAAGGTTACTGGCTGCCTGACTATGAGTAAGAAATTCAAACTCCCCCTGACTCTGTTGCCAGATCTGTCCAAAAGGTCTGTCCAAACCTGTATCAACATATAGGATTTTATAAGTTGTCATGAGTCAGTGAGTCATGAGTAGTTAATGGGCTAATACTGTAAAAACCCCTACAACAAAGTCTGCAAATGGTAAGAACTATGAAAATATGTGTGATTAATGAAAAATATATTTAGCAGTTTGGATGCAACCTCTTTGAAATAAGTCCAAATAAAAATATGAAACATGCTTAGCATTTAAGTTGGTATACATAGACTTGGGAAAAAATACATTGGCAAATGGGATATCATGTTTTGATATCAACTTGAATGCTTTTAAAAATATTTGGGGCTGATATGAAGGAAACCAACATCAAGAAAAGAAAAGAAAATTAAGCAATGAGGAAAACTGCAAGGTATACCACAGACCCCCAGAGAATCTCAATATCCCTGGTATAGTACAATTCAGTACAATTACGCAGCAGAAGTTTTAAATGACATACAGCTTATCAATTATTTCTTTCATGGATCATGTTTTTGGTGTTATATCTAAAATGTCATTGCCATAACCAAGGTCATTTTCTTTTCTTTTCTTGATGTTGGTTTCCTTCATATCATCTCAAAGTTTAGACTTGTGAGGGAACAAGAATGAGGAGTATAAGAGTCTTGAAAGGAGACATGTTGTGTGAAGGAGAAGGAAAGACACACTTGTCCACTTGGATGCTTTGCTGTAGGCGGCCAGTTTTGTTTCTCAAAGAGAAATCTGAACCACCTGCCACATAGGCTCCTAAGAAACTGCTGTTGTAAGTGGCTCTTCAAAAGTTAAACTCATATAGCCTTGTTTGGGAATATGGAAAAGGAAGAAAGCCACAGGACTGCCCATTCAACCTTGGGACCATCTGGATGATTCTGTACAAACAAAAATGACTTGAAATTCATTTACAGACACACCTCTACCAATCCATCCTCAGCTGACTCAATGTTGTATTGTAGCCCTTTTCCAAAGCAGGGGTGGCATGTTCCAATTTCACCAGATTTTATAAACCCATTTCATTTTTGGAATCAGCTTGTAGATCCCGGGTCCTTTTTTGTATAAATAAACTGTATTCTTTTTCTTTTAAAAAAATATTTGGGGCTCAAATATCTAGGTTAAAATGCTAATTTGAATACCCATGGAATATTTGTGATGGATACTAGCTCTAGGTAATGAAAAGAATAATTACTAATATTTATACACTTGTTTTATTTGTAAAACCTTGAGATAATTTAATGCTTTAGAATAAAAAGAAAAAAAAAAACTCTGCAGTTGTTCAAAATGCTTTTGTACCAATTTACTAATAGCACCAGGCACTCTTTAAGTACTAGCAGTAGTTTGTTTGCAAAATGTGTGTTTGTTTATATATTGTCCTGATAATCAGTTGTGTTAAAGTATAGTTTTTAAAAATGTTAAAATAATGATTTTCTTATAAATGTAAAATAGACATGGAGACAATTAGTAACATATTTTGCTCAGTATAAATTTTCTTATATTTTATTTTAATTTTTTTTCTAGATAATTCTTTTGGCCTCAGACTTTTTGGTTGTTGTATTGAGCAATCTGTGTATCTATTTATATTCAAGACACTTTTCACCTACTACAGATATGTGAGAATAATAATTTTGGGGTCCTGTCTTAAGAATCTGTCCAGTGAGATTGGGACAGATATGAAAGGATCAGTCCCCCCTGAAATGGACAACACAGAGCTGGCCAGACCTCCAAAATAGTGTTGTAGGATTTCTTCTTTAGATATTATCCTTCCCTTCTCTATAAAAACAATTCTCATACTCATCTGGATGTAAGTCTCATGATATACAAAAATTGCAGGACAAACCCTCTAGTTATTTAAATCACTTCAAGATGTCAAAGCATAGCAGGAACTGGATAAAATTACAAAGATAAGGAAGACTTCATTCAAGGCTATGGCAATGGAGAGACAGACAGACTCAGTCCAAATTCAACTCCGCAAGACAAAGAACTGGAGAGTTTTAAAGAGTTGGAATTGGAAAGGAGGATCAAAGGACATTTTGTGTTTTGGGCTTCACCCAAATTGAAAGTAAATTTTGCATCTTTACACAAGAAGTAATTTTATAAGATAACAGGAACCCTTTTTTTAGGCACCCACCCTTCCATGGAAACGGGGTGCCAGGGTTCGGCTTTCCTTGATGATTATATTTGAAGGTGGTTGCTTCTGGGTCCCTGAAGGCGACGCTCCTGGGTTATGAAAATGGCAAGTCAATTCTTTTAAAATTTACAGAGAAAGAATTTAGAGTGACAAGTTTTCTCAAGTAAATTCTCTATAAAAAGGGAGGTCAGAAGAAGTCTGTTTAAACTTACCAAACTAGGGGAACATAAGGCATTATCTGTCATAGCTGAGGGAAGGAAGAACACAAGAGCAGTAGTGCAGTTGTGCATAATAAAGAGGGTGTGCTTTGCTTTTGGAATGTCCTTGGGGATAAATGTGGAGCTGTTATCTTAGCATGTAAATGTACAGAATTATCCTTGCTGAGATATCTTATCCAAGGTTGTAGATCACTTTTAGGATTCTGAAGAGTCAATATATTTAGACCAAAATTATCATAAAACGAGTTATAATACAAGGTCATTTTTTTCTATAAGTATGGTCTCATTTATGACCATTTACCTAGGAAAAAAAACAATATTTATATTTATAATCATTTTATCTAGAAGTCAGGAGGATATTGAAAGCTACAGAATGTGCTTAATCTAAAAGATAGCTGAAATCTCCAGTGGGGAAAATAATACTTTTAAAGATGATAGACCTTGAGTGTTTGTACGAATTTGGCAACAAACTTAAGGCATGTAGATATGTGCACGCACACTAACCAGCCCTGATGGTACCAATCTAGGGGTTAGAGAGAACAAAATGAAGAATTTCCATGGGATTTAACTTGGGCCAATTCCTAAAATATCGACAGCAGCATTGCCCAAAGGTACCAGATCTAAAAGGAGGTCATATAGCTTAATGGGAGTTTATTTGACTATAGACCAGAAGCCAAGCTATATGAAAAAAGAAAATGCAGTACAATGATTTTACTCAACAATTTCAAGTTTATGTAGGATTGCAAAAGCTAAAAATGGCAAGGGGAACTTTGGGGACTCCGCAGTTTCTGGTAGGGTTTTTTTTTTTCCCCCCACCAATTAATATTATAAACTGACTTTGCTAAACATCGATCTGGGTTGTCAGAAAGGAAATAAAGATGAAAAAGATATAGTATTTTATTTTAAAAAACCCTTTTTGTTTTCTAGCTTTTAAAATTCTCTCTATTGCTGTGGATTCACAAGATACTGCATAGGAACAGGGGGAACCTTCTTCATCTGAGAATTTGTCTTTATTTTCTATTTACTCAAATTCAGCAGAAATTATAATAATAATAACAATTATAACACCATAATAAATATGTAACAGCAAATATGTATGCAGTCATCACTCTGTCCGCCACTGTGCTAGCTGTTACACATTTCCAAACAATTTGCAGACCTCTGAGGCTGGTGAGCTAGTCAAGTACATAGACATGATGAGGTATAGTCTGAGGCCCTAACTGCTCTCGGAGATTCAAGAACACCTGCTTGATAGAGCAGGAAGGAAATGGGTGCTGCATATACATGGCCATGAGTTCATTTAGTGTCTCTGCCCCTAAACATGGACTTCTTGAGGTTTCTCTAGAACTGTTGGCTGTCTTATTTTCATATCAATTGAAATCAACCTATTAGTCCATTCAAGCTGCTATAACAAAAACACCATAGTCTAGACATTTAAAGAATAGAACTGATTCTCACAACTCTGAAAGCTGGGAAGTCCAAAATCAAGTTAGATTCAGGGTCTTGTGAGATCTTCCTGAATCATAGATGGCTATCTTCTTTATTTTTTTAATTTTAATTTTTTAATTTGTTCTTATTAGTTATACATGACCGTAGAAAGTACTTTGGCATACTATACATATATGGAGTATAACTCTACATTCTTCTAGTTATACAAGACGTGGAATTACATGGATCGTGTGTTCATATATGCATACACGAAATTAATGTCTGATTCATTCTAGTATCTTTCCTATTTCCATTTCCCCTCCCTACCCTTCATTCCTCTTTGTCTTATCCAAAGTACTGCTATTTTTCCCTAGCCTCATTCCCTTATTGTGAGTTAGCATTCACATATCAGAGAGAATATTTGGCCTTTCGTTTTTAGGGATTGACTTATTTCACTTGGCATGGTATTCTCCAGTTCCATCATTGACAGGCAAATGCCATAATTTCATTCTTCTTTATGGCTGAGTAATATCCCATTGTGAATATGCATCACATTTTCCTTATACATTCATCTGTTGAAGAGCACCTATGCTGATTCCATAGTTTAGCTATTGTGAATTGAGCTGCTATAAACATTGATTATGCTGAGTCACTGTACTATACAGATTTTAAGTCCTTTGGGTATAAACCAAGCAATGGAATAACTGGGTCAAATGGTGATTCTATTCCAAGTTTTCTGAGGAATCTCCACACTGCTTTCCAGAATGGTTGCATCAATTCATAGTCCCACCAGCAATGTGTAAGTCTTCCTTTTTCCTCACATCCTTGCTAACATTTATTGTTACTTGTATTCTAGATGGCCATCACCTTCTTAACCACATCCTTCCATGGTAGAAAGAGTCAGAATTCTCTTTGGTCTAACTTATTAGGTTAATGTTACCTTTTGTGAGCTCTCCATCCTCAAAACCTAATCACATCTCTACCATCCCCTTAGGGGCTAATGTTTCGGCATAAGAATTTGGGAGAGACATAAATATTAAACAATCCCAAAGTACTAATTTGCATTTCTGAAATTCATGTTAAACAGTTGTGCAAAGTGACTTGTTCATATGTAGCTCTTATTACAGTGTTCTGCTATTACTGAGATAAGTACATGATGGGCATATTCATAAAGAAGGTGATATTCTCTAAAAGAGTCCACTAAGAGGAATGGGAAAGTTATATGAGAAAGAGGGAACAATGGGTGTAATGTGCAGAAACAGACAACATGTACTTCTTATAGTGAATAGATCATTCCAGTTATATCATAAAGCATAGAAGGAAGAGGTGGCCAATCAAGGAGGCCTTGAATGTCAGCCTCACTCAGGTGGTCTCCTTCAACCAGGGGTTGGCAGAACTATGCCTGCCTGCTTCTGTTTGAACCATTAGCTAAGGATGGTTTTCTATTTTTAAATAACTGAAAAAAAAATAAATAAATCTAAGAATGAATGTCTTGGGACTATGTGAAAGTCATGGAGAATTTAGGTGTCAGGGTTTACACATGAAGTATCACTGTCAACCACTGAGCTCATTCCTTTGCATGTGACTGATAGCATATGGCCTGCAGGGCCCAATGTGTATAATCCAGCCCTCTACAGAAAATGTTGCACACCCTAGCCTTAGATATAATCTTATTTTAATACTAAATTTCATCATCTTTGGTGACTACAAGTTCAGAGAATGTTATTTTTTAGTTTGGGTTAACAATATGGCGGACATACTGCTTCTTATCTTCATGTCTCTGACATCGATTTCCTGACAGATGAGAAAGGGATACCCACAGGTCCCACAGTAACTCTGTGGCTTCACTATCTGTACCTTTGGGACTCGTGTTTGATTTCCAGGGCTTATTAATCCTAGTCATTGTTTGCTATTGTGGACTGCAAAGCAATGAACTTTGGTTGAGTTTCCAAATACATACATATGTAGTCTCCAACTCCATGTAGTTTGAAGCAATAAAGAGATCTGTTGAGACCTCACCTTTCTTTCTCCTTCCTCTTTCTCCTCAAGTGTCTTTTCTTCTTGATGTTGATGTTGTTTTTGCATAAGCCTGCTAATTAAATCTGATAGTTGTAGAATGTATTACTCACATGGAAATCAATAATGATAAAGATACACAAATTAAAATTTTATTACTAAAAATATTTTCTTCAATTTGTTTAACAATCCTATCCATCACAGTACTCCCCTTTCTGAAAACTCCATCTCTGTTTTATTCTGATATGCTTTGAAAATACTTTTATGTAGCAATTCCTTTTGTCTGCAATCTTGATTCATAGCCTTTCATATGAATTCTTTTATTGCTCTATTTTCATAATAGCTTTTAGGCAACCAATCATTGTGCAAAACACTGTGTTTCTACATGAGCTTGTGGCATCCAGATGTCTATGCCTCATATTGCTGCCTTTCAGACAGGTTTAAAAAAAATTAGTTGCTATAAAATAATCGCATTCTCTTCTGTAGTAAATTTTAAATTATTCTTTCATAAATGAGACAAACTTTTGCTTAAGTATAGAAAGACTTGTTGTCCTTTTTCAAACTGCTGAAAACCTGAAAGAATGTCTTCAAGGTTGTTCTGCATTTCATATTGATTTAAAAGAGATGGCAAATGGGATTTTTAGACACTTCTTATTATATATATACACATAATGTTTGAATATGAAATTTTTCTTCAATTAGTAATTTTATAAGGAATAATAAAAGAACAAACTGAGGTTGTTATACAAACTACCAACAAGAATTTTTAGATTTCTCAGTAAATCCTTCCAAGTAAGAATGCTTTACTTTAGCACTGTGGATGTAGCTCAATAGTAGCACAAGGCCCTGGGTTCAATCCCTATTACTAGGAGTGCTTTTCTTTCTCCACAGTAGTTTCCAAAATAAATGTTGAATTTATGTATAGACCCCAGAAAATTTCACTGACCGGGTTCAGTTTATCAAAAGAAGATTTGCCTCAGAATTATCTGATGAACATTATAATGCATACTTGTGACTCATCCTAGTTCTGGAATAAAACCCTCTTGGAAGGGGCTAGGCATGTTAGGAATAAAAGTCCTCTGGATAGAAACAGGTTCAGACAATAAACAAACAAACAAAGGGTGTTTCATGAAGATCATGGCATTTGCTTTATGACCCTGTTTACCATGTGCCCTAGCATTTCTATATGAAACCTCAGATGAGAATTTAAACATTTTTATTTTTGTCTTTGTTTTCATTCTGGAGAAATTCTATAATTTTTTTGGGGGGGGTCAAGAATTAAAATACATTTGATTTTGTTTCATCTCCCATCTCCCACTTGACTATTAGGTTCTCTGGGCAAAAGGTATAGTTCAATTTTAAGGCTTTTGTGGGCTGAATGCTGCATTCTGTTCTTACCCCCCCGACCCCCCGGCAATTCAACAAGAATTTATTGAGCCTCCTCTGTTCACCAAAGCATAACAGGTGCTTGGGGTAATAGGGATGAACAAAACCAGCCAGGTTGACAATGTAGTGAAAGAGAGATAAATACACATTTTAGCAAGTGCTCTCTGGTCTGTATATTGTAAACTTTTTGTGTATTGATTTATGTGTTTTCCCTTTATATTAATGAGAGATGAGCCATGGAATCTCTTTATATAATATTTGTGATATCATTTGTATGCCCATGTATAATGTGTATCGATACATAAATGCATCACTATATGTAAAAGGAGTATATAGTTTATATACTATAGTATCTCTTATATACATAATATAATTTATATATCCCATTTTTATTTCTTTAGGTACATTTTAAAATATATTTTGCTTGAGATCATATGTTTCAGGGCTAAGTTGGAATATGCATGCCCACCTATGTGCCCACACATGGTGGGTAAATTTGGATTACGAATCTCAGCATTGCACATTGGCTCATTTTTTTCAATGATTTCTATCCAGTGACTATAATTAAATATCATTTAACCGTATTTCTTTCAATTCCTTTATTATTATTAATTATTTTTGTTTTACCTCATCAAATATATTTTGGAACAGTCTTTCAGTGGTGAGATTGAGAATGTCATAAAATGCTGCTGTTTTCTGGGTCCATTGGAGAAAGACAAGGTTATTGTCACATATTATATATAGAATTATTATTTTAGTCACAGATGATGCTTCACTTACTAGTCCTTGCCGTCCTTTTAAGCTCCTAATGTTTTGTCCCGTTCACCATCTTTAAGAAACATTTTAGCATGCTAATCCTCTTATAAATTTAAATACAGAGTTAAGATTCTGGAATGTAACTGTCAATCATCTAAAAAAAAATAAAATGAGAGTGTATGTTAATAGAGAAATAATGAAGGTAGACATGACAGTTGCTTCCTGGAGAAGAATCAAATCAGCAGTGTTTGCAACCTGGTCAGCCTCACTAAATCCCACCTGCTGCTGAGGCTGCACACTTGGTCCAGCCTAGCTCAGGATCCTAATGTAGTCACCCTGAGTCACTGACCTTATGAACAATGAGAAATTGAAAGGAAAGCTGTTTTTCTTCCTTTTTAACACGTACCTTGAGTTGTGCCAATGAATTACATGGTCGAAGAACATGTTTGTATTGATGTCCTATTGGAAAATAGTTTAGAATCTGGTGGGTTGTCTTACAAATAACGTTCTGAAGTCATGAGTCTGTCCCTGAGACGCACGGCAGCAGAGTGATTAAGTTAGCTCAAAAGCACTTACCATTGTCTGGGAGCCAGGAGAGCACGAGGACTGATTGGCATTATGACTTATTATTTGTGAATGCTGATGGTGCATATTCATGGCAGAGTCCTTTCGATGCTTATTGACATTCATAAATGAAAAGGCTCTGCTTTGCTGACTCTCTAATTGGTAATTTAATTTCTCTAATACCTTTCTTTACAGGAACTGGATTTTGAAGCCAAAACAAGTTACACACTACGAATAGAAGCTGCAAATAAAGATGCCGACCCCCGGTTTCTAAGCTTGGGGCCATTCAGTGACACAACCACCGTGAAGATAATTGTAGAAGACGTGGATGAGCCTCCCGTGTTTTCTTCGCCCTTGTACCCCATGGAGGTCTCAGAAGCTACCCAAGTTGGCAATATCATTGGCACTGTAGCCGCTCATGACCCAGATTCTTCCAACAGCCCTGTGAGGTAAAAGCTCATTTTCTACTATTTTCCATCAATGTCCCTGTATTCATGACACATGTTCTCATGTTATGATTCTTTTTTCTTCACAGTAAATAAAAACTAAGTATTTAAATGTAGGGATCTGTTCTGATCCTGGTTCAGTTCCATAGCAGCAGAAGTGAACCAGGATCAGAACAATCCAATATTTTACCAATTCCAAAATGTCACCTGACTACCCAGGGCCATTGTTCAGCAGCAGTATTTTTAGGCACCCATTGTTACCCACAAATCATAGCCAATGTTTTTACTCAAATATCCTGAACCTCTTTCAAAACAAACTGTGTGTGGCTGTGACAAGCATGTCCTAGTTGTAGGGTGGATATGAAAAGGTACAGTGGAAACTATTTAAACTAGGGATTGAGTTTTGAACAAGTCTTTTTCATATTGGTCTATTTGAATATTATTTTATTGTTTATAATTATAAAATAAGATGATACCTTTTCTATGCATAAAGACTATTTTAAATACCCTTCCAATTCTCTTTTATGTAGAATAGGCACATGGTCACAATCCAATAATCTCTTCAGGCATTTCAAAATATCTTAATATTCCTTTTTGCCCTTTTTACCTACAGTTTACAATCTAAGATCTGTCTCTGTGTTTCTGTGTTTGTATGTGTGCATGTGATAAATGATTCTTATTTTGGGGGGTGGTGAATATTATAAACAACACATTTGAAAAGAGACAGGTACTGTAATTAATTACCTTGAGTTTGTAAGACACTTAACTTTTCAATATGAAAATGTAATTTTTTCAAGACAAAAACCAAATTTAGATTTTGTTGATATTCAACAATGGTTAGTGCTTTAGAGCTAAATCTGGACATTACTGAAAGTCAGCATGATATATAATTTACATCACTCTCATCTCCCTTGTGAGATCACTTTATGTATGTCACAGATTAGTTTTCTCCTTTTCTTCTCTTTCCTTCACATTAATAGAGCCAAGTACTGAATGCCATGAAGTCAGAGTGTCCCTATCTGTACTGTAAATTGGAGGCAAAGGGATGCCAGTGCTCCTTCATGTGTTAATCTTTAACCAATCTAAGAATGTAGTCTGTCCCTGATACAACTGTGAGTCACAAATGCACCACACAGCTCCAGAGGATTGTGTGACTTCTGTTCAAATCACTTAACATAATGGAGAGAAAGACAGATAGGCATTTCTAAAGTTTTTTGAGAGTCTGATAAAAGAGGCACACTAATGTATGGATTGATTACACTGATATTTCTCATCTTGTTTCTTAATTTTTCTTTACTCACTCCCTTGTGTAGGAGCTCCCTGTCGTATCTCTTCCAAGAAATTCTTCTTTTATTATATTTTGTTTGGGAAAAATTCACAGTAATATTGCACATTAAATTGAGGAAAATAAGGAAGAATAGGCCCAACTGTATAGTTACTTATGTTTGAGATGAAGTGAGCTCCAGGACTATTCTTTGTAGCACAGAAAAAGCCAGACTGTTGGTTTTGGAGGCCAAGATCTTCATGCCTTTTATCAGTGAAAGAGTATCTGACTGGCCCTGTCTTTTATCTTGTTTTTATTGCATTTTTTTAAGTAATAAAAGTGACATGAAATTTCAGGTTAGTACTAGCTTACAGCATTATCTCCCAGATAGAGTGATAGACTTTTTTCTCATATGAATTAGAATTGGGTGTGTGTGTGTGGGGGCTTAGTAGGGGGTTGTATATTTCCTTGTTTTTTTGTGGAATTAATTTCTAGACATATATGTTCAATACCAATATACTTGAAATACTTGTTTATTTTACCCTACTTCCATAAGGTCAGCATAGCAGGCATTCATAGCTAATATTTCTTGTTTTGGATTTGTATCTCAAGTATTTCTCCTCCCTTATCCCATTATGAACACTTTAAGAAGCCCATCCCATCATTTTATAGTTTATGAAGATGTGCTTAACACTTGTGCAGTCTCTGAAAACTGGTTATCTTTCCTACACTGGTATTTTTTGAGTGGCCAAGAAATATCATTTAGTTTCCCCAGTTTCTCTATAAGCCAGCAAAAAGGCAAAGTAACTTTGATGTGTGCATAATCCCGGGTTTTTGAGATGATCAAATAATAAAGAGGAAGTTAATGATGCTTCTAAATTGTGAATCATGACAAACATTATCAAGTATTATAATTATATATTACTAGTATTATACTGTGTTTTCATGCCATTTTACTTTAAGGTCAATAAAGTCGAAGAAAGGAGACATATTTCATATGCAACTGTGTTGGGCATTTATATTGAAGATTGTTTGTATTCACATATATTCCACTATGCAGACAATATTGCATAGTTTGATGAGTGTAATCATGTACAGCACAATCTTCTGAGGTGCAAGAAAAGCTATTTACAGATTGAGATGGAACATGGGTCTTAGCAATTGTGCACTCTGTGCTCCCTACACCTGCAGAATTAGTGTAGTACTTTGACAAATGGAAAACAATGTTTGTTTTACTGTAATTAATTAAAATTAGCCTAATAGTGTTTGAAGTATAAAACAGTCTGGGTTTTTGGATGATTAGTTTTGAAATTATTGGCATTCTTTGTAGAATAACACAGATTCAGCTTATGTCACTTAAGTCTGGAATATGTACTGTTTCATGGGGCAAAAGACTTGAATTGCAGGTAGAAACATATTTACTTGCCTCCATCAAGGCAAAATTGACATACTCTTCATACATGATCCCTGCTTGCACAGAACTTAAAAATCTATTTGCTTTACTAGGAATCAGCCAAAAGCTTTATATGACTCTTCCATCTGCACCTCTTGTTTCTGAGAAAGAACCCTACGCCAGTTACACCATAACCTTGTCACACTTTACCACTGTGACCTTGTCATTTTGACTGTTCGCAAGTACAATAGTCATAGGTGGAAAGATTAAATAAACCTGGAGCTTGCTGTTGGCCAGAACATAACACCACTGAAAATTATGATACCGTCATTTTTATAAATATAGTTTTTTCACCATCTACATAGTTTTTCTAGACCCCTATTTCATGTACACTTTGCTTTCCATTTTTCCCAAACGGCAACTAAAACTAAGTCAAATCCAAAGGTGAAAATTATATGAAATTTGAAATTACTTTATTAAAAGCAAAAGTAGATATTTAAGTTGTGACTCTGCACCATGTATTGCCAGGAGAATAAGAAATTTGCTCCATTTGTGCAAGATGTGTCAAAAAGCATTCCAATGTCATTTAAAACTGATTAGAGCAAATTTTAAAAAATTTATATATATGTATGTATATACATACATGTGTATGTATATATATGTGTATATACATGTATCTGTGTGTATATATATATATATATATATATATATAGACATATTTATATGTCTATATATATCCTATATACTGAAAAAAAAAAGTTGATGTTTGAGGGCAAGCATGTTTCTGGCTTAGTTTTTAAGTAGTTATCTACCAGTTCAGGTAAATTTTGGCCCTGAATACTAAAATTAAGCTATACCTATCCAGCTTGCATACAGATTTTGGTTTGTTTATTCTGATCTTTTTGAATGATAGAAACTTTACTCCTATTTCTCATCTAACATGGTAGGAACTCTAAGAGCAGCCTGGAGACCAGAGACTCTAGACTCATTCTTTATGTCTACACTGGCCAACTGATCAATGGCTTGGCATATATTCATTAATAACAGCTGTGTGAGACACTAGGGAAAATGCTGATAGGAAACAAAAATAAATTAAACATTCCCTCCAACCTCTAGGAACTTACAATCTGGATGAACTAACAAGATCCCATAAAAGTTGAACAATCTTAGGAGGAAAAAAAATACCAGTGCTATAGCATAGCAAATTGTGAGATGAATCCTAATTACCTGGTTTGTGTTCACTGGACACAAAATATCATGAGCAAGGCATTATGGGATGGCAGGGTTTGGACAAGCTTAGAGGAAAGTATGTTTATGTTTTATTTAGCTATATCCTAAGAGCCCAGTGCTCAATTATGAAACCAGCAGAATAATTTCAATAGGCTACAGAGAAAACCCAGAGAACTGATGATAAAAATACCCAAGAATTTGAAATTCATATTACAAAAAAACAGATGCAAAAAAGGGCAAGTGAAAAGTAACAGTCATCATTTCAGCATTTCTAACAATTTAAATATCCAAAATATAGTTAGGTAATATTTACCAATAGGTGCCTACTGTCTGTCCTCAGAGAAAGTCTGTCCACAGACAAAGTCATGTTGTCTTTTCTGCACCAGAAAAGACAACATGAAGTACGGATAGTATGAACACATTTGGGGCACTGAATAATTCAGTGTGTATTTTTTAAGTAGCCTGTATGAATGCACATGTTCATTATTCTAAATAATTTATGAATATTTGGTTTTTTATAAGATATACAGAGAGCTAATAATATATAGAAAAATAGGGTTAACAAAAAATAGCTAATTTAAAAAATAGCAGAAATCAATTCTGTGAGATAATATAAGTTGTGCCCTATTTCAAAATGTTACTCATTTTAACACAATTACCACTCACTACAAATGTAAAATGAGAGTATATGTTCAGGCATAGTGAAAAAATATATATATATGCTTTTGTTAGATGAGTGCACTTATTATGCAGAGATAATTTTCAAAATGTGTTAAGTAGGGAATGTTTAATTTATTTGGGCCATTTGTCCTTTTTTTCATTATTTTGTTCAGAATCAAAGTAGTGCTCTCAGCAAAGACTTTGGAGTAAGCTTTTGAGAAGACTCCACATAAATGAATTTATTGAAAATTGGGTGTTTCCTGATTTGTCCTGAAAGGTATTTTCAGTTCTAAAATACCTATTGAAACATCAGGTTAGTAAAAGGACAGAGAAATCCATAATTGTTTTCATGTAAATCAAGAATTATATATGAGGTTGAAAGAAGGGTGCTCATACTTATTTATTTTCTATTGTTCTGTTAGCATTGTTTAATTGCAATCAACAAAAACTGTTCATGAGGAACTTTAAAAAAATTGGAATATATTGAAATAATTGGGTAAAAATCATAAAATCAAAGGACAAGGTCCATGTTTGGAGAATTGAGTAGAAAGATTGCTCTATAAATATAAGTAGCAAGAATGAGCAGCATCTGGGTGCAAGGCGCAATAACTGGAGGAATTACCCTAATATTTTCTGGTGGCCCTGTGTTTGAGAGTCACAATTCTTGAATAAGAGCTTTTTGGCCTATCAGGATATATGTGGCCAACTTTAACACAGAATCTTCTGGATACCTTGATTGTTGTATCAAGACTGTATGAGAATGAGGTTTATATCCTCAATGAAAAATTGGGTTGCTGTGGTCAAAAGAAGGGGCGAGAATGCCAACAGGATATCTGCTAGTATTATGTACAGACATTCAGTTTATTTTGAAGTAATTTGCTTCTCATTAAATCACTTTAAGGCAAACATTATTAGTTTTTCACTACAAATAAACATGCTTGTGGTCACAGTTAACAAACATGGTTCCAGTACTTTAGTGAGACCTATACGAAACCTGGACAGAACTTATTGTATTACACCCAAATGCATGCCCACACACACCAGCCTCAAAATAGATTAAGGTTTTCATTTAAATGAATCAGCTGTTTCTCATGTTCATATTTGGCCACACTTATTATATTTTTCTTTCTCATTTTTGGTGTATGGAGGAGGCATTTGTGCTAACATAACCCACTCACCAAATTAATTGCTGGTGATTAGAGTGTTACTTGTGAATATAAATATCATTTTAATTGATTTGATGACTTATCAAATAGCTTCAACAATAGTATAAGGCATTTACTTAGAATTCATTTTGTAACAGATGTGCGGAACACTTAAGGTACACGGAGTCATAAAGTACTTTCCTGTCCCTTCTGATATTTAGCTGTAGAAGAGACCTTGTATGAAAACTCATAAACTATATAGTTTTAAATCTGGAAATATGAAATGATTGCCACCCTTCCTCATTTTACAGATGAAGAATCCCAAACTACAAATGGTGAATAAAAGCCCCCAAAAGGTAGAATAGTTTCCTGGTATGGGTGAAGATACTGACCTTGAATTCCAGGAGGTGTACCTTAGAAGTATTTGGTAAAGCCCATGGATCTTGCATTCTGCAGGGTTCCTGAAAAAACATGGCTTCCAGTGTCATTGGAAGGCTGTTCTATAATGCTAGTGGCTGGTCATCAAGCAATAATACAGTGAAAATAATTGGGAGGAAGGAAACCCAGTACAGGATGGCAACATGAGGAAAGGCACAGGCCTTGGGATAGGCACAGTTTCATTCATGGATCATCACAATTTCGGTTCATTAGGAATTTAGATAGCAGAACAGAGTGGAGAAAGAAATGATTGTAGGTGGGAGGGATTAAAGGCTCATTTCCTGGGAATGGATACTGGAAACATGGCCCAGATAGACATGTCTCTGAATCTTAGCTCTGCCAACTACCCCTGGAGAGACACCAGAGTCCCCTACTGAAGTACAACAATAAGAGTTCCAGCTTGTGTTAGTTAGAAACTGTGTTTGGCAAGGAGCAATGAAGCTTAATACTAATGGCATACTGAGAAGTCTGGAGCTGTGCTCTCCAGGATTGAAAATTGGCCAGAAAATGTCAATAAGGGCCTTGGCTTCTTTTGTCAAACACTTTTTTTTGTTGTTTTGTTGTTTACCTTGCACTTACCAGATGGCTTCCAGATCTCATGCCACTATATTTATGTCTGAGGTGAGAGAAGTGGGAATGGACAAAATTCAAATACCATGAAAACTATTAACTGTCTTCCATTCTTATTTTTCATTGAGGTTCTACCTAACCACTTATTTCACATTTTATTTTATAAAATCTTAGGGAGAAGACACTGTATCTACAAGGGAGATTAGTAAATGTAGCTTTTTGGCTAGTCACATGACTGACTCCAACAGAGGTGTGGTCTTTTAACAAGAATTAAGGAAGATAAGGTATTAGTCATACACATAGAAGTCTCTCCACTCATGACCATGTATATGTATGTTGGAAACAAGGAAAATGGTGAACTATGTTCCACATACTCAATATATTCTGCTAATGTGAACTCTTAGAAGGTAGAATAGTTTAGGGGAAAGACTGATGATCTGCTTTGACATATATTGAGCATGCACATGATAAGGTGCAGGCTTATAGAGCCGTTTACAAAATTTCAGGAACAGATTTGAGGGTAGTTATCCAGATACAGAGCTGTCTAATAATGAGTTGATAGGACAGTTTAACTGCTATTGCTGCAAAATTAGGACAGTATTATCTCTAATTGGCCACTCCAATGCACACTAAAGGGGGCTGAGTATTTTAGGATGTTAATCTGTAGAAGCTAGAGGCATCATTGTGAGTCCACACACCATTATAACACCAGAATTTGCATTGAAGTTAGGTTTCTGACTAGGAAAGCACCTGTCTTCCCACATTCAGCTCAGCCTCCAATTAACTAGGCAACAGCATTTCTCAGTGTCCAGGCCAGTGGTTGCAGAATTGCAAATAGTGTGGTCCTACAAATTTTTTGAGGGCCTGTCTTCTGGTTTGGTTCAGCCTGTTCTTTCAGATTCTAAGGCAAAGATAAATTTATCGTTCTGAAAAGGGCCTATGATTTCTCTTAACAAAGGGATTGTTTTCTCAGGCATCTTCCTATGTCAGATAATGCCTCATCCCTCAGTTGTAATTTTTTACATCTATAGATGGATTGGTAGAAATACCTAGCCCTGTCATTGCCTAAGGAGCACCAGGACTGTTCTGGAGTCTTTCCAAAGTCTCCCATCTCTCCCCAAGTCAGTACCTCATTCTTTCCCTCACACCTGCACCTTATTCATTCCATTATACTTTACCACAGCAACTCTATGGATGCATCCAAAATAGGTATCACTTATTACTATTTTAAAAAATTACTTGTTTATGCAGTGATTTCCTGAAATAGTGTCATTGCAGGTGCTTAAAAATGGTTGAATATATGAATGAATGAAAGGAAGACATAAAAATTATAATATGTCACAAATTGCCAAATATATACACATACATGTAAATCACACACACACACACACACACACAGCTGTCTTATTCAGTGAGCTGTAAATGAGGATTAGAGCTATTAACAGCTAATATAATTTATAACTGGAAGTTTCAGAGTTTATAATTCGGAAATGATAATGATAAACATTTGGATGATAGAAACTTTGGTTTCCCACACTTTTTAAAATATATAGAGGTCTGGGTTATTTCTATATCCCTAAATGAATAGTGATTTTTCTGTGAGTTGAATAGTGATTTGAGTCTTTTAAGATATTAAATGAATTTTCAACTTAAAATGTCTGCTATTCTAATGTGAGAATTTTGGAGATGATGGATAATTGAGGCTGTATTAATGGCTTTGGTCCCTATGAAGAATCACAGGAACTCATTTAAATAGACATATGTCAGATTCAAAGTCTTCTGCCTTTAAGAATAAAAAAGCTCACTTTTATTTTTTATTTATTTATTTATTTATTTATTTATTTATTTTTGCCAGGCACAGTGGCACATAGCTGTAATCCCAGCAGCTTCAGCTTGGAAGGCTGAGTGAGACAGGAGGATTTCAAGTTCAAAGCCAGCCTCACAATAGTGAGGTGCTAAACAACTCAGTGAGCCCTGTCTCCAAACAAAATACAAAATGGGGTTGGGAATATGTCTCAGTGGTCGAATGCCCTTCAGTTCAATCCCCAGTACCCCCAAAAAAAGTCTTATTTTTTTTCATGAAGGCACAAGTACTAGTGATCAATGTCATAATTTAACAGAATCCACAACCTAAGATTTTAGTATTGCCTCAATCAATGCTTAATTTCATAGGTATGAAGTTAGTAGACTCCTCTTATCAAACACCAGTATTAATCCTACTGTTATTGCTGGACAAAATGTACATGAAAGCATATATATGTGTATATTGGTTTCACGTTTATCTATATGTAGTATATGTTTGTGTGTTTGTGTGTATATATATATATATATATATATATGTGTGTGTGTGTGTGTATGTACATATATATATACACACACACACACATACACACACACAAATAATCCTACTCTAGTCATTCTCAGGGATGAAATGATTAGATTATGATACCTGCAACATAATCACTGGATTGATAACGTGAGTGGACTAAGTCGGTGGTAACTGTAGGCAGATGAATTGTGGCTAGAGGAAAGGGTCACTGATTGCATGTCTTAAGAATTATATGTCTTGCCCCTTCTCTCATTCTGCTTGCCTACCACCATGAGCTGATTGGCTTTCCTTCACCTGAACCCTTATGCCATGATGTTCCACCTCACCTGAGCTCAGAGTCATGGAAGTGGCCAAATCATGGACAAAAATAAACTTTTGCCCCTCTAAGCTCTTCTTGCAGGGTATTGTAGTTACAGCAACAGAAAGCTGACTAACAAAAATGATATTATTACACACCCTGAAAACATAAAAAGAGGATATGAGAACACTATGAGCAACTTCACTCCCATAAATCTTACAATGTAGAGAAAATATGACAGTTCGGTTTAAACCAACCGATTTATCAAATAGGGTAAATTTTCAAAATCCACCCAACTTGAAATAGCATTTGTATTTAAACACTTTCTTAAAAAAAAATCCAACCCAGCTGGTTTCACTGTCAAATTCTACTAAGCATTTAATGAATAATTAATATCTAGTCTACACAATATTTTCTACAAAATAGAAGAGGAGATGCATCCCAACTTTTTCATGAGTCCAGCATTATGCTCAATAATCACATGATCATATCATTTGATGCCAAAAGTATTTAGTGAAATTCAACAATCATTTCTGGTTAAAAACAATGTTAGTAGTCATACAGGGTTGCACACGCCTATAATCCCAGCAGCTCAGGAGGCTGAGGCAGAAGGATCGTGAGTTTAAAGCCAGCCTCAGCAAAAGCCAGGCACTAAGTAACTCAGTGAGACCCTGTCTCAAAATAAAATGCAAAATAGGGCTGGGGATGTGGCTCTGTGGTCAAGTGCCCTTGAGTTTAATGCTCATTAACCCCCCCCATCTCTCCCCCAAAATATGTTAGTTACTAGGAATATAATACAATGTCTTTATCACAATAAAAACCATCCAAATAAATTATGCCTAATATTAGAATCAACTCTTAACAAAGCGATATTTCCCCCACAATTCAAAAACAAGAATGCCTACTCAACCTTATAGTCATCATATGGGAAGTGCTTTCCTGAACAATAAGGCAAGGACACGAATTAAATGTCATAACAACAGAAGGAAGAAGTAAAACTACATTTATTCACAAAGATATTATTCTACAAAAAACAATCCAAAGAAAAATTTTAAAAATCTCCCGATACAGGAAGGGATTTACTGACATTACAGGATGCAAAGTTGACATGAAAAATTAATTATATTTGATATATTCAAATTGTACAATTAGAAATGAATGACATAAAGAAACCTAGAATTTACAACTGCAAAAATAAAATACACAGGTACAAATTTAACATAACCTATTTAGGATCTGTATCATGAAAAACAGACAAAGGAAAGCCTAGCAGACAGACACATGCTCTTCATGGTGTGGAAGACTCAATACAAGAAAATTGTCAGTTATTCCAAAATTAATTCATGGAATAAAGTAAATGTTGATCAAAATTCCAGAAGTTATTTATATAACTGTAGACAAACTGAACCTAAAGTTTACAGAAAATTCAAAGAATCTGGAATATTCAGATAATTCTAGAAATCACGCATAATGGCAGGAAAATCAGTGTATCAGATTTCAAGATTCATTCTAGCTCCAATAACCAAAAAACCGTGGTATCTGCAAATTGAGGTGGTGCACATATCAATCAATGGGAAAAAATAGATACTCTAGAAAGTAACGCACATAAATATGATCAGTTGGATTTTTGACAAATGTGCAGAGAAATTTAGGGGAAGATGATGGAGTTTGAGGATATGACATGACAACTGGGTAAGCATATGTGCATTTGGCCTAACTTTACATCTTACACAAAACTTAACTCACAATGGGTTGTATTTCTAATGTAAACTGAAAAATAATTCAAATATTGAAAGAAAAAAATATATTCATAACACAGGGGTAGACATAAAGCTCTTAAACATAGCAACCAGAGCACCATCCTTGGAAGGAAGAGGAATAAGAAAAGGGAAAAGGGGAATGAGGAGGAAAAGTGATATAGACATAATACATGTAATAATGTATGTAATATGCATATTGTATGATTATACATATTGTTATATATGTAATATATAATAAATATCAATACACATTATATAAATAAATTAATATATATATATGACTTTATCAGGATTAAAGTATTTCTAAGAAAATGAAAAGCAATTTATTGGGGAAAGTATATCACATTGCTAGCGAAGGTCTTGTATTAATTAAGTATGCATAAAGAGCTCTCAAAACTTTGTACAATAGAAAAAAATAACCCAGTTAATAATGGGCAACCTATTTGAACATACATTTCCCCAAAGAGGGCTTGCATATGGCAGATAATCACAAGAAAATGTGGTCAATGTAATTTATCATTAAGAAATTGTAAATTACAAAGCACCGTGTGGTGAGATGAATAACTAGAACTCTCGTCTGTTTCTGATGGATGAATGCAGATTAGAGAGGTATGTTGGAAAACATTTTGGCAGTTACCTATAAACATAGGACCCAGTGATCCTATGCCTAGGGAAAAGAAAATGTGTTGAAACAAAACTTGCACATGAATGCTTACAGTAGCTGTGTTTGCACATTGATACCAACTCAAATATATTTCAGTATATGAGTGGGTAAACATGCTGGCATGCATTCATTTGATGGACTACTGCCCAGCGTTAAAAATGCATGGACATTTAAATAAATAACACAAACCATGGGCACAACGTTCATGAACCTCAGTCTTTACACTGATAAGTCAGTCCTAAAAGGTTGCTTTCTATGATTGCATTATACAATATTCTCAAAAGGATGAGATTATAGTGATGGGTGTTCTCCATGGAATACCAATGGGATGGTATGTACCTACAAAGAGACAACACAAGGGAGCCTTGTGGTGATTGACACCACACTGTGGTGATGATGCAAGATAAGTGGTGACTGCATGATCCATGCATGTGGTAAAATTCTCAGAACTGTACACCCCTCTCAAATTTTTTTCTTGTTACTTTAATATTAATGATAAAGTCATAATGTAGCTTGTGCTATTCGTTTTCCAAATTGTTTGAAGTGATGTAGGAATCTATAACTCTAGGTATCCTAGCTTCAAAAAAGCATGAATCAGTAATGAACTTTGGAAAGATTCCTTAGTGCATGTGTCCTCCCTACTATTCACATTGCATCCAGGTGAATGAGACACTTTGGAATGAATCTTCCAGGCATAGTCAGGCATTGGATGGCTGCAGCCCCGCCAACATTTGACTGCAACCTCCTGAGAAACCAAGAGCTAAAAGTGGCCCTACCAACACACTCCCAAATTCCTGACTCTACAAAAAAGAAAAAAAAAGATGTTAAATAGCCTTTCCTGTTTTAATCCAGCAATTTTGACTGCAGGAAGTACATACACATACATGGGAGTGATAGTGATGAGGACCAGGGATATGTGACCTAATGAGAAAGAAGTGAGGGATTGAAGGAAAAGTGATGGTATTAAAAATATGTCGTCTCTATCAGGATGCAGGAGGCAGGGTACTGGAGTGGCAGGAGCAGGAATAGGGAGCCACATGCTTGAGTTTCAGCTTCAATAGTACTGCATGGTAAAAGCTATCAAGCTATGGGTATGCTCTTAAGAATCTATGCCTGAATTGTGGTAGAGGAACATGTCATAGGAGTCAAGGAGACCCAGACAATGACAGCTCAGGGTGTAGTTGCATCAGTTGTTAATCATCATGCCTACACTATGTGTGTTTTTCTGGGTTTTTTTTCTTAGTTTGTTTATATAATTAATTGTCTTGAAATGAGAACTTTTGTCTTTCCCAACTAGAAAGACTGTTGGGGGACTGTGAAAATGATTATTATATTTTTTAAATTTTTTATTTGTTTTAATTAGTTATACATTACAGTATAATGCATTTATGCATTTGATATATCATACATAGATATATTATATAGAGATATAATTTGTCATTTTTCTGAGTGTACGTGTTGCAAATCATATTGGTCATGCAGTCACATATATACATACAGCAATGTGTCTGTTCATTCTACTATCCTGCCTATCCCCACATCACCTCCCCTCCCCTCCCTTCACTTCCCTCTACCTAATCTAAGGTAACACTTTTATTCTCTAGTGCTCCCTGCCTTATTGTGAATTAGCATCCAGATATTAGAGAAAACATTTGGCCTTTGTTTTTGGGGGATTGGCTTATTTCACTGGCATGATGTTCTCCAACTCCATCCATTTATGGGCAAATGCCATAATTTAATTCTTCTTTAAAGCTGAGTAATACTCCATTGAATATATATACCACATTTTATTTATCCTTTCATCTATTGAAGGACATCTAGGTTGGTTCCATAGTTTAGCTATTGTGAACTGAGCTGCTATAAATATTGATGTGGCTGTGTCACTGTAGTATGCTGATTTTAAGTCCTTTGGGTATAAACCAAGGAGTGGGATAGCTGAGTCAAATGGTGGTTCCATTCTAAGTTTTCTGAGGAATCTCCATACTGCTTTCCATAGTGGTTGTTCCAATTTGCAGTCTCACCGGCAATGTATGAGTGTACCTTTTTCCCCACATCCTCACCAACATTTATTGTTGCCTGTATTCTTGATGATTGCCATTCTGAAAGGAGTGAGATGAAAGCTTACTGGTGTTTTGACTTACATTTGTTTAACTGCTAGAGATGATGAACACTTTTTTTCATATATTTGTTGATTGATTATATTTCTTCTTCTGTGAAGTGTCTGTTCATTTTCTTAGCCCGTTCATTGATAGGGTTATTTGTCTTTTTGGTTTTAAATTGTTTGAGTTCTTTATATATCCTAGAGATTAATGCTTTATTGGAGGTGCACATGGTAAAGATTTTCTCCCAAAATCATTAGGCTCTTTTCTCACATTATTGATTGCTTCCTTTGCTGAGAAGAAGCTTTTTAATTTGAATTCATCACATTTATTGATTCCTGATTTTACTTCTTGCGCATTAGGAGTCATGTTAAGGAAGTCAGATCCTAGGTGGACATGGTGAAGATTTGGGCCTACTTTTACTTCTATTAGGTGCAGGGTCTCTGTTCTAGTGCCTAAGTCTTTGATCCATTTAGAGTTGATTTTTGTGCAGGGTGAGAGGTAGAGGTTTAATTTCATTTTGCTAAATATGGATTTCTAGTTCTTCCAGCACCATTTGTTGAACAGGCCATCTTTTCTCCAGTGAATGTTTTTGGCACCTTTGTCTAGTGTGACATAACCATATTTATGTGGGTTTGTCTCTGTGTCCTCTATTCTTTACTGTTGGTCTACAAGTCTATTTTGGTGCCAATACCATGGTGTTTTTCTTACTATACCTCTGTAGTTTAAGATATGCTATTGTGATGCCTCCTGCTTCACTTTTCTTGCTACGGATTTCTTTGGCTATTCTGAGTTTCTTCTTTTTTTAAAATACATTTTATGATTGCTTTTTCTATTTCTATAAAGAATGTCTTCAATATTTTAATAGGAATTGCACTAAATCTGTAAAACACTTTTGGTAGTATGGCTATTTTGAAAATATTAATTCCGCCTATCCACGAACATGGGAGATCTTTCCATCTTCTGAGGTTTTCTTCAATTTCTTTCTTTAGTGTTCTGTAGTTTTTATTGCAGAGGTCTTTCACCTCTTTTATTAGATTGATTCCCAGATATTATATTTATATTTTTTGAGGCTCTTGTGAATGGGGTAGTTTTCCTAATTTCTCTTGCAGTGGATTCATCACTGATGTATAGGAATGCATTTAACTTATAGGTGTTGATTTTATATCCTACTACTTTGCTGAATTTGTTTATTGATTCTAGAAGTTTTCTGGTGGAATTTTTTGGATCCTCTTGATATAGATTTATGTCATCAGCAAATTGTGATAGTTTGAGTTCTTCTTTATCTATTTGTATCCCTTTAATTTCTTTCTTCTAATTGCTCTTTCTAGATTATCAAGAATGATGTTGAATAGAGACAACCATTATTTTTTAGGGAAAAAATAACATGGGAAAAGAATACAAGTGAAACAGTGGGTTTCACTAATACTTAGGTTGCAGATGCAATTTTAGGAGTTCTACTTAGAAATGCCTTTGGCACCCTGATCAAGATCCCTGGCGAGAGATATAAAATAAATTATGATCAGGTTGTTGTTATAAAAAAAATACGTTAATAAGTATATGCAAATGGAAAGTTGTCTATATATGTTGTATTCCAGAGAGACCTATTGCCATGGCTAGTGCTACTATCTCTTTTCAATATTTTTCAAGAGCATAGTAATAGAAATGATGAATTCAAAGTTATAACCATATACCCAAAGCCACTGTGAAAATAATTATATTGTGGTATGTATTTTTTTCAACTTTTGTATTTGTTATTTTTATATATACATGACATTAGAGTGTATTTTGACATATTATACATATCTGGAGTATGAATTATTCTAATTAGGATCCCAATCTTGTGATTGTACATGAAGTTGTGGTGTGTGTTTTAAACTCTGTGCTAGAAAAGCGAAAATATTACAGACACACAAGACATGAGCCAAGGGCTATGTGAGAGAAATTTTAAAGATGACATAGATTTATGTTACTAACATGAAGTAACATGATCATGGAGTCAGCAGGATTTAGTGATCAGTTATGAAATTAATGAAATAATTTTAGCAAAGTATCATCAAACATAAATGTTATTTATTTACTTATTTGCTTTTAATTTCCAATTAGGTATTCAATTGACAGAAACACAGATTTGGAGAGATACTTTAATATTGATGCCAATAGTGGAGTTATTACTACTGCCAAATCTTTGGATCGAGAGACAAATGCAATTCATAACATCACAGTTCTTGCAATGGAGAGCCGTAAGTTGTAACGTCTAAGATTAACTGAGGATAGAGGAGAATGAGGGTGGAGGACAGGTTGCTGAAGACTACATCACAAGCTTGAATCATCATAGTTACTTAAGCAAGTTGACCAAAAATGAGAAAATTCAAAACTTTCAAGCTGTAAAACATTTGTGTTCACTAGGGACATTTGCTAATACTTACAAATATGTAAAATATTAATGAGATATATTTTCTAATATTTAAAAATTTAGTGAAAAGACAGCACCATAAGATAGTGGGCCTGAATGAACTTTAAAGGTCCTCTTGCTTTGGGGTCACAGTTCATACATTTCATTCATGCTGGTAGGGAATTGGAGAAGTAACTTACCATAATAGTAAATTGATCTGTACACCAAGAGACCTACATTTGAATATTTTGACAACTAACTAATTTTAGTTCCTGATCAGAAAAAAAAATTAAAAACTATATCCATATTATATATATTAGCTAATGCATATGCACATTTTGTAGTATGTATGTGATATAAATTTATAGTCAATTGAAGATAATCTCTAAGTTCAAAGAAGATCAAATTTCATGGTTTGCTATTCATTCTTCTTACATTTTCCTTTTTGGTGACTACACACACACACACACACATACACACACAAGCATATATATATATATATATATATATATATATATATATATACACACACCCCATATAAATATACATTGTGTACATACATAGATTACCACATACATATATGCACACACCCATTTGCATGTATTCATATATGCATGTATGCCTGAAGGTATATATATACATATACATAAATTAACACATACATATTTGGATCAGATTATCTGTGGCTCCCTTTAAAGAATGTAGAATCACAAGTATAAATTTCATATGAGTCTTATGCTTCAGAGATGCAAATATTTTTGCCTGATTTTTAATGTTAAGTGTTTTTGCTAGTTTTCTGTGGACATTCCCTGAGAAAATTAGCAGGGGAATAGCAGCTTTTCTTTTAGAGTAAATGGTGACACATCTTCTCATTTGCTAGAGAATCCATCCCAGGTAGGAAGAGGCTACGTGGCCATCACTATACTAGACATTAATGACAACGCTCCCGAATTCGCCACGGACTACGAGACCACCGTCTGTGAAAATGCCCAGCCGGGGCAGGTAAGAGGCTCGAGGACCGTGCTTCTGGTTTGTGGTTTCTGTAGGAACACCCAGCAGCAGTGCCTTTGAAATCTCCCAGCTTTAAGATAACATATCATCCGCATGTTTCAGCAAAACCAATGCTTTGATGTGCAGCATAAACTAACATGAAAGGAACATTCAAATTCTGGTTTAATTGGGTGACCACAGTTCCTCAGGAAGAAAAGGTAAACTTTATAAAAAGCCCCGCTCAACAGTTAAGGGCTTCAGCTCCTTTAAGCAGAAATATCGCATATTAAGCTGGATTGGGCTGTCCCCCACATCACACGGCAGAGTTTAAGAACCTTGAAGTTCTGAGAATGGAGTGCAGTTCAGTCACAGTCAATGTTCTGTGTCCACATCGTTGTGATGTTTACTGGGATGTCTAATCAATGGGTGCGGCTCATGGCTGAGGTTTAGGAAAAGAAGTTCAAACACGCACTCGGCAAAGGCTGCGGTTTGTTTTTCAGGGCCCTTTATAGATTGGGTTCACACAGGTGCATCTGCTGGTTCCCCCAGCTCATTCGGGAAGATGGCATTTATTAGGATCTGCAAAACTGCTCTGTCCTGCTTCAAGAAATGCAGCAGAGCTCACCAGTGTGCTGCCCTGCCTTCCGTTTTCTATTTCTAGGTTATCCAGAAGATCAGTGCCGTGGACAAGGACGAGCCATCTAATGGACACCAGTTTTACTTCAGCTTAACAACGGATGCCACAAATAACCACAACTTTTCGTTGAAGGATAACAAAGGTAAGATGTCATTGTTGCTAGCAGAGGTAGTGGCAGACTCACTAAGCAAGTGATTTTTTCTCCCGCAGGAATGCAGTCATGGATTTTTTTTTTTTTAACAGCAAGGACATTAATTAAAGGGCAATGAGCTCCTCCAGTAATTTTTATCTATAGATCTGCTGCCACAAGGGAGAAGCTGCTATTTAAATCATTTTAGTCCTAAAGCCAAGGGGAAAAAGTGAGATCTATTTTTCTTTCTTTTCTTGTAGACATGTGCTTCCTTATTTGTATATCACGCTTTTATCCAAATGATCTAATATACTGAGGGCCAGCTAACTGCCTTAACAAGGACTACGCAGCATAGATACAAATTGAGTCGGGGGAAAATAATCAGACCTTGCACATTTCCACCCAAATCAATTTTGACTTAATGCTTTCTTCAAGAACATCTGTTATTCTTTTGCTTTTACATAAATTTAAAGATGTTCCATGAAAATAATAATAATATGTTCATTATGCTAGTCACATAAAGCATAAAAAAATTAAAGAACTTACCATGGCAAATCATGCTTCCTTGCTTCAGAGGTAACCACTCTTAGCCATTTCATAAGTATTATTTTTTAAAATATTTTACAAATACCTGACTTTGCTTAATAATATATTTTGACAACTATAGGAACTTTTAAAGGAAGCATGTGATTATGCTTATCTGGTATCTAATTACAGATTTATATCTTGGGTTTCTGAGGGAAAAAATGAGAAACAGGTTTGCTAGTCAAGTACAGGCTTAACTGGAAGGACTTGCTTCCAGAAGATGGATATTATGAGAACTTTTGCAGCAAGCCACAACCTTTTCTGCAGAAAATCCAAACTTAGCCTCAAAAATTCAATCTGAAAATAATAATTTTCCAGATACCAATCTCAATTTAATGAGAACACCCCATTTCCCTTTAGTCATAAAGAAAAGAGCATTCTCTGTCTGTAATCCCAAACTCTCTGACTTAATCATCATTGGAAAGCCTCATTCTCGGGTTTGGAGGCTTCCAGTACAAAGGCAGACGGGGAAAAACACGGCCTCCACAAGGAGAATGTGAACACGTCCCCCACGTGTCACCATCCAGTGCCACCACGATTCTGTGGAGCTCAAGCACAAACATAACTGGATTTATGGGACATCATGCCACACAGTTGAAAGTGTCCCCACATTAACTACATCAAGCCCAGAATCCCCCAGCCTGTATCACAAAGAAAGACATCCAAGTGGAAAGGAAATCAGCCCTTAAGTTCTTTTCCGTCTTGGGGAGCATGCTGAACATAGGGTTCTCTTCTCCCATGGTAGAAATTTCAGCTTGTGCTTCTTAATCAATTGTGTATGTGTGTGCATGTGTGCATCTGCATGTGTGCCTGTGTGATTTTGATGTGTCAGATTACAAATCAACAACTTTGTAAAACTTTTCTGTATCAAATGCTAAACACAAATACCATCTGAGTCAAATTTATAATAAGACCTGTGTGTTAATATGTTAAGTGTATAAGGACATGTGCAATATAAATCCCTCAGCTTTTCAGAGAGTACCATATCAATTTTTTTGTTATTTGTTTGTTTGTTTGTTTCCTAATACTGGAGATTTAACACCCAGGGACAAGCTATACCCACGGCCCTTTTAATTTTTGTTTCTATTTTGAGACATTCATTTAAAAAAAAATATGGTCTCAAAATTATGGCCATATCTTTTAAAATAATAGATTTGTTTATATAAAAAACCATCAGAGGGAATATAATAATCAAATATTTTTATTTCTTTATCATCTATAATTGTAGTCAATGTCTTTTATGAAATTTAAGGTGAGCCTATTGTTTTGTGCTGTTTGAGACAGAAAGGACATCACCTTGCTCTTTCACTTGAGTATTATTAATGTGTGTGTGTGTGTGTGTGTGTGTGTGTGTGTGTGTGTGTGTGTTTGCACCTACTCATGCAGTACTAAGGGTTCATCCCAGGCACTTTACCACTGAGTTACAACCCTAAGTCCTTTTTATTTATTTATGTATGTGTGCATTTTTGATTCAGGGTCTTGCTAAGTTATACAGGCTAGCCTCAAGCTTGCAATCCTCCTTTCTTACCCTCTTAAGTAGCTGGGATTATAGATGACTGCCACTTTACCTAACCCAACTATTGTTAATTGGTTTCTGTTAGCATTGGATAAACATATATTTAACTTTTTGGAAGAATATATATATATAGACACTCAGATAAACACATAACACTGTATATGTACATCCTTTTACATGTTTCTCTATATATTCTTTATATACATAGTCTATATACTTTCATACATATGTGAATATATATTTATGTGTGTGTATATATATGTATACACGCACGCACACACACACACACACACACATACACACACACACACACATATATACACACTGGATAAAACTATGGTCCTGATTTCCCTTCTTTTGCTTGAAATTTTTATTAGTTACTATGAATTCTGTGAATCCCATAAATTCTATAATTAGTTAATTAAGACAATTTATCTGGAAAAATTGCTAACAAATTAAAAAATCCATTTCTGATATAGAAATCACAGCATGTCATATAAACATATTGATGACTTTTTAAATATTTATAATTACTATAATGTTTAGATGAAATAGAATACTGAATATAAATTAAACAAAAATGACTAAAGTTATCACTGACAACATATTTTATTACATGCAGTTTAAGGAGGTAGAAGTATCTATGAATATTTTAAAAAGAAAACAGTATAATAATTTCCCTACTGAATATCCACGCATAGTCCTGTGCTGTATGCTGACACTTTAGTTGGTGGTGGGCCATATCCATGATGACTATGTGACAGTGGTCCCATCATATAATATCCCCTAGTGATGTTGCAGCTTTCTCAGTTTGGGTGAGCATGCCATGATGCTCCCCTAAGGATAAAATGACCTGATGTATTTCCCAGAATACATTCTGTGTTAAGCAAAGAACTATTCTATATTGAATTTTAATAAAGCCACAGTAGCTTATTTTACTTTTTTCTATATTGAGCTTGGAACTTGTGAAGAAAGGATGGATTAGAAATTTCAGTCATTTTTTAGTTTTCAGCAGACACAACATCTTTCTTTGTACGTGGTGCTGAGGATCGAACCTGGGCCGCACGCATGCCAGGCGAGCGCGCTACTGCTTGAGCCACATCCCCAGCCCAAGTTGGCTCCGATCTACATACTGTGGGGTCAGGCTCCAAATTCCTTAAGAGGACACCCATAGCACAAGAGTTAATAACTAGAATCAACAATGGGACTTACTCAAACTAAAAAGTTTTTTCTCAACAAAAGAAACAATAAGAGAGGTAAATAGGGAGCCTACATCATGGGAACAAATTTTTACTCCTCACACTTCAGATAGAGCCCTAATATCCAGAGTATACAAAGAACTCAAAAAATTAGACAATAAGATAACAAATAACCCAATCAACAAATGGGCCAAGGACCTGAACAGACACTTCTCAGAGGAGGACATACAGTCAATCAACAAGTACATGAAAAAATGCTCACCATCTCTAGCAGTCAGAGAAATGCAAATCAAAACCATCCTAAGATACTATCTCACTCCAGTAAGATTGGCAGCCATTATGAAGTCAAACAACAAGTGCTGGCGAGGATGTGGGGAAAAGGGTACTCTTGTACATTGCTGGTGGGATTGCAAATTGGTGTGGCCAATTTGGAAAGCAGTATGGAGATTCCTGGGAAAGCTGGGAATGGAACCACCATTCGACCCAGCTATTGCCCTTCTTGGACTATTCCCTGAAGACCTTAAAAGAGCATGCTACAGGGATACTGCCACATCAATGTTCATAGCAGCACAATTCACAATAGCTAGACTGTGGAACCAACCCAGATGCCCTTCAATAGATGAATGGATAAAAAAAAATGTGGCATTTATACACCATGGAGTATTACGCAGCACTAAAAAATGACAAAATCATGGAATTTGCAGGGAAATGGATGGCACTAGAGCAGATTATGCTTAGTGAAGCTAGCCAATCCCTAAAAAACAAATACCAAATGTCTTCTTTGATATAATGAGAGAAACTATGAACAGAGCAGGGGGGAAGAGCAGGAAGAAAAGATTAACATTAAACAGAGACATGAGATGGGAGGGAAAGGGAGAGAAAAGGGAAATTGCATGGAAATTAAGGGAGACCCTCATTGCTATACAAAATTACATTTAAGAGGTTGTGAGGGGAATGGGAAAATAAACAAGGAGAGAAAAGAATTACAGTAGATGGGGTTGAGAGAGAAGATGTGAGGGAAGGGGAGGGGGGATAGTAGAGGATAGGAAAGGTATCAGAATACAACAGTTACTAATATGGCATTATGTAAAAATGTGGATGTGTAACCGACGTGATTCTGCAATCTGTATTTGGGGTAAAAATGGGAGTTCATAACCCAATTAAATCTAATGTATGAAATATGAGATGTCAAGAGCTTTGTAATGTTGTGAACAACCAATAAAAAAAAAAAAACTCAGTCATGCCTCATGATGTTGCTGCAGAAAAATACTTAACCTGTTAAGGTTTCCACCTTGACTCTAAAAATACCTGGTTTGAGATGTTGCACAATTATATGTAGATTTTTATTGTGTAGAATAACAGAATATGTGTGGGAGAACATAAATGTCTTAAAAGTGTTATACTGGAAGGATGTCTCTCTGTCCAAACGAATTCAGAGAGTCTTTGAGCAATGGTCTGAAATCAGGAGCTTGCCCTACTTGAGGACTGACAGAGGGACCCAAGGTTAGGGAAGAAGGAGTCCACTGGGAGCCTCTGTCTCACCTGCAACCTGACCTCTGTCTGACCTTGTCTACCCTAGACAACACGGCCTCCATACTCACCAGAAGGAACGGCTTCCGGAGACAAGAGCAGTCGGTGTACTACCTGCCCATCTTCATCGTGGACAGTGGGTCCCCGTCTCTCAGCAGCACCAACACGCTCACCATCCGCGTCTGTGACTGCGACTCCGACGGCGTAGCCCAGACCTGCAACGCCGAGGCCTACGTCCTGCCTGCTGGCCTCAGCACAGGGGCCCTGGTGGCCATCCTGGCCTGCGTCCTGACCTTGCTAGGTGGGTGCTCTGAGCGGTGCCTGCTCCACAACAGCAGTGACACGGCTCCAGGGCTTTGCTCTGCTCCTTTCTGTCCCTTCAGAGTGTCCACTCAAGCACATATTCTAACACTCTACCAGATGGGTTTCACTCACTCAATGAAACTCCCTAGCTGGCCGCACTGACATTGTGTATTTAAAGCATAATGCAGGGAAAAAATCAATTGCATTTTCAAAACAACAGTGGAGATATATGCCTCATGCTTGAAAGGGATATTTTTCAAGATTTTTGTTTTAAATTCACCTTATCCCACTTACATACTTTAGAATACTCCACAAAAGAAACACGCTAGACCAAGAGGAACATTTCTATATTGTTTTTATAATATGCTTATTTTAGAAATTATGTCCTTATAGGCTACTTTTTTAAAGGTATTTCAAGAGGCTTTGTTAAATTGTTTGCAAATTTTAAAAAGATTGATATTTCAGCAATTCAAATATTATAAGAATTATTAGCATATTTAATTGTACTTTTTCATGAATATTTTATTATTGGTTTTAATTAGATTTATAACTCACATTAAAATTTCAGTCACATAAAAGATTGTGCAGCATCCTTTTAAAAATTGGGAGACTTCCAACATGGCCATTGTATAATGGGTTCATTCCAATACAGCTCTTCTTTACAACATCACTTCGTACAACAAAGATAACAAACATTTAACATTGCACCCGAAATTGTGCTTTGTGTTTTCTTGGGTTTAATACAATTACTAAATCCATTTATAGCATGTTTTTTCAAAAGCGTCATTTATAATGGAAGTCAGTATTGTGTAATGCAAAAAAAAAAAAAACTGTATTTGTGGAGTTAGGCAAAACCAGTTTCTATTTTTTCCTCCATCATATGGGATTTCTCCATGTTAGTTCCCCTGTAGCAAGGTTCCTATTCAAAAAGCAGGACATAATAGAACTAGTCTCACAAGGTTGTTGTGGAGACTAAATGAGATGATTCATGTAAAGAATAGAGTGTCTACAGCACAGTGAATGTTCAATCTATTTTAAGTATTATTGATGAAGCAAACATCCTCACTCTATTAACCGAACTAAGACCTAGTTACTAATACATTGCAAACAGTCTCACAAAAATGGCAGTTATTATCTTTAATAACTTCAGCTAAACAAATAAATCTGGAAGAAAATAATTAAACTAGTTTTTTTTTTTTCACAGAGTTTCACACAGGTGGCAAAAACTTTTAGAAATTCATTAGAAATGGCAAGTAATTCCCAGTTAAAGTTGATCAGAATATAAGTCATTGAAGTAAATTTGAAAACAACAGCAAAAAAAAAAAAAAGAAGCCATTGCAGACTATTTTTTATTGCTCTACTGGGTTCTAAAATGTAATAATAAAGATGTAAATTGCATATTTACTTATAGTAGCTGAATAACTGCATAAGAATATTTTTTAAATCCCTGTCATAGTTAAAATGGCAATGTGTTTATCTTTAAGTGCAGTCAGGAAAAAAAAAAAAAAAAAAAAGAGGATAGTACATGGTGCATGGAGTGCTGTTTAAACTGAACCAGTTTGTTAGAAACAGCATACGATACACTGCACTTTAAAGGAATAAGATAAATCTGCGTGCCCCCAAATTAATTTTCACCAGTAGAGAATTGACTTTTGATTTTTTTCCTTTTAGTTATAATAAATGGATACAATACCTTTATTTTATTTGTTTACTTTTATGTGGTGCCAAGGATCGAACCCAGTGCCTCACGCATGCTAAGCTAGTGCTCTGCCACTGAGCCATAACCCCAGCCCAACTTTTGATTTTTTAAAAGGCTGTCTCTCTGATGAAGCTTGCTGCACTTTCAGTAAATATTTTCACATAAGACTTTGTGGTTTCTTGCAATTGAGGTTGCTTGAAAATTCTATTTAGTTGAGAATCATCGAGCTATTACTAAAAATATCTAAAATAGAATTTTATTATATTTTAGTCCTACATATATTGTATATGTGTTAGTGTCTATAGGCATACACATAGGATTGGGAGATTTCTTCAAAATGTAGGCAAGTGTGGCTCAGCTTTCTGTTAAATTTGAGCATATTACTTAAGTGTTAGGCAATTAGAAAGCCCTCTTCTACTTTTAAGGATCAAACTTTAAATTTTGGCTTTTTTTTTTCTTTTCTACAAGTCTATGAAATGTAAGTTAAAGCAGAGCCTTACTGTGCTGAAAAGCAGTTTTGAAATAGGGGCTTCCATTTCTGTAGTAATGCAGTACAGTGAGCAGTCTCTTCAAATGCCAGCTCAGAATCATAATCACTTTATACTCATAACTTGGTGAGAACAAATAATCATGGCTTGTGCACTCTTTTGACTCTGTCTTCACTATTATGGTCTGGATTTTGATATAACAGACTCTGAAGCCAGTGAAATTGTGTATCCTGGGGGCGGGGGGTATAGATAGAGTACACAGCCTGGCAGCCACTTGATTTCTAGGGTACAAATGGCTCATTCTTTACAACACTTGAAAAGGTGGTGTGAATCTTATTTCTAGACACTAGGTATCAGGATTGGTAACTCAAATTTCTGAACAAATGTTCCAAGAAAAAAATGAAGGGGAGGAATTGGGAATGGTGAGGAAGAATTAGATCATCAAGTTCAATTAAGGATGAAAGTATAAAAGCCATTTTTGGAGACTTTAAAAAACACACTTTACTACATGTCAGGTTTGGATTCAGTTATGTGACAAATTAACGTGACTGTAGCCTGACACAGGGTGATATAATGAATGTTAGCACTAGAAAGAATCCTTGAAATTGATTCCAGCCCAAACTTCTTCATTTTACATAGGGGGCAATTGAAGGATAATGAGGATGAGAATTTGCAAGATTTCATATAACAATGTCAGGGCTATGATGGGATAAGATGCTAGGTCTCCTTATTCTCAACCACTGCTTTTGGATTAAACGACCAAGGAGACAAACCCTGAAAATACAAAAATTGTTACTCAAATATAGACTTTTCTTTCTTGAGATTTGAAATGCATGTTATTTGAAGTTAGACTTGTCAGTCTTCATGTCCATCTCTATTTTTCTAACTTTGTGGTTGGATTTTTCTCTGACTTCTCTTCTTTCCTTCCTTCCTTCCTTCCTTCTGTCCTTCCTTCCTTCCTTTCTTATTTATTTATTTATGTATTGGACAGTAGGTTTATTTAAGCTTCAGCAGTCCCAGGACTCTAACACAGAAAACTCTCTGGAACTTGGGTCTGGAAATTCTTTGAGATTTATACTCAGTGTGTGATTATAACAGTTACTTTTTGTCCACATACTGAGGTTGGACAGAGTTTACACCAAGAAAATAAAGATAGTATCTTTCTTTAGAGCAAGCTTTCTAATTAGGTATATATGACAGCAGAATGCATATAGATTCATTGTACACAAATGGAGCACAACTTTTCATTTCTCTGGTTGTACACAGTGTAGAGTCACACCATATGCACAGTTATACATGTACCTAGGGTAATGATGTCCATCTCATTCCACCATCTTTCCTGCCCCAATACTCCATTACTCTGACCTCTCTCTAATTTATTAGCTCTTCAGTTCTCTAAATGAAAGAGATGATCCAAAAAAAAAAAAAATAGAATGTGGGTTTCCTTTGTCTATAGTGAGTATAACTTCAATGTGGGACAAAATCACCAGATTCAAATTTCATGATGAAGTCATCAAATGTTCTTAATGCAAAAAATTATCATCAATATCTGACAAGATGCTCTGATATTCTAAAGCTTGAATAAAAAGCATGCCACATGAGTAACAACAATTCCGATTTATTTATGTATTTTTATCATAGTTAAATTTTTATTTGTTGACATATACAATTATTTTTCCACAAGGCTAAAAGCGCTTTAAAGAATTTTCTATGAATGACTGACACATAAAATTATTAACTTGGTAACTTTTTAAGAAATTAAGAGAAAGAATTTCAACTGCTTCAGATTAAAACAGGTTTCAGTGTTAAATATCACACATCTATTTGGAGAATATTACAGCTAGTTTCTTACTGTGCACAAAGAAGCCTCTTTGTGCCACTGAATTTACTAAATGAAATTTGGGATTTTCCCCTATTTGGAGCTTAAGTTCCAGGTAATTGAAGTCTTGGAGCATTTCTTGAAGCTCTTTGCTCATCAGACGCTTTGGGATTAGTTAAACCAGCCTGGCTTCATAAACTCAGGCTTAATGAGGAGTTTGTAAAAATCACAGTTCGCTGGATGGAGTTCAAGCTCCTCCAGTGTGTCTTCTGTGGGTACCTTTACATTTAGCTTTCAAGCCTCTTGTCAGTTTTCTTCCCTCACCCACTGAATGCTAAACTATATTTGTCCTCTGGTTATTGCTTTTGTTTGTGATTTTGTTCAACAGTGAAGTATTTTCCTTATTTTGTCAGTGGTCAACATTACTAATATAAAATTATATTACTGAGAAAAACAGTGGCAGCTCTATGCAAAATATTGATCTACATCATAATTGATAATGAGAGAATATAATGCACACAGTCATTCTTGAGATAATAATGGGCACCGAATGTGTTCCTCATTCCAACAAATGTGAGAGAGAATGAATGAAAAATGAAAGACATTTCACAAGCTTAATCCTATGAGCTAGGCATTAACCTAAGTACTTTATAAGCAGTATCTAATTTAATTCTCATAAAATGTTACTAGGCAATGATTATTATTATACACAGTTTTTCAATGGGAAAAGTATAGCTTAGAGGAAATGTATACAGAGTTACAGGGTCAATGAGTGTCAGAGTCAGAACCCCAAACCAGGCAAGACTACCTTCTAAATGTTCTTGATTAGGGACTTTTTAAAAATGTTTTCATATATGAAAGATCTGTGTATCTCTGGAAGATACTTACAGGTCTCCAGGTATCACAAGCCTGGACACTGCCAAATTAGAGGCAATAATATCTTTGATATGTTTCACATAGGGATCCCTGGTTAATTCTGGGTACCTAATTTATAGTATCTTCCAATGATTTCTGCCCTTGAGAAAATACTCTTAGAAATTTCCATGTAAAATCTGAGGTTATATTTTAACCCAACCTAAATGCAACATGCATCACCTTGTGCATAAAATAGTCCTCATCCTTAGAACATTTTTATTTCTCTTAACTTAAGCCCAAATGAACTCATTCTCTCACATTTAAAGAAGAAAAACTTTGTGATACTTGTTTATGGGAAATAAAATATTATTTCAGTTTAATTAATCGTTACCCTGTCTTGAGACACAGGCAGAATGGACTCCTTTACACAGATCTTTTTGCAATGGCTCTATCTATGCATAGGCATGTTCTTTGGGGTAGCTGAAAATAGAAATCTCAATAGAAATATCAAATCCTGAATAATCTCCCTACATTCCTGCTTCTTTTCCCTAGTTGGTACCTATTTTTGTGTTTTTCTGAGTGGACTTTGTCTGCATTCCCTCTTCTCTCTGCCCCATCTCCATAGTTAATCAGTCCTTGATTTTACTTTGTTAGTTTTTGAGTCAGTTCATTTCTTTCCTCTGATGATGCACCTGATTTTGTCTAGGTTCCATCTTTTCCCTCCTGAATTATGGTGACCTCCCCACCCTCAGTCAGATGTAGTCCATCAGAACTGAAGACAAAGCTTCCTAAAAGCAAATGTGATTGTGACACATCCCAGCTTGAAGAGAATACTTCCATGACTCCTCATCATCTAAGTGCTGAAATCACAGACCCTTGGAAAGCAAACTGCTCCCTCTCAGCTCAAACTTATTTCTCTCCACTCCCAGTGTACTTTAGACAAACTGAATGTACATTGTGTTTTCTCAAACTCACTCTGCTGTGCTCCTTCTGTCTCTCCTGCCTGTCTCCAGCATCCATACAGAATCCATAGTGGGTTTTTTTTTTTCTTTGTATTCAAACTCACTTTCATGGCTTCTGAGTTCAGGTTGGGTGCCTCTCTAGAGAGCCCCATTGCACTGGCGTTTGGCCGTCTTTGAGAATCCATCATAGCCAAGCGGCATCCATCAAGCCATGATTTAACTGCTTTATTGGCTTGCCACCTCTTCTGCCCTCTCCACTGGGCTCCTGCTTTTGAAGGCAAGGGTTGAGCATTATTTTATCATTACACATGGCATTTCATAAATTGCAGATCTGACATATACAAGGTATTCCACACATGCTTGCTGGATAAACCATAAGTGATTTGAAGGTACTCAGTAATGGGAAAGAACTTTGATTTCATTTTCATCACTATTCATAGGTACATTTCCAATGGATCTGGATTTTCTTTTCCTAATAGTCTACATATTTATGAAATTTTCCTGAGATTCAGTCTATCTCTTTAACATTTTTGGAAAATAGCTATTTTATAGGTTAAACATATTTAAATTATATTTTCAGCTAATAGCCAGGGGAATGTATGTGTGCTTGAGAAAAAAAAAATCAGAAACTTATAACTAAAAATAGTGGAAATATTTCAGTGGAGATATCAAGGATTCTTTCTTATTAGTTTAAAATGCTATAGTTGAGATATTTAATTTGCCTCAATCACTCATTTGAACTATTTTAGTTACACATTTTTATTTATTCTTTGTGAATGGAAGTGGTAGTATGGGTTCAAAAGTGCAAGTTAAAATGTTGGCCTCTTGTTCTTGAGATTCTGCATGAATCTCTGCTTCTACAGTGTATAGATGGACTACTCCTCCTTCAAAACTTGCTTCAGATGTCACTTCTGATGACATATTTTCCTTATAATAACCAATGCCATATCATTTCACTTTTTTGGGGGTGGGGTGGAGGTACCAGAGATTGAACTCAGGGACACTTGACCACTGAGCCACATCCTCAGCCATATTTTGTATTTTATTTACAGACGGTGTCACATTGAGTTGCTTAGCACCTCATGTTTGTTAAGACTGGCTTTGAGTTCTAGATCCTCCTGCCTCAGCCTCCTGAGCTACTGAGATTATAGGCATGCACCATCACACCTGGCTCATTTCACTTTTTAAAACAAAGTGGTTTATTTCTTTGCCTGAAACACTTCCAAATCACCAAGTATGCTTAAATACAACCCCACTGTTTCTCATGGTCCACAAAGCAGGGCATCATCTACCACCTGCTTGCTACTCTGAGCATCAGACTCTGGTCATTCACTTGCTCAGTAAGAAGAGCTGCACAGCCTTTATTTCCATTATTTTCAAACAAAACATCCTTTTCCTGAAACTTTCTTCCCGCATCCCTTCATCCTCAAGCCCTTGCATCACTGTGTTCTGAAGAGTAATGTCCTCACCACCTGATTAAATTAGGCAATCTTCACACTCACAGTTCTCTGTCCTAACACCTGTTTCTTTTGTGGTACTTACCACAGTTTGTAAATATATGTGTTTACAAATTAAAATGCACCTTGGGAGTAGTGATTCCCACCCGGCTTCCCCTTTCTCTCAACAGTGTATTCTCCAAGCAGGAACATAGGGCACTTAGGAGGCAACATAGCTTTTAATGAGCTCATGGGTATCACTTATCATAATTGTTATTTTACAGCCTCTGATTTACATGTTAAGACCCTCAAGAGAAGACCCAGTATCTCTATTATTCATTATTCTACTACCTAGTAGATAGAACAGAGTAATATCTGATTAAGTAGGGTCATTGCAGTTATGTGTAAGTTGATAGTACAGTCTGTGTTTATTTCTGAGCACCCATTTACAAGGTCCAAATGGACAGAAACTATATTGTACAAGTTCGCATTATATGAATAATTATTTATTTAATAAAAAATAGTACTTACCATATGTTTAAGCACTATAAATACAACACACAATCAATGGAATATCAGGAATTGAAAGCTCTTAAGTGATAGGCAAAGGCAGTGGCTTCGAGAAGGGATTCCAGTCATATTTCATGGGCCACAATATGTAAGCGCTGGAGACTGGAATATGAAATGAGCAAGTGTTGAAAATAAGGAGGAAATGAAGTTAAGGATGAATTGGCAATTTCTGTTTTGTTATTCCCTTGTTTGATAAAAGAATACAAGATATGAAGCAAATTAGAGGTAGCTTAATGAGTTTCAACCTAGAAGCTTTGAAAAATGTGAGAGCAATTTGGGCAGAAAATTTCATTAATTAAAGAGGTGATAGTAACAAATAATAAAAAACAATACTAATCACAATATTTTAAAATTTATTACATTTTGTAAGTTCCTATATATTCACTATAAATAAAAATTGTGAGTAGTTGATTTTAAATATGGCTATCCAGAAAGATGGGAGTGAGATATCAGAGACATGGTAGGGTCTTAGGTTTCATTGGGCTCATAGAGGAAGAAAGCAAGTATAGAATTTAAGGATATTCCTCCAATTCAACTGTGGTTGAGGAGGAGAGAATAAAACCTCTCTTTGTTTTTTCTTTTATACAGTGTGTAAGGAGCCCTCTTATATTCTATTGAATGAGTCCAAGTTGGGTGACACCCTTTGGACTTGGTAAAATCGGAAAGGCAGGGGTCACCAGAATCTCCAGGAAAAAGCAAGGAAAACCCAAATTGTTCTGGCTTAAGAGCAATCAGGATAGAAGAAAGTAGGGCTATGGAAGACGCTAACATTGAAACTAATAAAAATGAATACAACTGAATATAGAGGAAATACAATTATTGGTTTGAATATGTCAGGAAAATTGTCACCAGTCAGTGGTCTCTGTTTTTGTTGAGGATGCAGAGTATAAGTGGGAGAACAGAGAAGATTTGAATTGATAAAGAAGAGAGTGGCAGTGTGTCCTTTCTTCCTCATGGTGGTTTCTGATCTGCTACCAATAAAATTCACTTCATAAAGAGGTTAATCAAATTATTAAAATTTAATTAACGCCCAATGACAAAATTATGACAGATTTTTAGTAAGTTGTATATAAATTAACAGAATCAAAGGAGAATGGAGAATTAAAAAAGAATAGAGGCTAGGCATGGTGGCACACGCCTGTAATTCCAGCAGCCTGGGAGGTGGAGGCAGGAGGGTCTTAAGTTCAAAGCCAGCCTCAGCAATTTAGCAAAGCACTAAGCAACTCAGTGAGGCCCTGTCTCTAATAAAATACAAAATAGGGCTGGGGATGTGGCTCAGTGGAGGAGTGCCCCTGAGTTCAATTCCTGGTACCCAAAAAAGAAAAAGAATAGAAAGTTATCAAAAGGCTAAACTCTCCTTGCACATTGATGTGGATGATTTTTTACGATAAATTATTGAACCTGTTCACAAACTATGCAGATTTTTCATTTAAATTAGGTTAATTTTTCAAGTATATGTTTTAGGTGAAGTAATAACTACAGTGATAATAGTCATTTTCCTGAATTTTTAAAATTTTCAATTGGCAACAAAAATTTAGAGAATACCTTAGGACCATAAGCAATTAATATTTTTTTCCAGTATTTCTGAATCATTTTGTTTAGATTAGCCATCTAAATTAAATTTATTGTGAGTCATCAATATGAACAACATGTCTAATTTTAAATTTTCAAATAAGTTCTTTAGTAAAAGTAAAAGAAAACAGTTGAAATAAATGCTGTCAATATATATTTTTAAAAATTTATTTATTTAATTAGGTATGTATGACAGCAGAATGCATTTTGATTCATTGTACACAATTGCAGCACAACTTTACATTTCTATTAGCATCACACCATATGGGCAGTCATACATGTACCTACGGTAATGATGTCCATCTCATTCCACCATCATTCCCCACCCCATGCACTCTCCCTACCCTCCCTCCCTTTTGCCCAGTCAAAATTCCTCCATTTGTCCCATGCCTCCCTGCTCCCTATTATGAGTCAACATCCACTTATCAGAGAGAACATTCAGCCTTTGGTGTTTTTTTTTTTTTTTAATATAGTATCTCCCAACTACTGTCACTTAACATAAATCCATGAAAATTATCAATATTTTACTTTGTAAAAAACTCAAGTCTTCAACCTGCATGTATATTTTATACCTACTAAACATCTCACATCAGAACAGTCACACCTCAAGTGGTGACTAGCCACATGTTATTGGTGACTACCATGTCTACCAGTGATCATTTAGATAACTCTTTTATGGCTAATAAGAAAGTATGATTGTTACTGAGACCAAAGGGAAAAAAGTACATATAGTTCCAGTGCCATTCCTTCCATGAGACTTTTTCTGAGCATCCTGGACAGAAATAAACACTTTCTTATACATATCATCCTAGTGTATTTTAAATTGCCATATAAATTAAAGGATTATTTTTTAAGATTACTATTTATTTATTTATTTATACCAGGGATTGAACTCAGGGGTACTTAACCTCAGACCTTTTTTTTTTTTAATTTTATATTTTGAGTCAGGGTTATTTAAGGTCTTGCTATGCTGCTGAGGCTGTCTTTGAACTTGGGATCCTCCTTCCTCAGCCTCCTGAGATGCTGTTATTATAGGCATGCATTACCACACCTGGGTTAAAATATATTTTTTAGCACATAAAATATTCAACTTAATGTCAGGAGCCTTCTGTATATCTGTAAAAACAGTGCCTTGTTTGTATTTTATTTATTTATTTATTCATTTACTATAAGATCATATTTTCTTGTTTTCAAATAATTATCATAGTTCTAAAGTTTATTCTTATTATTTGATTACTGTTTAACCAATTGAACTGTAAAGGTCACTAGGAGATGTATTACATCTGATTTTGCATGCAACATTATGTCATTATTTTTAGTGATTATTATAAGTGGTTTAATACAGTTCATTTAAATGGAAGTATCAATTCATCAACATCCAACACAATATGTTTCACATGGCTAGATTTAAGCTAGACCTAAATCTTTTCTTCTGTCTCCACTCAGAAATGTGGTCCATAACATAAAAAAAAAAAAAAGATTACTGATAAAACTCTTAACATGTATAATCTTGTGCTTACATAGGCAGAAAATATTCTTCTTAATACAGGGATTATCTCCATAGTCCCTGAAAAGCAGTTAATACTTGTTCTTTATAAAAGTTAAATTTTATTTTTATATGTGCTCAAGTAGTTAGAAATTAATATTCTCCAAAGTCATTGACATGTTTAATTATCTAACCTTCCCAAATGGTTCACATTTGTTCTTAGCTTCCCAGTCAGATGGGGAATAAGGAAAATGTTGAAAAATATTAACATCTTGGGGCATCCTGCACAATGGCTGATGCCCCCATGGCTGATCTTGGGCTTCTCTCCAGCTACAGTCTTGAGTGGCAGTGGGCAAGTTTATTAGTATAGACAAGACGTGAATAATTGATGAATACATATGATGACAAGAGTAACTGTAACAATATTAAAGGACAGAGAATTTTGGAATTTCTGCCTGTTTGGATGTGGATCTACATTTAAAGAGCATCCCTTGTCCCAGGACTCTTATCCTCTCTGTGCACTGCCTCGGGCTTAGGCTCAGCCACTCTTTCACCCTTTAGCTACCACATTCACCCACAGTTTTGCTGTCTGGTTGTGCAGCAGGGTTCTCATTCTCACCTGCCTCCCCTCTCCACTCAGCTCCGCCTCTGCTGACACTCCCCTCTCGCTCCCCTGCTTCACTCTGGTTTCTCACCAGAAATTCTCACGGAGTCTTACTTTCTTTCGATTGTAATTACATCTATTCTGAGGGGACCATGTGAAAAGTTTCAGAAACTAAAGTGGCATATAAATCTCAAACAATAATTTTGCTCATGTATCGGTGTTAACGCTTACTGACCTGTTTTTCTTTGAGTGACAATTTCCATTTGTGCTCTGGTTGTGGTCATTGGGGGCTTTGTCTGTCAATTATCATCTATGAAATTACTAACACTTTCTATAGTGTTATAGGAATTACAGACCAACATGACTACAGACAGGTTGTTTCCTGTGTCTAAGAAAACAAGCAAGTGGGAAAATACCCCAGAGAATTGTAGCAAGGACGAATGGCATGTCCTGCATGCCCACCTTCCTTTCCCACCTCACCAGCTTTTCTGTCTCCCACTGTCCTTTAGTACACATGCCTACCCACAGGATTGTTATACCTCCTACTTTGCCTATTATCTAAGCTTGTTCTTTGTTTTTCCTTCAATGAAAACACAGTATTTTCACCTGCCATTTTCCTGGAAGTTTAAATTAATGCTCCTGACAGGCCAGATGATGAGAATGAGAACTGTCGTGTTGCACACTTGGAAAGTACTTGGAACTCTGCTTCCTCTGCTAATATTATTTCAAAGTCTTCTTCTCTCCCTCATCCACCCCATAAAAATTGAAGTTAGCCATGACAGATTGCTAAGATCAGTTAGTTACTTGCCCCAGCTGACATGTGCAAAGCTCAGCTTTTACCCAAGGCCTGCATGACACCAAGGCCAAAGCTCCTTGTGCCCCAGGATTCTGGTACAGACCTTGGGAACCACAGGGCCCTGGAGTGGTAAAAATGCTAATTCTCAGTAGACAAAAAGGGCCAATGCACACAGTAGGAATGTAGGTGAGAGCCAGGCATCTTTTGGGAACAGTAAGATAATCAAGCAGTAGCTTTTGAACTGTATATCTACCCTTTTGTGAAGCCCACTGAGAGGCTTCAAATGTGGTAAATAGAACCCAGAAGAGAACAAACACACATGTGTCATAAGAGGCGGGCCATAAAAGCTCAAGCTCAGAAATGCTTTTCAATTGCTGAATTGTATGCTGCTGTCTACAAAGTGCAAAATTTATGAACAGTAGTCCAAGGTCAAATGGGAAAGGAAAGGAAAGTGGTACCTGAAAAAATGGTAGTTGTTTACAAGTATTTCCAAAGAACTCCAATAAAAATTTCATCAGTCACATTGCTGTTGCTGGAAAAGCAAGTAGCAAATAAACACTTAGGAAAATACGTGATTTTAGTTGATGTGAATGATTTTACTGAAAATTTAGAAAGTACTTAGCTTTTTCACTTGTGCATGTAGACTGTACTAGAGGATGAGGTGGGGGCTAAAGTGTGCTTCCTACCTGGTTACGGTATATAGCTTTACTGGATTGCATGCATGTCTTTCTTGGTTTTATATTTTTATTTTCAAATGCATTTTTAATGCTAAAGTGTAAATTTTATAAACTACTTTAAGCACAAATGTTCCAAGCACCCTTTTTATTAGTTTTTATATTTAGTACACTTGGGATTTGAACCCAGAGCCTTGCACATGCGAGAGGCAAGTTCTATGCCATTGAGCCACACCCCTAGATCTTCAAGCCCCCTTTTAAAAATGTACTCCAAATAATAATCTACTTAGTGTAGATTTTGGGCTTTCTAGACCTTGCAAATAATTCTTAGACTGATGCAACAAAAATTGTTATAAAATATTTTATTTTTAGATAATTAAACATAATTCAATACTTTTTTAAAGTAATTTTTGAATTCACAAGTTCAAGAACATGTTTTCACACCTAATTCTAAATTAATTCAAAGAGGCATAAAACCTAACATATTCTTAGTTCAAGAAGCATTTAATCAATTGTAGCCAGAGAATGCTTCTCATGATTATTTTATGCCCATGAAAAATATGGTCCATATTCAGTTTGTTTAAGGTAAAAAAAACATCCAGTGGAGTTATTTTCTTTGCTTTCCAGCACAACCACATGCTTCATGATTTAATATAATATGAATTTTTACACAAGAACAAAACTGTTCAACATCTAAGGGACAATTTATTTCCTAAACCCATGTTTGGCTGATGCTGAAAATCTACAACCTCTATTCTGTCTCTAGGTATAATGCACAAAGTAAGTCCAACTTCAGAATTTCATACATGAAAGTGGAATTCAATTTATTATAGGGAAGCTTTTAATCTTTGTATATGGCCTGACATGCTAGATTTTATTTAATAGCTGAATTTCATAGACAAGGACTAGGCATGTCTTCAAAGAACCTGACCAAATACTATAATCCATTTCCTCCTGAAATTACAGTTGTTAAATTAGACACAAAACATTTATGAATGTCACTGTGCCTTTCCAGCAATTAACAAGTTCAGAAAAAAAATCCCTTCATGTTGCATGGCTTTGAAATTATTGTATTTATCCTGAGCTGGCCCTTCAATTTGTTCTATCAAACACTTTAGAGGCTGGAGCAAGACATCAATCCTGAACAGGTGTGCAAAAGGGCTACTTGATGTCTGAAAGTGTTCTATTTTAAAGCCATTTTAGCAATTTTAGCACATCAGCCACTGTGAATTCCCAGGTAAGTAAGAGGCCAATTCATTTCCCCGTGAAGGCAAGCAATCTGTGTCACCATCACGGCCCGATGTCACCCTGATGAGGGACAGTCGTGCAGTTGGCTGAAATTCTCACTTTGCTGTCTCCTCCTTGCAGTGCTGATCCTTCTTATCGTAACCATGAGAAGGCGGAAAAAAGAGCCCCTGATTTTTGACGAAGAGAGAGATATTAGAGAAAACATCGTCAGGTACGATGACGAGGGCGGGGGAGAGGAAGACACAGAGGCTTTTGACATGGCTGCACTGAGGAACCTCAACGTCATCCGTGACACCAAGACCCGTAGGGATGTAACTCCAGAAATCCAGTTCTTGAGTCGACCAACTTTTAAGAGCATCCCAGATAACGTTATTTTTCGGGAATTTATTTGGGAGAGACTGAAAGAAGCTGATGTTGACCCGGGGGCTCCCCCCTATGATTCTCTGCAGACATATGCCTTCGAAGGGAATGGCTCCGTCGCTGAGTCACTCAGCTCTTTGGATTCCATCAGCTCAAACTCTGATCAGAATTATGACTACCTAAGTGACTGGGGACCTCGCTTTAAACGCCTCGCGGACATGTATGGAACTGGCCAAGAGAGTTTGTACTCATAGCCTTGGAACCTTTACTTGAAATGTACTGAAGAAAAAGAACAAAACCACTACATTCAGAAAGCAAGAACTCCACTAGCTGGAGAAAAAATGGTTGTAAATATTTCTCCATTTTTAACTGCTTAGATTTCCGCCTTGGTGAAGCATATCTTCCTTAGACTTATCCAAGGGACTGCACTGACCACAGACTCTGAGCATTTGAAGGTTTTCTTTTCTTTTTTTTTTTTTCTTTTCTTTTTTGATAAAAAGAAATGCTCAGTGGTTTGTGAAATAGATAGCAACTCTCATATACCTGCAGAGGCACCTAACCTCTATGAGTAAGTGGTGGCCCGTGTTGTCAGTGAGCCAGCAATGTCCTGCGTGTACCTTCATGGTACTGCCAGTGAGAGGAGTAGATGGTGACGTGCCATTGAGAAATCCTGGAACTCCTTGCTTATCAAAACCTGGGACAAATTTAATTCACAGCGATGATTTCTAGCTTGCTATAAGATAGAATTCAAGATAATTTTATTGCTGTTGGTTAGCAAAAAAATATTTTATTTAGCAATATACAAATTCTCAGAATATCCTTATCAAATGAAAACCCTCAAATAATAGCCACTAAAATTTGACATAAGGCAACATAAACCATGGTCGAGTCAATAAATTGTGAAGTGTTTCAGATAAGAATAAGGTAGATAATTCTTCAAGTTTGCAATTGTTTTGAGATGCTTATGTAGGTATGATTTTTTAAAAAGTTGCTGTCTATTCGTTGATTTTTATTATCTCTTCTGATTTGTACAGGAGAATACCTTTTGTTTTTTATTTGACACATGGTGTTATGTTTATTTTGGAGCACCAATCTCCACTAAATTCAGGTTCATCTTTACTGCCTCGTAGTATTAAACTCATCAGAACATACTGGTTTTTCTCCAGTCTGAGCTACAAGAGATGAAGCATAGAAATGGAGAATTAATAGTATAGCAATTGAGCCCTGTTCCAGTTCACATCTCAAAGAGGAGCACAGCAAAAGGACATACAAATTGTTCTTCTGAGCCATTAGAATGTACAAAACAAAACAACAAAACAACATATTGCATTTTAGACAGACTTCAGAGAGAATGAAGATTTTCTTTGATGCAAGATTTATTTTCCAAGGTCATGAGTTCTATATGCTCCAAAGACTTTCAAGAATCAGTTTCTCAACCTGTATTGCTGTAACATTTTGAGTAAAAGACTGAATTTTTAAATATATTTTAAACAATATAGTGTTATCAATTTCAAGTCCATCTTTAAATTATGATGCAAATGTGTCCCTTAAGAACTAAATGATATATCATTTCTCTGGTGGTTTAGATGTGCCAAAGTGAAGAGGGCAATTGCAAGTAACCACATGTGTTTAAGTTTGAGATAAGTGTCTCAAAATAAGAAGAATTTTTTAACCAAAATAATATTTCTACTTATTTTTCCTAGATTAATACTAGTTTAATGTGCATATAACCAAGTGAGAATGGATTTATTTTTTTTTCTTACCTTCTCATTTGAAAAATAATCCATTGTCCACTTCCTAATAAATCTACAGGTAGTGAACACTGTGTAGGAAATTGTGTTCTAAAAGTGCTTCTTTCTGAAAAGCAGACACTGGAACCCTGAATATTACTATGTTGATTACACAAAAAGAAACAATGTAGGATTCTGTAAACTTGCAGTCCACATTTAGAAATGACGTTTGTGAAAGTGGCCTTCAGCTTCATAAAAATAAATTATTCAATAAATTTGATTATATGTAAACAGTCCTTTAATTTGAGTAAAAGTTTTTAGATATTCTTTATTCACTAGATAGATAAGCTTCTTGCTGTATTAATATGCATATATATATATATATATATATATATATATATATATATATATAAAACAGATCCATAACAGAGTTAAAGACACTGCTGATAACCTTTATTTACATGTGTGAAGTTTTCAAATTAAAAAAGTGGTACATTTATCCAATCCAATAAAATCAGAGTGTGGTCCAGGAATTATACATATGTTAAATCAGCAAAGTGATGAGAAAAGAGTTTTGTAACAATCCCCTTGTTGTTTGCAAGAAGAAAAAAATAATTTATTGTACATTTGAGTTATGATGTCAAAACTGCTGCTTGTTCCACTTATCACTAAATGAAGGTTTGTATATATTTTAGAAGAGGAATATAACATCATGCACCATGCCTTCTCTCCTTTTAAAATATACATATTTTACCTTTTTTTTTTGCATTTACCAGTTACAGATTGGGAAAAGTTCAAATGGAAATGATGGTTGAAAACTATTACATATATGCAAATATATATATATATATATATATATATATATATATATATATAGTATTAATACAGTATTGAAGTTAGTTTAATATTATTTTTAGGGATTGCTCTTGAGGTAGCTGAAAGAAAAGTCCTTCATATAGGTAAATTTATATGAAGAACTCTAAGGTTAATTGGAGTGGTGTGGTGCATTTGTTTAGCTTTCTTTTTTCTTCTGAAATATAACACTACATATGATTATCTAACATAATATTTGAAAGACAAGCTTTGTGTTAAAAGCAAAGACTGGATCACTTGATTGATGACATCAATCATAAAAGTAATTAAGAGATTTTCCAATAATCTTTTCAGTAAACATCCATTATTTAGTCATTTAAATTCAGCATTGTACTGGAAATAGTGAAAACCAACTCCAAAGACAGAATTATGTGCATCTGTCTCCAAGTCCACTTCCAGTGGTATTATTTTGGTAGGCTGATGTCAGCCAAGCTGGGAATGTTTAGACAACTATGGCAGGGAGCAAGCCATTTCTCTTTTTCTGGATCTCCAGTTGTTAAATATTTACCAAGCTGCTTATTAAATTATTTCATATAAAGAAACATCATGAATATAGATACAGTGTGAATGAACAGAACATGAAATCATGACATGAAAAGAATTTATGCTACAACCTGTTACTAAATATAGATGCAAGAAGTGATTTCCTCATATCAAAACCTTAGGAAGCAATGGCTTAATAACATCAAATTCAGACAATAGTGCAGGGAGTAAAAAAAATAATAATAATGTTTTCCAATTAGCCATACCCTGGCACCAAAAAAAAAAAAAAGAAGAAGAAATTCATAGTGTGCAATGTAATATGTAATGTGAATTTTGAACAATTTAACTTCCTTAAAAATTAATCAAATTATATTTTTTACTGTCCATTTCAAGAAAATACACCAAGGTGCCTATTCTAAATTACTTTTTTGCATAATTTTAAAGTATGGAAATTAAATCTTTTTAAGAAAGCAGAGTTGCACAGGTCAAGCCTAAATTATGATACTGATTCACAGTTTCTCCTTTAAAGCAGTATTCCAAGATCAGTTAACCCTAACTATAGACCAAAATCAGGGAGGAAATGTTAAGGAATAAAAATAGGCTTGTGAAGGCAATGAGCAGATTATTATATCAGCAATTGCCAGATGGACCTGGCAATCTTTCTTCTTTGCCATGAAGCTGCTGCAAGGCAGTTGAGGTCAGATGAATATAAATTACAGGAAGAAATGACATTCACGTGATGACCCCTGTCTTCTCACTTTGCCCTCTGAAAATGTTTTAAATTATTTTAAGTTCATGCACAATTACATTTACTATATGGGACATGAGCAGGCCAAGGTAATTATTCTCATGGAAAAAGGATACTTATACAGGAGATGAGAAGTATTTGTGATATGACCTACAAGCTCCCAGAAATGCAAATATTGATGGGGTATTAGCATTTATATTTAAATACAAAATCTAAAGGACATTAAAAGGAGTTAAATAATCTTCAAGAGGCCAAACAATTTCAAAATTTAAAAAAATTGTAACTATTATTTATAAATATTAACCTTCAAATTTTCAATGTTAAGTTCCTATCTATTGACTTACAAACTGTTTTAATTACCTTAATTGTTTTTTAACACAATTTGAAGGTTTATTTACAATCAATCTAATTTAATTAAAGTTGATTAAAGCCTCCACTGACTCTTAATTCTTTCTGGTCAGAGATGGCTGGAAACAGGTTGAATTTTTATGATAATTAATATATGAGCCAATTTATTTTATTAGTCTGTGTTTATTTGATCTTACATATACTGCCAGTTTTTTTAAGTTATTAATACTACATATTGTCTATATATGTGATGATGTATACAAAATTAGCAAAGAAAACTAATACAAAAATGTTAGCCAACTTGATATAATAAAGGGTAGCATTTGTAATTTGAATGTAATTGATTTTTTTTTTCACATAAGTGGCCTAAGCTCTTGAGAAAAATGTGAGGGATCTAAGGCTGAGGTTGGGCAAGCATAGTAAAGCCAAATCAGGGGAGGATTTTTAAGGCAAAGGACAGGACTCAATGTGGGTGACATTCTAATGATTTGTCATAGTTATGCTATCTTCTATGCTCAGAATTTATGTTTAAAAAAAGCAGTGCCACAGTGTGTGTGTGTGTGTGTGTGTGTGTGTGTGTGTGCTTGTGAGAGAGAGAGATAGACATTGAGAAGTACAAAGTAACTCTAAACAAATGAGTCTAACATCACCTGCCTAATGCTATTATGTTATTGTCATTTGCCAAATGACTCTTAAGCAATAAGACAAGAAAATCTATACTGACAAAAAAACTAATTTTTTAAACAATCTAATTTGATTTATATTAAAAGAAAGATTTTTGTGGCTAGGGGATGAACATTTAGCTAAACCATCTGTATAATTGCCACATTTTATTTCTTTTGTATAGCTGTGAGTTCACTGTTAACACAGAATGTGGAATGTAAATTATTTATTGTGGAATGTCACTGGCCTTCAGCTTCTGGGGTATCAGTGTGGCATGTAAGGAATTACCCCTGGTATGTGGTTGTAACATCAGTCAGAGGTTCAATTGGAGCTTGATTTTACTGAGTCCTAGATTCCATTCTAACTCTCTACATTTTATGTTCATGATTGCAATTGAGTTAATGATAATCTTGTGTACTTCAGATGCTTTTGAAATGATTAACAAAACATACTGTATAATCTGTGAATTACTGAAAAAATGTAAAGTTTTAATATGGGGAATTATGGAAATTATGTGAAAAGGTTGATTATATTTACTGTTATATGATGAACACAGATAATTTCTGTTTGTTGAAATGTGCACTAAGGGAAAAATACATTCAATAAGAACCCTAAATTGCAAAAATATTTTTAAAAAGAAAGTAATAATTAAGTCGTAAGTAATTTTAATAGTCTCAAAAAGCTGTTACAAGTCTTTAAGATTAGTGACTAAATCAAACTAATTCAATGATTTATAAGATTTAGGATGTCAATAGAGACAAGCAGTGATAAAGAGAATCTTTCCCAGTCATGGTGACCACTAATGGGAGTTAAAGGGATTCAGAGGAGCCGAGCCTTGTGGCAGAACACTAGCACATCCAAATAAAGAAGATCATCAAAAGGCAGTCACACACAGAAAGTAGGAACCTTCCAGGCATCTGAGGTAGATAAAGTGAGATTCTAGAGTGCTCATCATTTTTTCCAGGTATAGTGGTATATGTATAATTAATTTATACACTTCTAAGTAATAAAATACAGTAGTTTTGACTTCACATAATAAATACACTAAATGCACTTGTTTTGACCACTCTTGTTTTGACCACTCAGAGTCACTTTCAATATCTTGCAAGATCTAATACATCTTAGCCTTTTATAATGAAGAAACTCTGGGGAACAAATTAATAATATTTACTAGAGATTACTGTTTGTCAGTGATGTTCTGCTCACTAGAATATTATTAGCTAATAAATTCTCTTCTCAACTAATAGTTATTGGCTATTTGTTGTTCAGATGATCAGACATAAACACATACATTAATAACTATATAACTTAATGAGAAGGTTAAGAAAGACTACATACACTCATTCAAATCCATTGATTGATGAATTTGAATTTCATCATTTAATGTAATTATGCTAAAGGCCTACTTATATTTTTATAAGCACAAATTATATGATTTACAGCCCTACTGCTTCATGCTGTATTTTTGTGAGTATAAACATAGTTTTTATATGTCAAGATGAGGAATATACTATAAGTGGTATATTACCAGTATTTTAAGTTATCAGATTTTTTAAAAACATCATATATATGATGAGAATCCTAAATTATACAAATTATAATTATAGACACACATATGTCTGTATCTGAGTGTGTACACACACATGGAGAGAGAGAAAAAGAGAGCACATGCATATATACATGCACATAATTTGAGGCTAAATGTTTAGTTGTAAATTAAATTGTTTTTAGCATTTTAGCTTTATTTAGTTAGTTTTCAAGGTAATTATGGCTTTCAGATCCAATCACTACAATGAGATTACCTGGATTCATTGGAAAAAAATACATTTCACATTAGTAAAGCTTCTCTTAACTCAGACTTCAGAATTTCTTTCTCAGTATGTAAAGAAATCTACAATTCATATAGGTAAAACATACAGAATAGCTTTCAGTGAAATTATTATTACATATTTATGAGATTGCACCATAATTATATTAAGAATTTAAAAAGAATTTAACCCATATTTTTCAATGATTCTGCTTGCTTAAGAGGCTCTTAAATAAATTGACACAAAAGAGCCTCAAAAATACTAATTTAATTGACCACTGAATGGATCCTGAAAATCTAGTTCTACTTAGCATTGGAAATGAGACAGGAATTTCTAGGCTAAGTTGGAATGTATGTCAGAATAGAAAGAGATCATTGTTGTTCAGGTCAAGCATTATGTTCCAATCGAATAAAAATTTGAGATTTTTGAAGCAGCCACAGGAAATGAAGTGCAGGTTCAGAACCACAGAGACGTAGAGGTGTGTACATGGTGAACATCAACCCAGATGTGTGTTTTGTAGAGTTTTTTTTTTTTTAACTGAGAAAGACATCAATGAACATCAACCAGGATGTGTGTTTTATTGATTTTTTTTTAATTGAGAAAAACATTGTCTTAGTTCAAGATTTTATAGAAGAAAATAATTTCCCAAGTTTCTGATAACTCCAGACATGGGGAGAGCAGTGTTGACCTCTGTTGTAGCCATTCTCAATTCTGAGGTGATTCCTACCTGACTTCCCATTTAAACATCTTGACAACGTCAAGCAGAAAATGAGAATTGTTGTAATGAAAGTTTTGTGTTTTATTCTAAGTACTTTGTTTTTATAAAAATTAACGTAATAAAATTTTCCATATACATGCAACTTGAAGTTCCAGGCATTCCTGTTGTAATATGTGATATCAATTTTCTTATGGACTTGTGACTTGCACCAGTTAGTCACTGTATCTGCAAAAGTGGCACCGTTTTTTTTTTTTTTTTTTTTTTTAGTGGAGAAAAATTGAAACCTAGAGTAATGGTGACTAATCCAAGGAAATTTGTGATGTAAATGGTAGAAATGAAAAAAAGAAAAAATATTTAGACATTTCCTGCTATATTTCTGCTATCATAGGCCTTCAGGAAACAGTGTTCTGGTTTGGGTAGATAAGAAAGGAAATGAAATCCATTACAAAAGTATATTCATCAATTTAATAAGGATTTAGTTTCTTTATAAAGACTGTTTTCCTGTTCTTCATTTAAAAAATCCCAATTGGGAAAATAACATTAAATTTTTTGTTTCAAAATAATAACCTGGCATTTTATCCATATGTTCCATTTCCTGTTGTCTATTTGGGGTGGTGCATTATCCTAAGAATGGACAATATGGCAGCAATGTGGCAGGCCAGATATCGAGGGTCACACATTGGGCATGTTCATAGACTTCTCCTAAATTCTTGACTTAAAAGAATGTAAAAAATTAAAAGGAAGAACCAAAAATCAATTTCAGATTGTAAAAAAGAAAAAAGAATTATAGAAATGATTGATCCAACAGCAACAAACACCAAAGGTAAACCATCATGAAGGAGGCAGTCTACAGAATCACCAAGAACAAAAAACATGGTAATTATCAGAACTATAAAGCAATATATATAATATTCAAAGAAATAAAAATAAATTAAAATATGAGTAATGAAAAGAAGATTATCAATGATAAAATATTTTGCAAAACAACCAAACTGTATATTTAGTAAAGAAAATTTTAATTTTTGAAGCTAAAAATCTAATAGAAAGAACATCCATATATTACATTACACATAGGACAAGAAAGTCTTGGTGGGCTGAAAGACAGATTGGTTGAAATTATATATGATGCCACATAGAGAGAAAACATACATAATTTACATGAACACAGAGAACAAGGAGGAGTATGGCAGCCCCACACTGTAGCCCTGTGCAGTGCCTTGTTTGACTACCATCTCTAAAGGGTGGTTTCCATTGACTGGAGGCCTACTATGATCCTCCTTTACATCAAGCTATTCCCACTATGCACCACACAGTTTGATTTATTAAGTTTAGTGATCCATCTGACAAATATTGTTAAAAGTGCATTATTTTCATTCCAGCAAAAATAAACTATGTACATTCATCAAAACTTGTGGCATTATTAAAAGTGGACAGGATGTCCCGGCAATTTAAATTAAAGCAAGATAGCTAAATACAGGCTCTGTGTTATATTATTTCTTGTAAGTATGTTTTGACTAATTTCATCTTTGGATATTGAAGATCAAAGTGAATCCCTGTTTTGTTTTGTTTTGTCTTTTCTCTTACAGAAGAGAGGTTAATTTAGATTGGGCAGAAGGAATAAAATAAAAGAAGGACATTATGTAGCAAAAATCATAATAGTTTTTTTTTTCTCTTCCAAGTAGTCTCTTCCCACATCCCGAGCCCCTTAATATTACTGTGTGGATACGTTCTGTAGCCAGAAAGTATAGTCAGCTTAGAATCAAGTCAATCAGCTTTCAGGTGACCCATCAGTCACCAGAGAGGACCTAAAGCATCTGGAGGTGATCTGAGATGTCCTGTTTTATAAATTTCATAAAGGTGGATGAGTTGTGTTTTGCTATCTCATAGTTTAGTAGTAGAGGGATTCTCTCATTTCTTGTTCAAAGTAAAGATTATTGTACTTCTTCTTAATTATCAAAATAGGGTTTCTGTTGAGTGTGGGTCCTTCTAACTTTTCTTAAAGATTGTTAACATGGCCAGCATTTTATGATGGGCACACATCTTTTCCACCTCAAGGCATTCCCTAATTCTAAGTAATAAACAGATAAATAGGACACAGTCTCCTAGTTTGTGGTAGCACAGTAAAGTGTGCCCCTGCCTATGAGTATGTTTAAGGGGTCAAAGAAAAAGTATGCTCATATAAGCCTGAAAACTTCATATTCTAATTTCCTTAGTCTGAAAACTTAGACACATATCTAGCCAACAAAATGAAGATAATAAGTGAAATAGTGTGCACACTTTTTAAATGATAGGATTTCTTATTCTGAAAATGCAAGACGCTTTGGTACTTTTGTTATGTATAATTAGGTCACAATAGGCTTAAATTTCATAATCACTCCTTAACTGAAATATAAGAATCCTAATTAGATGAATCATGTTTCGCTTTTATTACAAATATTTTCTAAGAACACATGTTATTATCAGTATTTCATCCAAGAGGACACTGAACCTCAAAGAGATTTGATGTACTGGTCACTGGTCCACAAGCACTAAGTGACAGGATCTTGAATCTGGCAAAGTCCAATTTTCTAAACATTATTATGAACACTCATAATTTGAAGCTTACTGTCATGATACTATAATTTTACCTACTAATGAGCATAAATTGGCCATCGTATATGTAGGCTGCATAAGGAATTGAGTCTCATTGTTTTTCCCAATGTCAATATGTGGTGAGAGAAGAGAATATCCTTAAAAAGATGGTCCTTCCAGCTTTAGTGTGTCCAGATGAGAAAATTTGTAAAGTGGACTTATAGTCACATTTTTTTTTCTTTTATAAAAGTCTTATTTCATTGCTAATTAACTCATACTAATTTTACAAATTTATTTGCATACTTTGAATACTTAGTATTTTGAGCTATTCACCACTAAGTAAGGATAAATATTTGAAGTGACGAACACACAAATCACCCTGATTCAATCATTGCACAGTGTGTACTTGCATAGAAACATATTGTACCACTATGGTCATGTTTATGTATGCAAACATTTGTTAACTTCTAAGTATTAGTTCACCATCATAACAGAACAAATATCTGTACTATATTTATAACATACTATATATTTGTATATACAAATCTGACAAGAACTTCTGATACAAAATTTGGCCAATTATAAAGCTTAAGAATGGAAGAATGAAGTGACTGGTGAGTGCTAGAATTAGAAGGTATGATTTTAAATGAACACTCAGTGTTGAACACACTGACTTAAAAACCAATACACCTTCCAGAAAGAGTTAAGAGATAGTTTCCTTATGATAATTGTTATGTCTTGAGGTTGCAATTGAACAATGACAGCCTCCTGGCTGTCATGTCCTGAGCTACTTCCTTCTACCACATCTTTCTACCATGATTTTCTGCATTATCTCGGGCCCCGAGCTATGGAATCTGTCCACAGGCTAAACCTCTGAAACCATGAGCCAGAATAAACTTTGCCCCCTCTAAGTTGTTCTTGCCAGATATCCTGGTCATGCAAACTGTGTTAGGCAGACATTCTTACTCCACACCTGCTTGACATGCTTCTTTATACATGGTTCCTGTATCACCAAACCACAGTAGTCCCTGTAATAACATTATTGTTAAGAAAGTTTATTCTCACAGACTTCATTCTGTATGCTGGTATTAGAATGTCCTTGAGGGGGAGACCCTGTATTTTATGGGATATTTTATGGCATTTCCTTCCTCCTGATCACCAGCAGTTTCCTTTGCTGATATGCCAGCAGGTGCCTCTGTCCAATTTTTCTACCATGGAGATGAACAAGTGAAATCCTTCATACATTAATACTAAAACTATCCAGGGATCAACCTGTCACAGCACTCCATAAGGAAAATCATTTATTTATCAGAAATTCTGAAATACTTAAAGTTGTCTTCTGCAATTTGACTCCCCAAATAAGTATGAATAGTATGAATTATAAAATATTAAGTAAAAAAAATCCATGTCTACCCCATTATAAATGAATGAAAAACTAAAAGAATGGATTCATAAAAATACTACCTTTTATTAGTATGCCAGTGTGCCATCCTGTAAATACTAAAGAGATAGTGAAGCTGAGAAGACATAAAGGGATATTAAAAAATGTGTGCAGTGTTTGGTGATGAACAAATTATTTACATACATTCAAGATTTCTTTCCACAAGCAATTTTTTGGCAGGGGATACTAGGTCTTGAAGTCACTGAGCTACATCCTCAGCCCTTTTAGATTTTGGAAAAAAGTCTGAGTTGCCCAGGCTGGCTTGAACTTGCAATCCTCCTGTCTCAATCTCCCAAGTAGCTGGGGTTATAGGTTTGCATCATTCGTTCTCAAAAGATATTTATTAATTACAAAGAGAAAATTACCTGTACAGTGGAGAAATCTGAAAGTCACTATCTTGATCAATTAATGAGCCAGTCTCTAGGAAATCTATTGCCAAATGGCCCCTGATTAGATGGACTGAGAAACATACCACATCACACTTGTGCTATGCCTGACAAGTTAGGGTGGCCTGTTTATCATCAGGGGGATACATAGGATAAACCCAAATTGAGGAATGTTACACAGAACAATGAGCCTGCATTTGAAAAAATAAAAATGTCAAGATCAAGAAGCAGAAGGAAAAGCTAAGGAATGTTCCAGATGCAAAGAAACTAAAATGAGAAATAAATCCAGTGAACCTATTGTGCATAGAGAAGGCAGTTCTAAAAAAAAAAAATGTTTTTATGAAATTTCAACCTGAAGGCCAACATAGTTTTTGCTGAGAAGAAATCCCTTTTTCTTGTATTTAATGATTCACTAATGGAATCTTTAATTACAATGGAAATAGAATATTAGAGTCAGTATTATCTTAGTTCCCAAGATAAATCAAAATAGGTAATTAAATAAAACCCAGTAAAAGACTTGCACATGGCAGAGAGGATGCATACAATGCTGACTTGGAAGCAGTTTCTATGGTGATTTCCAAAGAGCTGTTAATCACTATTTCTTTTTTTTTTTTTTTTTTTTTTTTAAAGAGAGAGTGAGAGAGGAGAGAGAGAGAGAGAGAGAGAGAGAATTTTTAATATTTATTTTATTTTTTAATTCTCGGCGGACAAAACATCTTTGTTGGTATGTGGTGCTGAGGATCGAACCCGGGCCGCACGCATGCCAGGCGAGCGCGCTACCGCTTGAGCCACATCCCCAGCCCAATCACTATTTCTTTTTTCCATAAGACAGTGGACTTTTTGTTGTAAAATTCTAAGACTTTATTTTTTTAGGTATAGACAAATTCACTGATGAAATATGAATTGACAATAATCAATTTTCTTATAAACCAAGTAGTTTTCAAAATAAAGCTTAGTAAAGAACATAATAAATATTAGTACTTTTTTTCTTTGATCTGAGTGACAGAATATTTAATTGATTTGGTAGCACATTCACTTAGTAAAAATTCATATATTGCTTTAAAATGAAAAATTTTCTTTAGATACTGTGGCACTATGGCTGCTCTATCAGTCATCATAAAGTATTCTTAAGTGGTCTATTTATTTTTCATGTACTCATTAAGAAAACAATATGAGCCTTAATGGTTTAAGTTATTGATAAGTAAGCATTCAGTTATTTGCTGTGGAAACTCTTATAATAGAGTCAATTAGAGAAGAATTTTTATATTAAAACATTTTAAAGAAATTTAAATCATCATATATAAGCAAAAGTTCAAAATGATCAAGTAGGCTTTTAACAATAAAATGAGAGAGGGGCTTATTTTATCTGTTTCAAAAGATAAGATGTAATTACAATTTTGTATGTAATTAATGCTGTTAATATCTTTACATATCTTTCACTGGAAAGCTTACATTATCTCTTAACACTTATTTAAATGATCAATGCATATAATGTACTCAGTGGCTTTATCTTCCTGTCATTCTGCCTTATAGAAAAGATTTAAGATACTCAATGAGCAAATTATCCTCACTTCCTGACAGCATCTAATTCAAATCAAAACCCTGCTCTCTCGAATCCTTCCCCAAGTCACTAACACAAGTTCCAATAATATCAGTCTTTCTAATACCATTTTACTAAGAAGCAGAAGCATTCTGCTTTGTGTGTCCTCCTTTGCTGGAATGAGCAAGTAACCCCAGCCTTGTTGAAATACAGATATATTATTGTGCCTTCTGACTACATATGTCGACAGTATTTGTATTGCATAGGATGATGTACAGATGAGGAAGTTTCTGGAAGAGAATATAGGGCCAAGGAAGGGCAATTCAAAGATGAGAGAGAATTTTAGTTCCAGTTAATTATTTAAAAAATCAGTTATGAACACTGAATTTGGCTAATTCGAGGATGAAAATGCTGACTTCTATAAATTTTTTTCTTATTTTTATTTTATTTATCAGAGAGAGAGATCCAAAGACAACATTTTCTGATAACCTGCTATACTACTACTGATCCTCAAAAGCCCCTTTAAAAACAGAGCATCTTATTCTGAATGTGTCCTTTTAACTGATTTGATCCTAAGAATTGTTGTGAGGTATCCAGACAGCCTCATTAGTAAAGCTTATATCGATACTCATCATTATTCGACTGTTCCATGCTTAAGAGTACATTTTAAGTTCTGGTATATCTGTGCAATGCCTTTTATGCTTAAATGCTTGTTTTTATATAATCTGAATATTTGCAAACTCTCTATGTTCAGAGATTCTATGAAAATTTGAAAACATCAGTTCTATTAAATTAAAATTCTTCCTCAAATCTACAGAAGTTCAATATGTGAGACTTCTAAGAAAAATATGGCCTCTCAGGAATTTCAGTGGCTGACGTTCTAAATATCCATAATTTCTTGAGAGAAGTAAAGCGTTGCGTGACAACTATGTTAATAAAGTAAGTTTTGGAGGAGAGTGATATAAAGTCATCAGAGCCCACCTGTTGCATAGGCAGAGCACTGAGACAAAGAACAGGAAACTGCCTAGAAGCTTCACAAGAGGAGACCAGATCCACCCAGGAGAAATACATTTCTACTAAAATAACAGGGCATTTCACTGCACCGATCCTCAACTCTCTTTGGAGATGCGTTTGACAGGAACTATCCTTGATGAAGTCCTTTTCACTTTTAAAAAAAAAAAAAAGCTGTACACAGCTTTTCTCTTCCTTCTCAAAGAATTTTGCCTAGATTTACAGACAATACCCACAGAGAAACTGAAGTTACATTGTGTGATGTTACATTACACTTTACATTCAAGGACATGGTAAGAATTTGTGAATTATATAAGAAGTAAAACTTTCTCTTTTTTAATCTTCTAACATAAGCTTGATTCCTGTTAAGGTTTCTCGTACATATTTCCTGCCAAGGCTAGGGATGATGATAAAGGGATAAAAAAAAGATATTATTTTAAACTTCTAGTACTTGTACATTTATTTGTTTTTATATTGCAAACTATAGATTCATTAGATAAGTAAATTGAAATATGGAAATAAAATATTGAATAGCTTGAAACCATTTGAGAATATGTGAGGTGGGATATTGTCTATAAGAAAAAATATTTTGTAAACTACAGAAAATACCTTTCTGAAAGACAATGATTATATTAAAATAAGAAATAACACATGCACAAAGAAATAGAAATTAAGCTAAAATATTTTTTAGTATTTAGTATTAAGAATCAGCTTTATTTCTGCAGCCTGTGATACTGAATGTCAATGCATTATTTTACATGTTCTAATAAAGTTATCCACTAAGATTTATAAAATTTCTTAACATATTAAGGATCACCAGAATTACTAATAAGCGAAAAGAAGTTGGATGTCAAATATCATCTCATTTAAGTGCATGAGTGAATGTAGCTACCAGCATATCACACCTGTGTGCATAAGTATGACTTCATTTTGCCATGACACTGAAGGTGAATGGCAAGAGTCAGTCCTGACTCAGGCAGCTTGTGTTGTATTTGTTAAAACACTGAAGAAGTACAGAACATCCATGGGAAATTAACTTCTCATTTCTATCTCACTGACAAAATATACCCATGGATACTTGTGGATGGGTTTTCCCCAGAATGTAATCAAGCTAAAATAGCAAGTAATGAAATATTTTGCAAAATGAAGGATTTTTACCTTTTTAAAGTTTGTAGGTAATTTATTTTCTTGTAGTTCAGGAAAAAATAAACACCCTTTTAGACTGAAACTGGTCACTGAGGGTCAGTGTCTTTATGTACACAGTGATTTTTTGAAAGATCCCTAAAGAGAACAGCATTTTTAGTCCTAGAAAAATGTTAAATCTAGTGGAATCCATGAAATTTACTTGATTTTATTAAGTATTTTTGATAACTATACAGATAAAGCTTTGCATTATGTTCGAAAGACCTTACACGAACATGTTTCTCTGGGTGCTTCATAACTTGAATATGAAATTTCCCTATTTTTATTTGTCAAGCTTGCTTTAAAGCTGTATTTCTCACTTTTTAAGATCCCTGCTCTTTATAAAGTACATGCTGTTTTGTGTAGTATTACTTTCATGTGGAACAACAGGATATAATGCAGGCATTCATACAACAGAGCTATATAAGATTTATTCATATATTTCTTTGAGTATTTTTGCAGGTATCCTTAATATTGAACCTTCAATTTCAAAATGTTTTTTGTGTTTTGCAAACTTTTATACTTAAAGGTAAAGTAAAATTATTTCATTCTTTGATTGGACATCATTTAGAAATAACAGAAGCACATTCTGAGTAACATAGCCACTGGGTCGTGATTCTACAGTATGCGCTACAACCTCTGAGCATCTCAGAAAAGTGTTGGGTTGACAATTGTCTGCATTCAATTGAGAACTGCTAACTTAAATGTGTTAAATTTAATGCCTGATGGAAAATGTAAAGTTGAGCAAAGGAAACTAAAATATGCATTGTATTCAGCAAGCAAATAAATCCAGCTCTTTTGAACTATAAAATAAGCATAAAATATAAACATTTTTTAGAAAAACAACTTAGAGGGCAATACTAAGCAGTTCCTGAGCATTTTACAAGGCTGCCTGCCCGTTTAAGCAACATGGGATATAATAATCTTTGTGTGTCTACTGATATTTTTGCTCTCTGTGTTATTTGACATTTTATATGGGATTTTCTTCCTTTGACCTCAGCAATGAGCTAAGATCATCTGAGAGAAGTTGAGTATACCTGTTAAACATTGTATTAGAGAAAAACTGGGTTTGATGCATCCTGTAAATCATATCCTGAAACCACACTTGCAATATTATGGTGTAATGGTATACAGAAATCCAGTAGTAGGAGAAACCTATGTTAACCTGAACCTAATGAACATGGTGAAATGAACAATTCAGAAGAATCCAGACAGTTCACTCTTTAAGAGCAAGAACTGAGATTTTTACATTAGAGCTGTATATTTCAACTCTGGATGAACTATTTTAAATTTTATTTGTCCATGTAAATGCTTTAACTTTCTGAAAATAGGCATGGAATAACGTTTGACTATCCATGTATGGTGCAAAAGATCTATACATTGTAAATGTACAGAGAACTTTTCTTATTTTTTTTAATCAAGATTAATCTGCCAGACAATAATCATTAACTACATGCAACAGAAAAACAGAGAATGATACTCTGTGTCCCAGTCTACAAAAACACACCAATGTGTATATATCAAGATCACATATGATAAAGAAAAGGAGAAGCAGCATGCCTAACAGTGTGAACCTCTTATTCAGTGATTCCTGTGGAAGAGTTGCCATCCCTATTTCAACTTAAAAAGAATATTGATTGATTGATTGATGATTGATTTGTACCAGGGATTAAACCCAGAGATGCTTAATCACTGAGTCACCTCCCCAGATATTTTACTATTTTTATATCGAGGTAGAGTCATACTAAGTTGCTTAGGGCCTTAGTGGTTATGAAAAGTTATAGCTTTAAAAACCTAATTTAGGATAAGAGAATATAGAATAATACATTCAAAATACAAATTATTCCCCTTCCTTAACTTTATCACCAATAAATTTATATTCTCATTATACACTTTACTGCAAGGTTAAAAAATCTGAATTTAGTTTAACATGTTGGTGGTATTTAATTACATAAGGAACTTCTTGAGAAAACAGAAAATGTCTTCTCTTAATATGCCTTCCACACAAAAAATATGAAGACTTACTTCTGACTTGCATCTAGCATAGACCTAAAATACAGGTTTTTGAACAATAAAGCCAAAAGAAAAAGAGGTGAAGTCCTGAAAATAATTTGAATACACATTCTGAGCAATTGATAATAATCCTTTCAATTCTAAGCATTGAAGCAGTGAGACCTAAATCCAGCATAAACATCATGATGAAAATTAAACAAACAAATCTCTGCAAATCATTCTTAATATCAGGCTATAGATATTTGATACCATTGTGTTATTTATTCCAAAGTTTCTAACCCATGATACCTATGTACAAAATGAAATTAAGAATTCCATTTCTTGTAAAAGTGAAGTAGACTATATCAGAAAAAAACTTGCTGCAGATAATGATACTTGTTAGAGAATGCATCAAATGTCATTTAAATCATTCAAAAGCACTATGAGTTGAAAGCAGTCATGGTTCCACTCTTAAAAGAAAAGGAACACTATGAATAATGTGGGAAATGAAAATCATCTAGGGCCATGTGTAAAGTGTGAAGTGATTAAATTTTGAAAGTGTGTAATCTGATAAGTTAATGTTGAATATAATTAAACTTGCACAAACTTTGACAGTGATAAAGGTAGATGTGACCAAAAATACCAAAGAAGAAAGAAATGAAATTTTAAAAATCCAACTAAAGCATTGGAAAGTAGAAACTGAGCAACAGAAGGAAAAAAAAAGATCAATACATAAAAAATACAAGAATAATTGATGTAAACTGAATTATATCATAATTTCAATAAGGAGAAAAATATTCAAAAAATATATTTTAGCCTTGCTTTTGAAACAGCAAGAATCAACTACATGCTTTGTATAAAAGATACATACTAAGAATAAAAACAGATATAGATCTAATTTAACAATATGGAAAAAGATCTGCAAATGTGCTGCTTTCAAAGCTTGTATAGTCATATTAATATCAAGCACTGCGGACTTTGAAGGAATACAACTTATCAGAGGTAAAATTATGTTTTATGAAGATAAAAGCATTAGTTCATAAATAAAACTTAAAAAAATGCATATTGGTCAGAATTTTAGAATATATGAGATAAACCCCAAAGGTCTGCATTTAGAAAAAGAGAAGTTCATAACAATAGGTAGACATTTTAATAACTAAAAAAACAATAAAGTCCAAAACAACATAAAAGAGATACATAAAAGATTAGACAAAACAACTGAAAAATACGTATGTGTTTTTTCAAGTTCACATATGATAGAGAATATTTGGTCATAAAATAAAGCCCAATGTAATGAGAACATAGAGTGTATCTTCTGACCACAATACTATTAAATTAAGGAATGAAGATAAGATATTCAGAAAAGATCCCCATAATTACAAATACTACTAAGTAAATTATGTATTTAAAGAAAACCATAATAGACATTAGAAGTTGTTTTAATATGAATGATAATGAAACAACAGGATTTCATAATTTATAGGGTAGCTAGAACATAGGTAGGTAGAAATTGATTGCATTAGTGTTCATCTTAACAGAATCCCTCCCTCTTGTCCCCTGTTCATGTCCCGTTCAGGAAGCTACAGAGTTATATAATAGTTTGCATTCTACAATTTTGTGTAAGTAAAATTATATTGTGCATGATCTTTTTTTTTTTTCTTATCTGTTCTTTTCTTTGGGTGGGGGGGCAGTACCAGGAATTGAACTCAGGGGCACCCAACCACTGAGCCACATCCCCAGCCCTATTCTGTATTTTATTAAGAGACAGGGTCTCACTGAGTTTCTTAGTGCCTCTCTTTTGTGGAGACTGGCTTTGAACTTGCAGTCCTCCTGCCTCAGCCTCCTGAACCACTGGGATTACAGGTGTGCACCACTGTGCCTGGCTACTCTGTTTTCTTTTAATCACCATAATAGTTTTGACAGTTATCAATGCTGTTGAGTTAGTAGTCATTCTTTTTATGGCTGACTGTGTGCATAAATATTCTGTTTGTTCATATATTCACTTCTCAAGGGACATTGGGATCATTTCCAGTTTGAATTGCTACCTAAGAAATTACCATAGCCATTTGTATGGATTAACCTCTGGGCTTAGATCTTCTGAGAGGAAATGACCTTTTCTGATTAGTCCAAAATTCACATACTGTTGAGCCAACGGAACAAATTAAGGGCCACCTGATTCATATCTGAGTAATTCTAACGGTCACTGTTCTCTGACTTGAAAGCTGAAATGTATACTTCTTGAAATGACCCATATCCCATCACTTCCTTTCTCATAATCCCTTCCAGCATAGCTTTGACAGTTCTCATTCCAAAGTTCACATGTGATTATGCATTCTAAACTAATCACAACTATGAAAAGATTATCTCCATGAATTTAAATTTAATCAGATTAAAGAACTATCCTAACTCTCAGATAACGCCCTCTCTAATTTAGGACTTTAAAATGTTCTTCCCTTTATGAAGCAAATGGTATAACACTTGTGGTTAGTTGTTTTACAATGTTCTTCCTTGAAAAAAAAAAAAAAAAAGCTTGTAACACTATGTTGATCTATTCCTTTTAAAATTCCTGGCGGGCAAAAAGGAAAGCCCTGGAGAAAATATTCCCCAAACATTTCACAATATGCTCTCTGCTGCTTCTCCAGAGCTGAGATCTGGTTTCCTTAAGGGTACTGATGCTGAAGCAGCTCAATGACTCACGCTCCAGGGAAGTTATATGAGTTAATATGTGCAGGAAGCTTAACATCTCCAGGAATAAAAGTGCAAAGGCTCAGAGAGACATAGTTCCCTTTGTGTTCCTGGTAAGACAAAAATATTTAAAATCAGTTATTAAAAAAAAAACTTTTCCTACCCAATTGCAAGCCATGTGGAAGATGAATTTTAGAGCATTCATAGAGAAGTAATATGGAAAATACAGCTTATATGCAAATTTGTTATTATGAAACACTCTTACAAAGCAAAATTGCATCAGACAGTTAAACAGGCAGGATAGTCTATTCAAGGCTATTGGCAGTAGGGGAGAGAGACCAGAACTCAGCCTGAGCTCAACACCATTGAAATGAAGGGCAACAGAATTGGAACATTTTTAAGAGATGGGGTGGAAGGATCTAGATTTGCAGATTAGCTACACTCAAAAGAAAATAAAACTCTCTTCTATCTTCATGAGAAGTAGTAACTTTTACAATGTGAGAGAAGTTGGGCTCCTGCCTTTCTGCCACAGAGACTAGGGCAGAGAGGCCCCATTTTCCATGGGTTCTATTTCAAGGGTGTTAGAGTCTGTAAACAAGTCAGGATGGCGCCTGGCATTTTGCCAGAGGGAGTGGTTTGTGAAGTCACGCCAGCGAGCCATTAAGTGTGGAGATTCCTTATTGGTTGACTGCTGTATCTAGTTTATGTTAATTAAGATAAGCTGTGTGGAATGTATACATACCCCTCCTGTCCTACAATAAACGGCTCCCACTCCTGCTGTATCAATGTACACAAGTTCCTCGTCAACCCCGGGTTATTTTGCTGCAGCCGGACTGCGGCACAAGGGGATAGCTCCCAGGTGTTTAGGAAGGATCTCTGGGTAATAAAACTGGCAAGATCCCTTTAAAAATGTACATCTCAAAGAGGCAGAAAAATGATCAACCAAGACAAATTTTGTACAGTCAGTATTCTAAGGGAAGGGACGTCACAGGTCTACAGTCAGGCAGGCGCCTGTCTAAAGTGCACCTGTGGAGGAGCCTGAAGGACTTCTGACAACTGGCTGTACCCAAACAGGACCTTCTAAACAACACTTTGTGAGCACAGGGAGAGGCATGTGAAAGGGATACAAAGGGGTTCCTCAAGGGAGTCATAGGATCACATCCAAAAATAGTATTCAAAATCGGTAGTGAATGAAACTTATGAAATAGAAATGTAATATTAACCTGAATTCTGCTGTTCCTGGGTGACTTCTTTATAATACTAAGTCTTCTTTGTATGATATCATATTTTTGGAGTATGATAGATATTATACCGAGTCTTTATAATATGTATAGGATATTACACTGAGTCTTCTTTATAAGATATCTTTTTTACAAAAAAAATAGTTGAAGTGTGACTGAGTGACAGTCACACTAATCAAACAGCAGAAAGAAACTGGAAACAGACTCACTCTCATATACTACTGGATTGATGACATTACTGAAAAAGAAACATTACTCAACTTCACACATAAACACATACACACACACACACACACACACACACACTACCACCAACACCAACAACAAAAACAACAGCAAAGACATTGATTTAAGTGCTAAGGATAAATAATTTTAAAAAATAGAAGAAAACCTGGGCGAATACTTTTATGTTCTTTAGATTGCAAAATTTTCTTAATTGGAATACAGAAAGTACTAACCATAATGGGAAAAATAATGGATACATTCATTAACAATTGGTCACACAACCAAAGTCACCACTGAGTCAAACTGTAAGCCACAATGTGGGAGGAGATATTTTAGAAACAATCAATAAAGAATTTAATGAACAATATTTGACTCTTTAAAATCAGTCAGAAAAAAGTTGAATAGCATAATTTAAATATGATTATAAAACCTTTGCATAGGCACTTCACAAAATGATAGTCCACTTTATGGCTGTTGGTACAATGCAAATTAAAATCACCATGCAGTCAGCATATTACAGTGTGCAGCCACATCAATCTTTACAGTAGCTCAGTTCACAATAACCAAGGTATAGAATATATTTTCATTCCTCAGAATCAATCTCATTTTATCTAAGCTCAACCAGAAGGTGGAGTATAGAATATATATATATATATATATATATATATATATATATATATATATATATGGTAAATCTATCTAGATTATGGTAAGAATTCTTATCATTTTTTCAAGAATAGGATATATATTGCCATTAACTGCTTTCACTGTGTTGTACCATAGATTTCTTGAACCTATTTCTCCTAACTATGTCCTTTGAAGAACATTTCCCTCTCTCTGCTCTCCCCTAGTCACCCCAGATTTATGTATGTAGCTCCTTTATCTTAAATAATGTCCTCCAGTTCATCTATGTTGTCACAAATGACAGGATTTTGTTCTTTTTTAAAGACAAATAGGATCACATTGCATGCATAGACCACATTTTTTATCAGTTCATTCACTGATGAATATGTAAGTTTTTCTTTTTTTTTTTTTAAAAAGAGAGAGTGAGAGAGGAGAGAGAGAGAGAGAGAGAGAGAGAGAGAGAGAGAGAGAGAGAGAGAATTTTTAATATTTATTTTTTAGTTCTCGGCAGACACAAAATCTTTGTTGGTATGTGGTGCTGAGGATCGAACCTGGGCCTCACGCATGCCAGGCGAGCGCGCTACCGCTTGAGCCACATTCCCAGCCCCAAATATGTAAGTTTTTCATGAAAGATACTTGGCTGGTGTAACTAGACCCGCTATAAACATGGGAATCCAGACGTCTCTTCAACATATTGATTTCATTTCATTTTGATATAGACCAAAGAGTGGGACTTCCTGGGTCATGTGGTAGTTCTATTTTAATATGTCAGGGAACCTCCAAACTGAAAGAACGAAGCTGGAATCATCATACTACCTGACTTCAAAATGCACTACAAAGCTATATCAACCAAAATGGCAGGGTACTGTGAAACAGACATACAGAACAGAAATCCAGAAATACGTGCAAGCATTTCCAGCCAGCTGATTGTGAGCCAAGGGGCCAAGTACACACAATGGGAAAAGAAGAGTCTCTTAAATGGCGTTGGGAGAACTGGATATTGACAAGAGGGCTAAAATCAGATACCCATCTCTTAAGACATACACAATTTAACAAAAAAAAAAAAAAAATAGGATTGAAGACTGAAACATAATGCCAGAAAATACTAAAAGAAAACATTGGTCTAAGAAATAATTCTTGGGACGAAAATATTTCCAAACAATACATCTGTTAAGGGCCTAAACTCCTAATTATATAAGGAACTCAACTCAATAGCAACTAAAAACATGACCCAATGTAAAAATACACAAAATACCTGAATGTGGATATTTCTCACCATACAAGTGACCAAAAACTATATGAAAAAAAAATGCTCAATGCTGCCACTCATCAGGGAAATACAAATTAAAATGACAATGAGCTTATCTATTTTTCCTACTTGAATAGCTGCCATGAAAAAAGTAAAAGGTAACATAGTTAAAGAAGATGTGGAAAAAAGGGAATGCTGGCACATGGTTGGTGCAAATGTAGGTTAGTACACCCATCGTGGAAAACAGTGGTGGAATTCCTCAGCTGGTTTACTTTTCTATATGCATTTATTCAGGGAAATGTTTACTTAAAAAATAAAAGGCAAAAGCTCTGAAAGTTGATGTGTGTGCTATAGTACACAGCTGAGTGTTGTAGGCTGGGATTTAGGGAAGCTGAGTTTGAGTGAAGATGAGCATTTAGGACATTCATTGTGGAGGTGTTCCGGATCAACACCCTCAAGCTCAGCAGAGGGGCAGGAAGCAGGATGGTCTGACTAAGAAGCCAAGCTGAGAGGCAGTTCATTGAGGGATCCAGTTGACCTGTGGACAATTTAGGGTTCTCCACAGAGTGGTGAGCCATCTGGCCTTCATCCCCTGTGGAAACTCGTTGTTGGATTGGCCTGATTCTGGTAGAAGATGCAGTCCCTGACAGGCTGCTTCACTCAGCAGAGGCAACCCAATGCAGATGGCGGCCAAGATAAATTCCCCAATACTGCCAGAAAACAGAGGAATATGTTCTCTGTTCCTACAGATACACCTTGGTGGCCTGCCATCATCCTGCACAGAGGATTCCATTTGGGGTCTTGAATAAAACAATATGTAATGATAAGGGAAATGGAACAGGTATGGATATCAAAATTAGAAGCAGGTATCTCCCATTCAACCATCCTCAATTGTCAGGGAAATTCTTCCCGGTAATTAACTTATCCTCTCACGGAGAACTTTTAAAACCACCTGAATTTGGCACCAATAAGTAAAACAGCTTCCAAATAAAAGAAAATTTTACTACTCCCCTTTCAAAAGCTAGCCCGTCACTCTACAAACTGACACAAAAGATTTTAAATTGCTGACCTTAATATTTCTGAATACAAAGGCTTCCACAGTCTCTCTTATAAAATCCTTTGAACAGATTCAACCATGTAGCAGCCTTCTCTCATTTGTCAGATCTCTCATAATAAGAAATGAGACAGATTAGAAAATAGAAAAATCACTCTCTTCAACTATATGGCAACAGTTAGACTCAATATTTTGTGGAAGCTCTAAAGCAAATACTTGGACATTTTTGTTGCAATGTATCATTTAGCAATAGTCAAGTCATGGACAAGACTGATTAAGAGGCTATTATAGCTCATTTCCTTAAGCTTGATTGAGATAGCAAGAATGCCTCAAATATTTACTTTATCCTATGTATGCATATTAATTGCTTTGCCTCTTATCATCATAAATCATTCTTTCCACTAATGACATATTCTTCATAGTAATAAGTGAAAATTACAAAAGCAAACAAACTAATCTATAGCGGGTAGGCACTTGATGATTTAGTAAATTACATGAAGCTGAATCCTACATGTCTTTCTAGCAACTCTCCCCTTGTACTGAAAATCCCACATGTTAGGTGCAAAGTGTTAGGCCCCAAAAGAGTTCTGTTATGCATACACACACACACACACACGGTATGTGTGTGTGTGTGTGTGTATAATATATTTATATATAATGTTGTATATTATATATGCAATGAATAAATGATGATATAAAAATACTGTGTGTGTGTGTATCTGCATATGTATGGTCACAGGAGAGTAGAAGAAATACTATCTCCCATAGTAGGCTGGAATGTGGCGTCAGCAAATTAAATCTAAGGCAGAGTCTTGGTAAATGAAAACATGACTCCCTCTTTAGAATGTGATGTGGCTTGTGTCACACATTTACATTTCATGTCAGTGGCATGAAATTCACTGTAATCAACTCTTTGCCAGACCCTCAGGTTTTACATTTTTTAACCTATTACAACCCCCTAGAAATTCAGTTGTCCTAGGAATTGAGTCCTCAGAATCAATCTCATTTTATCTAAGCTCCACCAGCAGGGAACTGTTTCTTCCAGGTCTCCTTTCACCATTGTCACCTATTAGATCCCCTCTGTTTGAACCTGCATATTCTGATTCCATTATTCAGACTGGATTCTGAATAATGGAATCACCCATTTAGAGCTTTGACTTTCTCACTACCAACTGATTTTAGAAACTTTCCGTGACCTTCAACAAAGAATGTCCCAAGTCCGATTGCAATCATGCCACCTTCTCACAAGAAGTCCAAGCAACAACTAATTTACCTTCTTTTTCCATGATTTACATTGTTAGGGACATTTCATATAAACAAAATTAGACAATATATGGTCTTTTTCTTGAGTAGTTTCTTTTATTTATCATCGTAGCTTACCATGTGTCAATATTTCATTGTTTTTAAAATTTCTTTATGTGTGTGTATGATTCAAGGGATTAAGACCAAGGCATTCTACTAGTGAGCCACATCCCCAGCCTTTTTTTTTTTTTTTTGGGGGGGGGGGTACTGGAGATTGACTCAGAGACACTCACCACAGAGCCACATCCCCAGCCCTACTTTGTATTTTTACTTTGAGACAGGGTCTCATTGAGTTGCTTAGCCCCTTGCTTTTTCTGAGGCTGGCTTTGAACTCATGCTTCTCTTGCCTCAGCCTTCCAAGCCACTGGGATTACAGGTGTGCACCACCACTATGCCTGGGCCTTTATTGTTTTCTTTTTCTTTCTGAGATGTGGTCTTATTAAATTTCCCAGGCTAGGCTTGAACTTGGGATAATCCTGCTTCAGCCTCCAGATTGCTGGGATTACAGGCATGAACCACTACACCTCAATTCATGTTTTATTATAAAAAAATTCTATTTTTGTACATACTATATTTTGTTTATCGATTCACCAATTGATGGACATTTTTTCCCAGTTTGTGGACATTATGGATTGTGCTGCTCTGAATACTCACAAACTAATCTTTGTAGGGACACATGTTCTCGTTTCTTTTGGATATGTGCCTAGGAGTGGAAATTTTGGAACATATGTTAAATCTATGTTAACATTTTAAGACTCTCCCAAACTATTTTTCAAAGTGGCTGCACCATTTTACATTCCCACCAACATTGTACAAGGATTTAATTTTTCTACAATCTTACCAACATGTGCTATTTCCTGTCTTTTTTTAGTGATTCTTGTGAGTATGTTGTTGTCCCTATTGGTTCTTTGATTTGCATCTTTCCCTGTGCTTATTTGGTTATTTGTAGAACTTCTGTGATGAATATATTCAAACAGTGTGCTCAATTTTTAGAGCTTATTTGTATTATTTTTGAATTCTGATAAATCCTTATCAGATACATAATTTTCAAATATTTTTTTTCCCAGCCTCTGACTTACTACTTCACTTTGCTAATGGTGCCTTCAAAATAAAAAATTTAAAAGTTGACAAAATACTTATGCCTTTCTTCTCTGCTTGTGATTTTGGTGTTGTATCTAACAAATCTATCTATACCTGACCTGTTTGTTTTTCTTCAAGATATTTTTATGGGTTTAACTCTGTCACTTGTTTATAATTAATTTCTACTTGACATCTTCGGTCAGATAGTGAATACAATTTCACACTCACTATTTCAAAGGAAAGGTACTAAGGAATTTTTCACAAGTTTTGAAATTTTCTCTCCACGGATTTCTTCCCAAAGTTGTGTGTATTTCTATATTGAATAAATGTCAAACCTTGAATCATCTTGAGTCCTATCTCTTCCCCGCTGTTCCTCATTCACTTTTAGGATCTCCAATCTGTGCAACTGGGTATTTCCTCTGGCATTTTCCTAATTTCAATCAACTTCCTAATTTCCCTCACTCACCATTTCCTCCCTTTTGGTTACAATCTACACTCCACATAGAAACAAAATCAGTTTACAAATTCTTAGATCTGCTGGTGACTCCACTGTTTGAAACAAAGCAGAGGCTCATAGTGCATCTCACTTGTTTATCTCGTACTATAAATGGCCTGGAGAAGCCTCTGAGACCCTTCTCAAAATAAAACTTTTAAGTACATAAAATATTTCTATTACAAATAAAACTGTTAAAGTATATCTTCCAAACTATTTTTTTTTTTTAGCCTAACTTGGGGCCTGGGGAGGTAGCTCAGTGATAGAATATTTGCCTAGCATGTACAAGGCCCTGGATTTAATCCCCAGTACTGCATAAATAAATAAATATGCTGACTTGTGAGATAATAAACAATTATTTTAACACCTTAAACAAAAACCAGTACCATGTTGAATAACAATCACATGTATGAGGTGGTGACAAGCATAAATTTAATGTTGAGAGATGTTTGTGACAACTACAAAGTGATATAAAAATGTAAGTGATTTATTTTCATGACAAAGTTCCAAGGTTTTCAAATACAACAATGATCTTCTAAATTTTCTTCTCAGGTTAGTGGAAATAAAGACGCAGCCTTTATTTATTCAACTTAAGGACATCTGGAATTCAATTCGTACACCTACAAGGACAAACTTCAGGTAACAATCCCTTTGAGTGGCTTCAATTATGTTCAGAGCAAATCCCTTACAGTGGCTGTTATCATTGTGATAAGTACCTGGGCAAAACAAGTCAGAGGAAGAAAGGTTTACTTTAACGCACAGTTTCAAGGATTTCCATCTATGATTGGTTGGTTCAATTGCTTTGGATGGGTCTTAGAAGAAGCAGAGCATCATGGTGGAGGTTCATGGTGGAGAAGAGATTGTCAGCTCACCGCAGCCAGGAAGCAGAGAGGAAGAGGCAGGGGACAAGGTACAGTCCTCGAGGGCTTGCCCTCAATGACCTACTTCCTCCAACAATGCCTCTCTTGCCTGCAGTTCCCACCTCCTCACAGTAGTTCATTAAAATGTTTAATCCATCAAATGGGTCATCCACTGATGAGTTAGAGCCCTTGTCATTTATCACTTCCTCAAAGGCTCACCTCTGGACATGGCTTCATAGCCTTTAACACAAGAGCTTTGTGGGTTATTCCAGATCCAAACCATAACAATGGTTTAAAATCCCCGTGTCATTTGCCATCTGCCTGCTTCATACCTCAGTGCCTGCCCTTTGGTCTCAGTGGAGTCTTAACTTCACTGTTAGAGTATCCCCAGGAACTTTGACTAGGGGCGTAGCACATGCCTCCTGTGTCTGGAACACTCCTGAGACCCATAGCTGCTCCTTTCACCTGTCTGTGCGTGTTTCCTTTCTACAGATGCCTTCTGGACCAATCTCAAGGAACAGAGTTTCTTAGTTAATCCTTACAGTGAACTCCTTCTGTTTCCTTAATAAAATGAATCACACATCTTTTTTAATTCTCACAATGGTTGGACTTGCTTGGTTACTTTTCCTTCTCACTAAAATGTAAGTCTATAATGTTAGAAAACATACATAACATGCCCTTCATTCTATTCCAGCCTCATATACGATGAAAATGTGCAATTATAGGTACACATTGAGAATGTTGAGAACTTGGTTTTTTTTTTTTTTTTTTAAAGAGAGAGTGATAGAGGGAGAGAGAGAGAGAGAGAGAGAGAGAGAGAGAGAGAGAGAGAGAAAGAATTTTTAATATTTATTTTTTAGTTCTCGGCGGACACAACATCTTTGTTGGTATGTGGTGCTGAGGATCGAACCCGGGCCGCACGCATGCCAGGCGAGCGCGCTACCGCTTGAGCCACATCCCCAGCCCGAGAACTTGGTTTTTTAAAAAAAAAAATACATGAGCCTGTAAGCCTCCTGAGCATATCTCCAAGATATCATTAATTTCAACTGGACTGTTGCAATAATTGTAGCCCTGGCTTGCTTTTTCCTAACATCATTCCTAATGGTACAAGCAGAGTACCATTAGGTATTTTCATTTCATTTTTATTTGTCTGTGTGTGTGTGTGTGTATGTGTGTGTGTTGCTGAGGATCAAAGCTTGGCCTTCCCAGCTAACCGGCACATACTCTACCACTGAGCTACCTCCCCAGCCCCACAGAGTTGTCATTATAAAATGAACATCCCATCACATTACCCCCTCGCGTGACACTACATGATGAGTTACCTGAACACGATCTGTGGTTCTCACTTTGCCTGCAAGGACACGGTGTCCTTTTTGCTTTACATCTACCATTTCAATTTTTTCAACTTACATTGATCTTCTTTGAGTCATCAAGTTTATGATTGATGGGTGTCCTTTCCTGGTATGATTTCTTCTTATGGGTGAAAGTTTCCTGTATCTTTACTCTTCATTCTTCATTTCCCATCTGAAATGTCACCTCTTCAGAGAGAATATCTCTGAATATGCTAATCAATTAATTTCTTCCCTGTTTTCCGTAACTCCCCAATGTTCCAACCACTCTCATTTGCAGTAGACCCGAGACAGTGAGGTAGAGGCAGATTTACCACAACACTAGAAAAATTTGCACTTCAGATCCCCCCTCATTTGCATGAACCCTGCCCAAGATGCTTGAAATTTTATAAGTGTACCAAAATGATAAAAGGTATGTTTTGCAAATAGTTAACTTGCAAAGAGATTTGGACCACTTTCTCCACTTCCTCTTTTATTTATTTGTCACAAAGTCACTAACATTTCTAAGTCATTGTAATGGCCCTGGACATTTGTAAGCTTTCTAATTTAAAAAAATGCCTTAAGGAGATCCCATAAAACTTATTGCTACCCTATATGACAAAAACTGCCAGGGTTCATACTTTAAAGAAAACAGAGGTATAGTTCCAAGGAAAGAGTCACATAAAGTGAAGTGTAGTCCATACTAGTGAACTGGAGGGATTTGGGAATCATAAGGGCCTATGTCAGAGAAGATGAGTTTCATCACTTTAATCAATCCATCAGGAAAGTACAGAGATATTATCATCAACTAATTTCAAGATAATTTATCACATATTCAAAGCACAGCTTCATTAGAAATCAAAGCAATGAAATTGAAATAAGAAAGTACTATTTCACTTACCAAATTGGAAAATTGAAGGTTATTTTTAATTGCTGGAGAAATACTCATACTGTTCTCAGAGTTTGAGTGTGTGTATAAAGAACTTCTAGAAGCTTCATAAACTCCTGCTTAATAATATCACTTCTAGAATTCTGCCAAGAAGAAGAGACACATTTATGTATAGGTAAAGATTATTATTTTTACTTTTTTTTTGTGATACTGGGGATGAGACAAATGCCTCCCACATACTAGGCAAACACATGACCACTGAACTACACCCCATTCCACAAGACTGAATATTTAAAGTTGTTATATATGGTAATAGCACATCTTTGCTCATGGTGAACTGAATCATAGATGGTTAAGTAAATTGTGCTACAACTATATGATAGTCATTACAAATTCTAACTTGTAAGACTCATGAAAGAAAAGAGAAACTATGCAGTATATATTGTTGAACAAAAGAAAAGGGAAAATCCATGTACATCCAATACATTCTTATTTGTGTATAACTACTAGAGACAAATAATCCAAAATGTTAGTAGAATGTTATTTCTGGGTAAAAAGTAACACATACTTTTTAAATCTTTCACTTTTAATTTTCCATGTTTCAGTTTTTTTATAATGACCATGTATTAATAATAGAAGTTGATGACAACAGCTATTACGACACACAAGCCACTTAAGTCCTTTTACTGAAGAGAGCAGACCTAGGCAACAGCAGCCCTGGCTCCTGGCACAAATGGAGACTGCCTCCTCTCCTGAAGCTGTTTTGAAGAGAGACAAGATTCACCTTGATGTGTAAACTCTGCCTCTATCAGAGGTTCCCTTCTTTGATATTTGTGTGGTGTTAATTCATTAGTCCGATGCTGAAAGATGCTGATAGAAGATGTTTAAAACAAAGTTTTTGAATTATTAACAGAACTACAAGGGCAGGATCAAATGATTCTGTGGAACCCGTGATCTTAGAGAAGACCAATAATGAATACTAAATTTTAATGAAGTCCACAGTAACACGGAAATGCACCATTTCATTTGTCATTAACCTTTCTGATATGCTACTTGGAGGTCTTTAAATTCTTAAGATGGGGTGCCATTTAGTGACAAGGACAGGTGAGTTTCATTTAAATGAGCACACTAAACTGAAACATGGCAGGCGAAGGAAATCAGGGAGGGATATATGTGAAGAGATACAGAAGATTTATGGCAAATGTTTGAAAGCAAAGGAAGGAAGTGAAGAAGAGTTTTCAGAGAAGTTAGCCAACTAGTGACATCCCTATGTGTGCTTCAGACATAGCACTTTTTTATTATAAAATTAATAATAAAATTAATAAAATATTTAAATGAATAAATTTCTTACATTTATCTTATAAGAAACATCATAATCTAATTGCATAAATATTAATTCAAGTATTTACTCAAAGAGAAACCAAATCACTTAAAATATCAAGAGGAGCCCTGCTAAGGGAGCAACTGGGAGTGAGATCAGAGTTGGAAGGAAAATTGTCAGAAACTGGCAGCATTAAAAAATATATAATTTTTCAACATCTCCTCTAACATATTTCATGGCAACAGAAAATTGTGAATATCAAAGTTGCACTTCACAGCCCAGGTTCAGGCTGAGCCAGGTGGCAGAGGAGTATGATAGATGAATCAAAAACACAGGGCACTTTTCCATACTGAATTAAGAGTTTTGAATTGGTTTTATTTTTAGCTTTGCAGTTGCTGCAGTGTCACAGGGAATTCAGAAGCAATGCATCCAGTTGAAAAAGGAAAATAATTGCAATAATATTTCTCTGCTTTCCTCTGCAATTCCTAGTCACCCTCCCAGCTGGGCACCTGATCCTGCTGCTGTCCAGGTGCTGTACGGAACCCTGTCTTATTACAACAATGGTGATTCCTAAATGCCTGCCAACCTGGAGGCTCCAACACAGCAGATTTACCACCTCATTGCTTCTGAGGGTTATAATTCTGCAGGACTTGGGTGGGGTCTGTGTTTAAGACCCCAAATCAAATTGTTGGACCCTTACTGCAGGTTCCCTGGGAAAGTCCATTTCTCAGATCATTCAGGTGTCTGGTTGGGTTCAGTCCCATGGGAGGCAGACCTGAGGTCCTCATCATCGCTGGCTACCACATGGATGCCTGTCTTCACCGATGGCACAATCCCGTCTTTTCTAAATCTTTCCTTGTGGTCCCTGTGAGCAGCGTGTAGTGGGGTCTGCTTAGGCTTCAAGTCTCTGATTTCTCCTTCCACTGGACTCCAGCCAGGGAAAAGCTCTCTGCTCTTAAGTACCTTTGTGAGGAAGTAGATAATATAGGAAAACCTCCCATTAAATTAGTAACCAGGGATCAAAACTTAAACATCTTCAGTGGGTCCCTGTACCAAGAATACAAAGAAAATACTTAATAGGTGTCCTAAAATTTGTTATTGACCATGCTTCCAATTCATTTTAAAAAATTAGAATGAATTGATGAAATTTAATCATTTTGTAGTGTTTAATTTTTTCAGGACAGCTTTAATTATTTGGTCATTTAGAATTTATCAGAGTTGAAATGCTTATTGCTCTCATATGACTAATATATATTATATACTTGTATTTAATTACTATGGTGTACCTCAACATATATACAAATACTATGTCTCTTTAAAAGTTTTAACTTAATTTAAGTGAATATATATATATATATATATATATATATATATATATATATATATATATATTTTCAACAAATCATCATAGCCACAGGATTTAATGAAAACATTTGTTTCCATTTCACTTGTTAGAATTTTGACATAATCAACAAGCAAAACATCTGACAGGAATTATTAAATCCCTAGTAGCTATTATCTGTCATCGTATTCAAGAAATCAAGCCAAAGGTGATCCATGGTATCTTATTAATTTCTCTATAACCAAAGCACAAAACCTTTAAACTAGCATTTAAAATTGTCTAGCTCAGATTCCTCCCTTACATTTGAGACAATGTGCATCTATTAATGCACTTTCTAAATACAACTATATTTCTATCATGAAATTTGTGAAAAAAAACATTTTTCTAAAAAAAAAAAAGATATTTATTTCACATTACCTGAAATGATTTAGCCACCCTCTGGAGACTTTCCTTCTTCTAATTCAGGTAAAGTTCTTTTTATGTCATTATTTTTCTTCAATAATGAATCATCAGCTCTTATAATGATCCTCTTAATACACTCTTAGAGCTATTTTACCTCTTATTCTATCAGATAATGCAAAAAAAGATAATTCAGAACACAGACCACCATTCCTCATTGTTGAGTAGAGTAAATAATTTAGTGTTGCTGATAGTTTTACACTGTAGATTTGGAGTAGCATGATTCAGTTTGCAATAACCTAAGAAATACAGGTACATAGATTCATATTATAATATCTATTCACATATGCATTAAAATCTAATAATTGATCATCTTCATAAATAAAACTGTGTCCTTTGCCAAACACATCTCCATCTGATGATTTCATAAATGCATACATATATCAAAAGATCCATTTTTATGATTTATTTACAATTTTTTATTTTTAAAGTATTCTCAATTTTTTTTCAAAAAATTAAATTAATAATTATATATAAAATAAAATGGTTCATACAAGTTTAAGCCTAAAACACTAATGGTGTACATGAGTTAATAACCATGGAATAATAAACTAAAGACCATTAAGATACCAAAAATTTAATGCTTACATTTAACTAATTGTAACTTGCAATTTGAAAAGCAAAAACAAAATTATTTTAAGGAGCATATTGAAATTATGTTTACAGAATACTGATAGAAAATCCTTAAAATCTCAGGAACTCCAAACATAAACACATACACACACACACACCAAGAGCATTAAAACCTTGCTAATTATTGTATGACAACAAGAATTCAAAGAATAGTGCATTAAAATTCTTAGTAAACTTGTAGTACATCAGTTTAAAATTATAAATAATTGCATATCCTTTTAAAATACCTGGTTTTAGATTTAGTAAAATGCTAAATGTTGTAGGAATATTTTGTGGATATATTCAAAAGAATAGAGAAATAATTTCTCTTTGGCTACTTGATGTCCTGCAACCAGGATGGTCATTGCCAGAGGCATGAGAATTAAGTGGCCTTCTGGTAAGTAGGCCCTGGTTCACCACATTGACCTATTCCCACAGCGTGAACACTTCCACAGAGCCAATTTCAAGCTTTCCACATGCTAACAGTGGACAGATTTCTGGGAAGACATGCCATAGTCAGCTCTCCTCGAAGATTGGAGCCTGCTTGCAGACAGACAGACTCTGAGAAACACTGTTCTAGGGTTAGTAAGTGTCCATCACTAGCAAGTTCTGTGGTCTGGCAGACTTGGGCCAATAACCCATATCTTTCTATGACATCAACATAACAACTTCTTAATTCAGTTAAGATCTGCAAAGTATGAGTTTACTAAAACCATAGCATGTTATACCAAATGCTCCTATAGCTTCGGGAAGAATAGTGTGCAAATCCAGGAGCATTTGCACACCCTGGTTCCATTAGCTGTGCTACTTGGGAGGTTGACACAGAGGGATCATAAGTTGGATGCCAGCCTAAGCAACTTAGGAGACCCTGTCTCAAAATTAATTAAAAAGCACTGGCAAATAGTTTAGCAGAATAGGGAGAGGTAGGAGAAGAAGAAGGGAGAGAGAGAGAGACACACACACACACACCAGTATTCATGAACAAGTACAAACACACACACACACACACACACACACACACACACACACACACACACAGAGTCCAGCATCTTCAGATAACATATTGTAAAAATGCCTTGAATTAACTAATGTTAGCACTCAGACCATAAAAAGAAATGATAAATGTAAGAGTGCCATTATCTAAGCACCTCTCTCAAACTTCATACTTCAAATTATTGCTATAAAATATACGGAAGTGTTATTTAACAAAAAGTGTTTGGATTGAACCATTCATAAATTGTTTTCTATAATCTATTCAAAGGAAAAAAAGTGAAGTATTCTGAAAATCCTTTTACACATGAATACAATGAAAAGATACACTATACAGAGTTTGAAAAGAGTGCTCAGATTTTGATTTCAGCTTTAGGAAGTTGTATAACTTCTTTGCTTGAGAACAAATGGCACTTTCTCATATAGATTATTAATGTGACATTTATGATCTAGTTTGTTCTCAAATGATTCCAGTTACCTAATGTGGATTCTATTCTGTGATTATAATCTAGCAAATTAAAACAAAGTGTAAGAGAAGCACTACAAACAAGTTTTTATTTGTGTGTGGGGGAAGACTGGCAATCTATATTCTATTTTTCTGAAATCTCATTATGTTGGTCTAGATTAATTTATTCTTCCAAAATTTTACATACATGCTTTGTAAAGTTTATTGTATTCAAGGACTAAGTGTGTTATTCACCAGTTGAAAAAGCCTAATATCAAGACTTTTTTTGTTTTGTTATATTCTCAACTATAATCAAGCACTGTAATTGGGCATAAATTTTACCACCATTATCCATATCAATTCCATTTCAATGTTTTGACAATAATTTCAGATAGTTTCCTTTAATTATAAAGAATATTATTTTAATATCTCCATTTGATTCCTGAAATTCAGATAGCAAGTAGTAAGAGCTTAAGATATCAAGCAATTTGGGTTAAAATTCATTTGGTTGTACATGGTGTGTAGCTTCATTGATGGTTTATTCATATATGAACATAGGAAAATTAATGTTCAATTCATTCTGCTGTCTGTCCTATATCATGTGCAATCACAAGAATGGGATCCTAATTAAGTTATATTCCATGTATATATAATATGTCAAAATGATAAGACTGTCATCCCAACGCCTCAGGTGGCTGAGGCAGGAGGATCATGAGTTCAAAGCCAGCCTCAGCAACTTAGCAAGGCCCTGAGCCACTCAGCAGGACCCTGTGTCTAAGTAAAATATAAAAAAGGGCTGGGCGAGGGAACATGGCCGCCGACGAGGAAGCAGCGATTCTAATGTCTCCACATTAACGAGATCAAAAAGACCCTTTGGAACAGCGGCAGTCTTCACACTGAGGAACTTCTAGCAAAATTCCATGAAGAGGGGTCCTGCCGGGAACTGGTATGTCTATTAGAAGTGTCGGTTTGTGGCCGCCGGGACTCGGGGCCTGGGGACTGTGGTACTTGCCGGAGACGGGCCGTCGCCTCCCCGGCCCCGGGCGCCGCTGGAGCCGCGATCCAGAAAGACACGGACCGGGCTGTGGTGCGGCTAGAAGCCGGGAACGCCGGGGGCGGAGAGAGCGACCAGGGCAGCGCTGGCTGTGGAGGCCGCGGCAGAGAGAGGCGTGCGAGCTCGAGGCTGAGACACACCAGAGAGAGCGAGCCAGCACCCCGCCATCATCCCGAAATAGCGAGAAGAGGAAGATGGCGGCGGGAAGTGAGTAAGCCTCTCCGTGTTCCGCGCCCCGCACCACCGCATCTAAAAAGCTGAGACAGACAGCTGCGACTCAGCATTAAGCCATCCGGCTGAGGCAGCGGATCAGCCCTTCTCATCCTACGGAGGTGGATGCCTGCCGGGCCTTCGGGGGTAGTGGCCGCAGGGTCCAGGCGGGACTTGGGAGACAGTGGGGACCTGCCTGTGGCGTTGGTTGCCCGGCAGGGGGAGGCGAACTGTCGCCGTTTGCGGAGGACACCACTGTGGCGGAGGGCTGGTGTCGCAGGGCTGCGGCGGAGGAGATAACTTCATTGAAGCCTGCTGCTACAGGTGTGTGGACCCCTGGCTTTCCCTCTCCACGCATCGGGGAAACCTTAAGGGCCCCTCCCAGCTCTCCCGTGAGTGCTACAGCCAGCCCGAGGGAGTCAGAGGTGGTGCGGGACTGCCGCTCCCGCCAGGGCTGACTGCTGAGGTCTCTTGCACCAGCTACGGGGGTGTGGCTACCGGAGGGCAAGTAAAATTCGCTGAGGATTCTCAGCACCAAGCTCTACAAACTTAGGGTCTGAGGGAATGGCAATCTGGAGGAGTGAGCCCAGTCGTTCATGAAAACAGGGCTCCCGGGAGCAGCAGACCTGGCCTGTAGCCAGTACTGTGGTGAGAGGGGCCTGGCTAGAGGAAAAGTGGAAGTGTTTGGACACAAGAGGAGGCCCTAGGCACTCAGGATTGGAGACTCGCCCAGTCTGGGAGGAGCTGCTGCACAGTGATTGGTTCCCGCGTACTGACGAGAAAGACTTGACCTGGTGGGCACAGCGCCACCTAGTGGAAGAGAAGTTAATCAAACTCTAAGACGGCATTTATTAGTTTTTTTTTTTTGATTGGGGTTTTTCTTTCATCTTCATTTTTCTATCTTGTTTTTTTTTTCTTTTTTCTTTTCTTTTTTTTCTTCTTCTTTCTCTTCTAATCTTAATTTTAATTTTTTTTAATTATTATTAATATTTTTTCAAATTTTTGTTCTTTTTTAGTTCCTATTTCTTTCTTCTTTTGTCTTTTCATTTTTCTTATCCCCCCTTCCTTGAATTCTACCTGCCTACTCTCATTCTCCTTAGTGACTTCTTCCCTTCCCTTCTAATACCTTTCCTCCCTAGCATCAAATAAATTTATAGGAATAAACAGTAACTCAGCAGTCAATCAGAACAAGAAGCAACATGAGCAGCTTCAAGAAACAAGGAAGAAAAGGAGTACAAACAATGCAGGACAGCCTAAATATTCAGGAGGACCTAGAGTCATCAGAAAAATGGTCATATAAAGACCTCAAGGAACACCTTAGACAGATGGAATGGAACCTTAAAGAGGATACAAGACAGCAAATTCAAGCAGCGAAAGAACACATTGAGAATGAATTACATAAACAGCTAAAAGAAGAAGTTAAGCATCTTTATCAGGAGATAGAGATCATAAAAAATAATCAAACAATAATTCTAGAAATGAAGGAAACGATAAACCAAATTAAAAACTCAATTGAGAGTATCACTAACAGAGTGGAACAAGTAGAAACCAGAACGTCAGATAATGAAGACAAAATATACCATCTTGAAAAGAGTCTAGCCAACTCAGAAAGGCTGGTAAAAAATCACGAGAAAAACATCCAAGAGTTATGGGATAACATGAAGAAACCAAACTTACGAGTCATCGGGATAGAAGAAGGTATAGAGATTCAAACCAAGGGAATGAGAAACCTGCTGAATGAAATAATTACAGAAAACTTTCCAGAAATAAAAAAGGAAACAGATATACAAATTGAAGATGCATACAGGACACCGAGCACACAAAATCACAGTAGACCAACGCCAAGACACATTGTTATGAAGATATCCAATATACAGAACAAAGAGAAAATATTAAAAGCTACAAGAGAAAGGAGACAGATTACATTTAGGGGTAAACCAATACGGTTAACAACGGACTTTTCATCACAGACACTGAAAGCAAGAAGGTCATGGAACAATGTATTTCAAACACTGAAAGACAATGGATGCCAACCAAGAATTCTGTATCCAGCAAAATTAAGCTTCAGGTATGACAACGAAATAAAGATCTTTCATGATAAACAAAAGTTAAAAGAATTTGCAGCCAGAAAACCTGCATTGCAAAGCATTTTGAGCAAAACACTACACGAGGAAGAAATGAAAAACAATAACCAAAACCATCAGTGGGAAGTGCCTCAGTAAAGACAGAGGGCGAGGGGAAAGATAATCACGGAGAAACAAACTAAATATTAAAAAAAAAAAGGATAAACAATCAAACATGGATGGAAGTTCAAACCATATATCAATAGTAACTCTGAATGTTAATGGCTTAAACTCTCCAATAAAGCGACATAGGCTGGTATCATGGATTAAAAAAACAAATCCAACAATATGCTGCCTCCAGGAGACACATCTGATTGGAAAAGACATACACAGGCTGAAGGTGAAAGGATGGGAAAAAATATACCACGCACACAGTTCTCGTAAGCAAGCAGAAGTGGCCATCCTCATATCGAATAAAATTGACTTCAAGACTAAGTTAATCAAAAGGGATAAAGAAGGTCATTATATACTGTTAAAAGGAACCATTCACCAACAAGACATAACAATTATCAATATTTATGCACCAAACAATGGTGCTGCAACATTCATAAAACAAATTCTCCTCAAGTTCAAGAATCAAATAGACCACAACACAATAATTATGGGTGACTTCAACACACCTCTTTCACCGTTGGACAGATCCTCCAAACAAAACTTGGATAAAGAAACTATAGAACTCAATATCACAACCAATAACCTAGACTTAACTGACATATATAGAATATATCAACCATCATCAAATGGATATACTTTTTTCTCAGCAGCACATGGATCCTTCTCAAAAATAGACCATATATTATGCCATAGGGCAACCCTCAGTAAATATAAAGGGGTGGAGATAATACCATGCATTTTATCTGATCATAATGGAATGAAACTGGAAATCAATGATAAAAGAAGGAAAGAAAAATCCTACATCACATGGAAAATGAACAATATGTTACTGAATGATCAATGGGTTACAGAAGACATAAAGGAGGAAATCAAAAAATTCTTAGAGATAAATGAAAATACAGACACAACATATCGGAATCTATGGGACACAATGAAAGCAGTTTTAAGAGGAAAATTCATCGCCTGGTGGTCATTCCTCAAAAAAAGAAAAAAACAACAAATAAATGAGCTCACACTTCATCTCAAAGCCCTAGAAAAGGAAGAGCAAAACAACAGCAAATGTAGCAGAAGGCTAGAAATAATTAAAATTAGAGCGGAAATCAATGAAATTGAAACAAAAGAAACTATTGAAAAAATTAACAAAACTAAAAGTTGGTTCTTCGAAAAAATAAATAAGATCGACAGACCTTTAGCCATGCTAACGAAGAGAAGAAGAGAGAGAACTCAAATTACTAACATACGGGATGAAAAAGGCAATATCACAACAGATGCTACAGAAATACAGAAGACAATTAGAAATTATTTTGAAAACCTATATTCCAACAAAATAGAAGATAGTGAAGACATCGATAAATTTCTTAAGTCATATGATTTGCCCAGACTGAGTCAGGAGGATACACACAATTTGAACAGACCAATATCAATGGATGAAATTGAAGAAGCCATCAAAAGACTACCAACCAAGAAAAGCCCAGGACCGGATGGGTATACAGCAGAGTTTTACAAAACCTTTAAAGAAGAATTAAAACCAATACTTTTCAAGTTATTTCAGGAAATAGAAAAAGAGGGAGCTCTTCCAAATTCATTCTATGAGGCCAACATCACCCTGATTCTGAAACCAGACAAAGACACCTCAAAGAAAGAAAACTACAGACCAATATCTCTAATGAACCTAGATGCAAAAATCTTCAATAAAATTCTGGCGACTCGGATACAAAAACACATCAAAAAAGTTGTGCACCATGACCAAGTAGGATTCATCCCTGGGATGCAAGGATGGTTCAACATACGGAAATCAATAAATGTTATTCACCACATCAATAGACTCAAAGATAAGAACCATATGATCATCTCGATAGATGCAGAGAAAGCATTTGACAAAGTACAGCATCCCTTTATGTTCAAAACATTAGAAAAATTAGGGATAACAGGAACTTACCTTGACATTGTAAAAGCTATCTATGCTAAGCCTCAGGCTAGCATCATTCTGAATGGACAAAAGTTGAAGGCATTCCCTCTAAAATCTGGAACAAGACAGGGATGCCCTCTATCTCCACTTCTATTCAATATAGTTCTCGAAACACTGGCCAGAGCAATTAGACGAAAGAAATTAAAGGCATAAAAATTGGAAAAGAAGAACTTAAATTATCACTATTTGCAGATGACATGATTCTATACCTAGAAGACCCAAAAGGGTCTACAAAGAAACTACTAGAACTAATAAATCAATTCAGCAAAGTGGCAGGATATAAAATCAACACGCATAAATCAAAGGCATTTCTGTATATCAGCGACAAAACTTCGGAAACGGAAATGAGGAAAAACACTCCATTCACGATATCCTCAAAAAAAATAAAATACTTGGGAATTAACCTAACAAAAGAGGTGAAAGATTTATATAATGAAAACTACAGAACCCTAAAGAGAGAAGTTGATGAAGATCTTAGAAGATGGAAAAACATACCCTGTTCATGGATAGGCAGAACTAACATCATCAAAATGGCGATATTACCAAAAGTTCTCTATAGGTTTAATGCAATGCCAATCAAAATCCCAACAGCATATCTTGTAGAAATTGACAAAGCAATCATGAAATTCATATGGAAAAATGAAAGACCCAGAATAGCAAAAGCAATTCTAAACAGGAAGTGTGAATCAGGTGGTATAGCAATACCAGATTTCAAACTATATTACAAAGCAATAGTGACAAAAACAGCATGGTACTGGTACCAAAACAGGCGGATAGACAAATGGTTTAGAATAGAGGACATAGAGACTAATCCACAAAGTTACAACTATCTTATATTTGATAAAGGGGCTAAAAGCATGCAATGGAGGAAGGATAGCATCTTCAACAAATGGTGTTGGGAAAACTGGAAATCCATATGCAACAAAATGAAACTGAACCCCTTTCTCTCGCCATGCACAAAAGTTAACTCAAAATGGATCAAGGAACTTGATATCAAACCAGAGACTCTGCGTCTGATAGAAGAAAAAGTTGGCTCCGATCTACAGATTGTGGGGTCGGGCTCCAAATTCCTTAATAGGACACCCATAGCACAAGAGCTAACAACAAGAATCAACAAATGGGACTTAATTAAATTTAAAAGTTTTTCTCAGCAAGAGAAACAATAAGAGAGGTAAATAGGGAGCTACATCCTGGGAACAAATCTTTACTCCTCACACTTCAGATAGAGCCCTAATATCCAGAGTATACAAAGAACTCAAAAAATTAGACAATAAGATAATAACCCAATCAACAAATGGGCCAAGGACCTAAACAGACACTTCTCAGAGGAGGATATACAATCAATCAATAAGTACATGAAAAAATGCTCACCATCTCTAGCAGTCAGAGAAATGCAAATCAAAACCACCCTAAGATACCATTTCACTCCAGTAAGATTGGCAGCCACTATGAAGTCAAACAACAACAAGTGCTGGAGAGGTTGTGGAGAAAAGGGTACACTTGTACATTGCTGGTGGGACTGCAAATTGGTGCGGCCAATTTGGAAAGCAGTTTGGAGATTCCTGGGAAAGATGGGAATGGAACCACCATTTGACCCTGCTATTGCCCTTCTTGGACTATTCCCTGAAGACCTTAAAAGAGCATGCTACAGGGATACTGCCACATCGATGTTCATAGGAGCACAATTCACAATTGCTAGACTGTGGAACCAACCCAGATGCCCCTCAGTAGATGAATGGATTAAAAAAATGTGGCATCTATACACAATGGAGTACTATGCAGCAATAAAAAATGACAAAATCATAGAATTTGCAGGGAAACGGACAGCACTAGAGCAGATTATGCTTAGTGAAGCTAGCCAATCCCTAAAAAACAAATGCCAAATGTCTTCTTTGATATAATGAGAGCAAATATGAACAGAGCAGGGAGGAAGAGTAGGAAGAAAAGAGTAACATTAATCAGTGACATGAGATGGGAAGGAAAGGGAGAGATGAGGAAAATTGCATGGAAATGAAGGGAGACCCTCATTGGTATACAAAATTACATATAAGAGGCTGGGAGGGGAATGGGAAAATAAATAAGGAGAGAAATGAATTACAGTAGATGGGGTAGGGAGAGAAGAAGGGAGGGGAGGGGAGGGGGGATAGTAGGGGATAAGAAAGGTAGCAGAATACAACAATTACTAATAGGGCATTATGTAAAATTGTGGATGTGTAACCGATGTGACTCTGAAATCTGCATTTGGGGTAAAATTGGGGGTTCATAACCCACTTCAATCTAATGTATGAAGTATGATATGTCAAGAGCTTTGTAATGTTGTGAACAACCAATAAAAAAAAAAATAAAGTCACAAAAAAAAAAAAAACAAAATGCACTCTACTGTCATGCATATCTAGAAAGAACAAATTAAAGAATTTTATTTGGTCCCTTAATTTGAATAGTGACCTCTAGAAATAAAAATGAAAACAATAAAAATATCAATAACAATAATAGACTTTACTGAGCACTTCCCATAAACACTATATTAAAGAATTTGTGTCACTTAATTCTAACTAAATCCTGTAATTTAAGTGACTACCACTAATATTACCAATGCTGTGTTATAGATGTAAAAACTACAATTTGGTGATGTGAATCATTTATTCCTTTATAATTCAGATAGCAGGTGTTGTGTAATTTCAAGCTTGTTGTATACCCACAATCATCTCAAATTTCATTACCGAGTCTCTTTGTAGATGTTTCCATCAAGGGTCATGAAAACATAAGGCACTTTAGAGATTTTGGGTAAACCATTGTTCAATAGGGAAAATAAGATACTTAATAAAATCCTTCCTTTAGAAGGATTGTCAAAGCTTTCAATGGGGCCAGGTAAGATTTTAGTGATTTTAGGAAACCAGGATGTTATAATATTTGCATAAAAACATGACCAATGATTTCAGGTGATTGGAGCACTGAAGCAGAGATCCCTAAGTGATATTACAGTCACTAATCAATCCATGTCCATTGTCTGTTGAATGCCAGACATCTGCAGGGGACATTGACACTTTCTCTTTGTATTCTATTATCCTAAACGTAAATCACTGCATACACTGACACTCTCTAAACTGGAACATTACTGGAGTTGAGAAATGTAGATTCTAGAACCTGAGGTATCCGATTTGGGTTAGAAGTGAAGGAATGATTCTCAGGAACAATGCAGCCTCCAGCCTGGAGATCAAAGTGTGCCTGTGGGCAGTGGTGGAGGAAGAGGCAGAGAAGCATCTACTCGTGTGTTTAGGGAGAAGTTTCATTTTTTCATGGGGCTTATGAAAATCCTTTGAAGAATTTCATGCAGAAAAAGGTCATGGCCAGATCCACATCTTAGAAAATCATTATAGAAACAGATTTTAAGCTGAATTGATTGGGATGGGGTTTGGGAAAGAGAACAGATGGGAAGTAGGAGTACTAGTGAAGAGTTTTATAACAATTTAATAGGTAAAAAACTAAATTTAGGTAGTGTTTGTGGTCCTAGAGAAAAAAAGTAGGCATATTCCAGATCTTATTGAGGAAGAATCTGCAGACCTAGGCATTAGTGAGTAAAAAGAATTCATGGCAGCTCTGGTTTTAGGTTGTGGAGAGATTTTATATATATATATATATGATAAAAGATTATATATATTTATATATATATATATATATATAATAATATAATATATAATATAATAATATAATATAATTATATAATATAATAATATAATATATAATATATAATATAATAATATATATATATATATATATATATATATATTATTCGGGGAAAATGGAAATTTATTTATTTATTTATTTATTTCCATTTTTCCCTAATATAGGTTCTCCTATTTAATGGAAGTCACTGAAAAACCACAGGACTAAGTATGAATGTATAATTCTATTACTAGGAGAAAAATGAGAAAGTAGGAAAATAAATTGATGAACTGCCACCACACCAACGTTCGCCTTAAAATGCCTATACCATTCCACCTAAGCACCTGCGAGCCCAGAACGCTCACTTTCCCCTCATCTGTATCAGTACTTGGCATGTCAATCTTTGTTACAAACAACCTGAAAGGTAATAATTGGAGTTAATGAATTACTAAGTATTTGTTGATATAAAAGTTACTTGGAATGACCTTCATATTCTCTTCAATCATTTGAATTTGGCCCATTTATCAATTGACCTCCACCTCTTGTTAATTAATAGGAGTTGGTTTTGTATTTTAGATATTAGATATTTTAATTTGCATGTATGTATCCACTTTTTCATAGAGTCACTGGCATTTCCTTTCTATACTGTCCTGTTGCAGAGAAGACTTTACTTTTGACACAATCAAGCACAGTCTGCCTTCCATATTCATGAATTCTGCATACTCAGATTCAACCAGTAACAGATGGAAAATATTTCAAAAAATCATGTCTAAAATGAACTCAGACATTTTCTTTTTTTCTTTCCATTTTCCTCTAAACAATACAATATAGTAACTTTTTATGCAGCATTATATTGTATTAGGTATAAGAAATCCAGATATAATTTAAAGTGTAGGGAGGGCATGCATAGGCCATGTGCCAAACTACACCTTTGTATAAGAGAATGGTGGTATCCTAGAAAAATAATTCCCCATGGATGTTGAGGGATGATTGTACACTGACTTTTATCATTATAATTTGGGTGTTTAATAGTTTGTTTTTGAAACTAGTTTAGTAAGCCCTTCATGATATAAAACACCATGGTATTATTCCACAAGGAATAGTAATAATTTTCACAATTAGATTTTTAATCCATCTGGTGTGAAAAGCAAGGTATAAGCTCAATTTTTTTTCCTTTTGACGAATTAGTTTTTATCAACTTATTTAATAATACATTCTTTTCTTTTGATTTTGGCACGACTATGACATAAACTAAGTGCTTACAACATTATATTTCCAAATTACATCTGCCACTCTTCTGATTAGACAACGCAATGCTTATATAGAGTTTCAATTGCAAGATTTTTGACATGGAATTTGTTCCTTTATTTATTCCTATAATATATAGTGAGGTAAGACTACATGTCAGAATTAAGTTTCTATGCCTTCATGAATCTTCATTTCTGTTACTTGTACACTGCCACTGAACAAGAAATTACAAATTCCTGGAGGTACAAAATGAGGAACAAGGGCGTGCTAGTGGAGTATGCCCATGTGCTGGTGAAGCCAGGCGGTCAGAACAGATCTCAGCATGTGAAATGGCAAGTAGGAAACTGACACTTGAGAGTCAGGAGACACACAAGATGGATTTCAAGCAGAAGAGACAATATTCCCAAGGCCCCAGAGTGCATGGGGGTAAAATTCAGAAGGACCTTGTAAGCATCCAAAGACCTCCACTACCTGTCCCCATATACTACGAGACATTTTCTTTACTTAGCATTCTTCCTGTTCTCAAAACATACCATGTCTTTTCACATTTTCTTATCATCTCTTTCTGACTCTTTAGTTTATATTTCCCTCAGACCTCTCCCCATATTCAGCAAGGTCTAATTGTATTTATCTTTATTTAATTAACCCTTTATTTTACTCCTTAAACTTAGGATATTCTTTGCTTCTAAGTGGTATCATAGGAGAACACATACCTGTTGCCCTCATTAATAAGAGCTTTGCAAATTTAGATCCATTTCTTACTCATATTCTCCCCAAACGCTATGCTCTATATAAATACACATTCTCATATTCCTGAAATAATTATCTAACCCATGGAAGGTTGTAGGGAGTGAATGAGGTTAGTGAGGTGAAGCACTCAGCATGATGCCTGGTACTTAACACACCTCAATGAATTTCAGTATCCCATTACGATGCCTCCCTGCCCAGTACAACCCCATCGTCATGCCCCTGTCCTTCACAAGAGGCCTCCTCCCGTCTTTCACACCCTAGAAGGTACTGGACATTTTCCAAACCATCATTATCCACGTGCATTTTTCTTTTCTATGGTCTAAAAACTTTTTTTTTTCCATTCTTCTCTGGATTGAAGAACAAGAACACAGGGATGAATCCAGGGTTTGTGGCAAGGTCGAAAGAGAATTTGGTCTGGCTGCTGGCAGTGAGGAAAGGTAAGACCATGATCAGACCATGCTTCTCTCTTCCCTTTATCCAACCTTTTCATGCACTTCAATATTCCCTAAATAGCTAAAATCACAAGATAAAAAATTCATAGCATTTGTTTGGTTTATTTATATCTTAGAGTCCTTCTTGTAGATATCTGTGTGTTCACAAAACTGAAGGGTGTCTTCTTCCCTTAATGTCCTTTGTTATAGTAATTGAGTTGTGCTTTAAGCTATGAGCACTCTGGTTCACAAAGGGCCAGGCAGTCCATCTCTGTACAAATGTTCACAGTAATTGGGGTCACATATATGAACATATTGTGAGTGTTAATATATTCTCAAAACGTGTATACTTGTCCCTTGTTTTCATGGTGGATCAGTTCCAGAACACCCACCCTCCTCAGTGACTACAAGATCCATAGATGCTCAAGTTTTACTTATATAAAATGCTCTAGGATTTGAATAAAACATATAGATATCATCCCAGATGCTTTAAATCATCTCTTAATTGCTTATAATACCTAATATGATGCAAATGCTTGATGAATAGATGTTAAATTCTAGTGTTTAGAGAATAATTACAAGAAAAAAATTCTTCCCATGTTAAGCATACATGCCATTTATAAAAAATATTCTCCACCCACAGTTGGTTGAATTCAAAAATGCAGAACCTGAGGATACAAAGTACTACCTATATCCAGTTATACATGCCTTGCTTAGGCAAATCCATATTTGTTTTGACATTGATTTAGAGAACAACTATAAATGTTAGCATTAAGTTCTAAATTTTAGGAATGTATGGGATCACAAAAATAAATTTATGAAAATCATGTTCTAATTTTGAATCACTTCTAAAAAGGGTTTAAACATGATAGTTATGATTTCGATATGAGGTGTTCCCTCAAAACTCCTGTATTAATGCAGCAACGTTCAGAGGTAAAGTGGTTAGATTAAGAGAGTGTAACATGAGCAGTGTACTAATACACTTGATGATATATAATTAGAATAGTAACTGGGTGGTAACTGTTGGCAAATGGGGCACTGTTGAAGGTAGTAAGTCAATGGGGACATGTATTTTCAGTTTATATTTTGATCCCATGGGCTGAATGGTATTGATAACCAGCTATCTGTCATTGCTGGTTATAAATTATTGTTTAGTTTGATACACTATGTACTTATAGCTTATTTTTTAAAAAGAAGCAACAAAGAAAACAAGCCATATGCATTCCTACAACACACTCTTCGCTTCCCTCCATTTTTTTTCTCTGCTCAGTGCTAAATTGATTGTTGCTCAGTTCAGACATGATATTGAACACCAAGAGAATATGCCTACAAAGTGATGTTAAAGGTCAGCATGAATCATAGCAGCTAATTTGGACCTCTATACATGGATAAGATAAAAGAAACCAACTGTCCATGATTTTCATATACACCAGAGTAGAAAACTAACAAATCTTGACAAGTATTTGATGATTTGCCAAACATTTATTTTTTCCAATCCATGAGAGTTCACATGAGCATAAGTTATCTTTTTTTATGTTGCTATAGCAGTATTTAGGCAGCTGCACATGAAATGTGCTGCCAACCCATACATAGAATTGAACTTGTATCTTTAGAGGAAAAGGAGGCAGGAAATGTGGCCCTTGGCCAAAATCAAGTGTGTATGAGATTAATTATAAAAATACAAATTTGGAATATTAGAGATTTATGCATAAAATCAAATTTAGACAAAATTAATTCATCACTCAAAAGATTAAAGGAAGAATTCAATCTACTGACATCATATAGATGTCATACTTGATACAATATGTATGCTTTAGTAGTTTCAAGAATATTTGAGTCAAAATCCAATGTGAAAACCAAGGAGCATGAACTGGCGATGGGGTGAGTGCTCAGAGAATGGGAATATTTGTCTTTTAGAATGGGAGCAGTCACCCTGCAAAGTAAATGACTAAAAGAAGCAATTAGCATAAAGGGTTTTCAAATGTTGTTAAATGATCATGTAATTAGAAAGAGTCATAAAGGTTCCATCATTATAAGGACTATATACAGCACTTACATATTTTCAATGCACTTTATGATCATTGACTAGTAATTAGCATAAAAACTTTCTCACTCCAGGGAAATAAATGAAAATATATTCTTTGCCCTCCTTACCATATAATATCTCCTATACAACTTTACTTAGGTTGTACTGGATTTAATTCCTTGTTTTTCTCAGTATCTAGCAGAGGTTTAAACCTCTATGATTTATATCAGTATATTTACAGAATGATTTAAAACCTCCTTAAGCAGTTGGTATTCAAACATCATTAAATATTTAATACTGAAGGGATGTTAAAAGTTAGCTTCTATTCTATGAGGATAGTATTAAAGAATAAAACAAAGACTTATTAAAACTGAAGAATTGCAGGAATAGCAAAGTCAGAGAATCAGAAATAAATACAATTGTCTTGAGGAAACAATGTCTAAAGAAAATGTACATCATTGCCTTGCAACTAAACTGCTTTTATTGACAACCAGGTCAAATTGCCACAGGAGGTATTGAGTGTTATTGGAAAGAAGAAAATTAACATAAACACTAAATCTCACAACAGGCATTTAAAGTAGGCATTATTCTGTTACTTTGCAGATGAAGAAACTGAGACTAAGAGAGGTTAAGTTAATGTTCCTAAACACAGAATGAGTGTAACTTTTACCAAGTTTGTCTGATTTGAAAAAGTTTCATCTGCATGAGATGTTTTCGATGACTCATCTACAACACTTCACCTCACCTGAACACCATCTAAAGCTGGGTCCTGTTCTCCAGATTCTGTCCACTATGGAATATGACATAAATCTAAGTACCTGTGATGTAAGCATCCACAGTAATATTTTCCAAAATTGGTGAGGTAATGGGATAAAGAAGAAAATAAAGTACTACTGTTTTTGAAATGCTTCTTTGGGACACTATGAGTGATTTTTTGAGTGGGCCTTGTGTTATCTATGTAGCAGATCACAGGGGCACATTGAAAGAGAAAACTCAGATATTGCACAATTCTTTGAAAATGACTGGGCAGCTGCCATGAGTAATTTACAGTGATAAATTCTTAAAGTCCCTCAAATATAATTTAGTTCTTCTTGTCTTTGTAGATAGAGTCCTATTCATGCCACACACCAAGAGAGTTGAATTGTACTGAGTTCCAGTTTGTATAGCTATTACTTCTCAGCTTATGAAATGCAACTGATACTGTAATCAACTGTACTCATTTCATCATAGCAAAATAAATAAGATTCTTTGAGAATCTTGTTCTACAAACAGTGAAAGAAGTATGAATTATGCCTTGCAGATAGATAGGTAGAGAAAAGATGAACAGCTTGTTCAAGTGACTTTGGTGTAAACTATTATCATAAAATAAAAAAAAAAATAGAACAGTTAAGATAGGCTACCATCACTGAATAAATTTTTAATGTATTTTCATCACTTAGAACATATATAGCATATGTACTATTTTGAATGCAACAATTTTCACTATTATACTTGTTTCTACATCAATTTTTAAATTACTTTGATCCTTAAATTGTTTTGATACAAGTTTTGAATATGGCATCAGTTGCACAGATGCATGAGACTAGTATTTGAATAGAAGTGGTTACTAAGTAATATTTTTACAAGTAGTTCATTTTTTAGCAGTCTCAGAGTACTAACGTATTTAAAGTAATAATGTGTGATTATTTATAGCAGGGGTTCCCAAACTTCTGTTCAGAATCACTTGGAGAATTTTTTAAAGATATCTGAGCCCCATACAAGAGGTTCTGATATAGTAGATTTGGGAGCAAGATTCAAAGTAAGAGGGTCAGGAGTGATACTTGCATCTCTAACAAGTTCCCAGGTAATAAAGAGGCTTCTAGGCTTCTACTGACTGGCCGTTCTTTGAGAATCACTACCATAGATATAGATATAGCTACTGAATGTGTTCAGCCTCCAGAGTATGGGTACTTTCAGAAAATATCACCAGATATTTGGTGACAGAATTGAGCACAAGGTAATTTTTATCTCATACTTAAAAATATGTTTAAGTTTGCCAAATCCTTCACAAGGTAATTATTTTATACTCTTCCCATGTGGGCAATGACATTTTATAATACGATCCCACCATGCTTTCTTTGGGCTGAACATTTTGATTCCAGCTCCTCAAGCAGATAGTCTTTTCAGGTCATGAGTTAATTCTCTGGTATAAACTAGATGAAATTCACTTAAACAAAAAGAACCACATATATTTTTTCCAATGTACCACCATGTCTAAAACATCAAAAAGCATGAAACTCAGAAACCAAAGTGGTATTCTATTGGTATTTTGTTTGTTTTTATTTGTTCTTTTTAGATATATATGACAGTAGAGTATATTTTGATGTATTTATACAAACAGGGAATATATCTTATTCTAGTTGGGATTCCAGTCTTGTGGTTGCCTATGATGAGAAGATTCATTGTGGTGTATTCACATAGGGACATAGGAAAGTTGTGTCAGATTTTTTCCATGGTCTTTCCTATTCCTGTCCCCAGTCCCTTTCTGTCATTCTCCTTTGACTAAACCATTAAACTTCTATTCTCCTCCACCACATTGTGTGTTAACATCCACATATCAGAGAGAACATTCAACCTATTCTTCTGAATATTTATCCATTATGGGGATAAAATTAATAAACAAGAAAAAAATAACAATTATTATTATAGTTGAGTCATTTCTGATCCTTTTTAACTTTACTACCTGATAGATTATAATCTTCTGTGACCTCTTGTATGAGTCCTTTGGGGAGACAGAAAATGGCAAAATATAGAATATAGACCAGATAAAGTTGTTCAGTAAGCCATATCCATATATACATATTGCACCTTCACTACCATAGAGTGACCTGATAAAATAGGACTTTCTTGGCTTATCTTTGTTCCAACATAAACTGGTGGTGCATTGGAACAAATATATGTGATTCTTTTTTTTGTTGTTGTTTGTTTTTAAAAACAGGGCTTTATAAGATTTATTTCTATTAAAATTGTATATTTTTATATTCTTTTTTTTAATTATTTTATTGTTGGTTGTTCAAAACATTACATAGTTCTTTTTTTTTTTTTTAAAGAGAGAGTGAGAGAGGAGAGAGAGTGAGAGAGAGAATTTTTAATATTTTTATTTTTTTTTTAGTTCTCGGCGGACACAACATCTTTGTTGGTATGTGGTGCTGAGGATCGAACCCGGGCCGCACGCATGCCAGGCGAGCGCGCTACCGCTTGAGCCACATCCCCAGCCCACATAGTTCTTAATATACCATATTTCACAGATTGATTCAAGTGGGTTATGAACTCCCATTTTTACCCCGCATACAGATTGCTGTGTCACATCAGTTACACTTCCATTGATTTACATATTGCCTTTCTAGTGACTGATGTATTCTGCTGTCTATCCCATTCTCCACTGTCCCCTCACTCCTCCCCTCCCCTCCCCTCCCCTACTCTCTCTCCATCCCCTCTACTATAAATCGTTTCTTCCACTTATATAATTTTTCTCCTACTCCTCCTTTCCTCTTATATGTAATTGTGTATAACCCTGAGGCTCACATTCCTACAAGTTTACTGTTTTAAAGTGAATGTGTGTCATTTTTGTTTGTAAATTCTGGGGTAGTAAGATTATGATAAAAACCAAATCTGTGATTCAACAAAAACAAGAATGAAAAATGAAAATTTTATTTTGTCTAAATATAGGTAAATTATTAGTTACCCAGGAACCAGTCTCAAAACAGAAATGCTTAGGTTGAGGCATACTACATATGTAGGATTATGGAGAATATGACTTAAAACCCTGGGCCATTTGTGATTGGAAAGCTTGTAGTAGTTTGTCTATTTGTTTGTTTGTTTTCCACCATTTTTAGCTCAATTTCTTCTATTTGTGATAGTTTATGTAGTCTGAGTCTAAAGTTATGAGTTAATTTCAAGGGTATTACACAGCAACCTCTTCATACATTCCTGAAATTTAAAACATGATTTACAATGATATATGGTGATAATGGAAATGTGGAGATTCATAACACAACTGTCTTCCTTTGTTGGGAAGCATATGAGGAGATGGCCATAGGTGGCAATTACTAACACTAATCACTTGGTTGGTCCATATGGGATTACATTCAACTATGGAAAGCATCAGTCTGTTTCACTGCAGCAATTAAGGAAGATAATCAACAGCTTGAAACAGATGCTAATAATAGTTCAGTTTTGAAAACCAAAGCTGTCATCTTGGTAAATTGTGAAGAAACACTAAAAAAACAAACAAACAACAAAATAAACAAACCAAAAAACCACTATAATATCCATAGCAATATAAGAGATGAAAGCCCATGACTCCTCTAGTGACAGAACAATAAGTCTAATAAATCACTCAAAATACACGTAGGAAGCCCAGATGAAATCACTTATTGTTACTTTAAGTGTGGCAAAATTATATAGTATAAAAACAGAATATAATCTATAGAAGGGCATAAGGAGGGAGAAAAACAACATTGAAATGCCTAGGTCTAAATGACTTCTAAGTGGCCAAAATATACATGCATTCATTGAAGACAAAACATTTAATTGTGTGTATACAAATTTATTTTCTGGCTAGGAGGTACTAAAAAAAACCAGATTTATTCTCTCTTTGATTCAACTACAAATCCAGGAAAAATATATGAAATAGCACAGACATCAGGCAATAAGGGACAATTTCTGAGAGAGAAAAACAAAAAAGGTGAAGCATATAATTGACCCAGACATGTACCAAAATTTGAATAGCAAAAATGCACATGAAAATTTCTTCAGATCATCAGCACTTAGATAAGTGCAAATTAAAAGCACTGGATACCACTACATACCAACTTAAATTTCTAAAACTGAAAAAACTGACAATATTGAATAGTTAGTGAGGATATGAAGCACCTGGAATGCTTTTATGATAATGGAGGTTGTCTTAGTCTAGTCTGTGCATCTATAACAAGATGTCTCAGACCAGCTGATTTATAATGAACAGAAATTTATTTGTTTATTGTTCTGGAATCTGGAAAGTCCAAGATTAAGGCACTGTCATCTGGCCAGAACTTTCTTGATGCCTCAACCTGTGACAGAAGGTCAAAATGAGAGTGGAAAAGAGAGGAAGAGAATGAATTCTCCTCCCCTGTGAAAACTACTCCTATGATAAAGGTGTGAATCCATTCCTGAGTGTGGACCTCTTGTGGCCTAAGTACCTCCTATGGTCCACTTCTTAACATCCTTGCATCAATGATTCACTTTTCGCACATGAACTTTGTGGAACATATTAAACATAGCAGCATTAACATAAAATTGCAGATTCTCAAAAACTTAAATGTATACTTTGAACATATGCTCTATATTATAGTTGATTCATATCTTAAAGCTGTTAAAACATGAAAAAAAAAGTTTCTATATTAGACATTTGAGACATTTTCTATCCATAGTGGTAAAAGTCAACTACGGTGTGGTGGTGGAGGAGAAGAAGATTATGCAGAGCATCATAGCCATGGCACAGAATGTAAGAACCTGTCAATCTTTTTGTTCTGCAGTGCTCCAAAGTGAGGTATGCCCAAAGAACTACACACTTTTTTTTTTTTTTACAAAGAAGCCCAGAGAGAGAGTGAAAGAGGAGAGAGAGAGAGAGAATTTTTTAATATTTATTATTTTTTAGTTCTCCACGGACACAACATCTTTGTTGGTATGTGGTGCTGAGGATCGAACCTGGGCCGCACGCATGCCAGGCGAGCGCGCTACCGCTTGAGCCACATCCCCAGCCCCCAAGAACTACACACTTTAGAATTCTTTCTAAAAGTCTTGTCTTTATTATTCAGAATGCAGAAACAAATTTTTAAAAATAAATCATATTACACAATATGAAGACTTTTCAGAAAAGAAAAGAGCTATAGTAAGAAAACCAAAAAGTGATAATTAGATTGGAATCATCCTTCAATTCTTTAACGTATTGTACAATTCAGCTATGTGACCAAGAATGAAATATGCTTGTGCACTTGCAATATCCAATTGTAAAATGCACACATATCTACTACCTTTGGTTATTTCAAGCTGTTGTATTAAATGTATAATTGCTGAAATTGTCAGAACCATTCATTATCACCATTTAGTCAGTGAGTTTGGCTTCTCTGATTATCTTGGGCATTGAGAAACCTGTACTTTGAATGATTTTTAACAGAATCTGTTAATGTTTTTACAAACAGTTTGTGGTATATTGCACAGAGTGTGGAATATAGAAAAAAATTTCTGACATTAGATGGTTCCATTATCATCTACAACTACTTGAAAGATGTGAGGATCACAGCCTATAAAACTAATTAATAACATATTGATTGGTTGAAATGCACAGATGCTCTTCAGGAGTTTTTGTATCTGCATTGACATATTAGGGGTGTGACAATCATTTGGAACCCAAAAAGCTGAATTAAATTGGAATGTACAAACAGAGTGTATAAATTAAACTACTTTGGATCCAATTAAATGGTGCAATCCCAATTTATCACAATAAAGAAAACATACAGTTAGAATCTATACAACTCTTAGACAAGTATATCAAGTGTGTAGCACTTGTAAAGAAACAAATGAGATAAAAGCAAACCATTATGCTTAGCCATCTTTAGGCTCCTGTCAGATAAGGTGTCATTTTTAAAAATAGTTTCACAGTACTGTCAGCAGCCTCTTTAAATCTGCTTTAGGAAAAGTCTACTACAAGTATATATAGCTCATTAACCGTATATCAGAAATAAATTAAAGAAAGAGAATAGTATTCAACATTTATAAATAACAGGTAGAATTAAAGAAAATCATTTCAAAGATTGAAAAATAGGAAGATAATAATTCGTACATAATTTCACAGAATATTAATATCCTTTGTCCAAGAAGTTATAGTGGTGTGACTTTATAATTTTAAGTTACTCTAAACACGTCAAGGAAGTCAGCCTCTCAGTACCCTAAGCAATCACTGGAGTTATATTCATGGACAACACAAAAGAGGGAGCATAGTGACACCAGATGGCAGTGACCTTTTTGAGTTCATTGGGCATGACTACAAACTAGCCTCTCTGTTTGTATTCCTAAAACAGATTTCTGAAAAAAAAAATAATTAATTAAAAAATCTTTAGTGTAGCTCTTTGCTCACTATTTATATGTTCTATGTATAATATTTTTTAAAATTGCACAAAATCAATGTCCAGGTAAGTTCAAGTTATTTTGTGTAATTAAAAATAGCTTGATATTGTGATGTTAATTTGATTAAATAATGAATTAGATATCCAGAAAGTGTCAAAAAAGAAGGGGGTTCTGATCTTTGCACAATTAATCAATTTGATATCTCCATTCAAGTAGATGAACTTCAGCATAAATTAGAGTTTCATAATAAGAATCTTACCTAAGCCCAGAATTCCTTGAATTTTACATAGTCAATAAAAGTTTGTATTAATTTTTTTCAGTAATTCTTGTAACTTTGAATTCAGATAAGGAAGCTTGTCATTAATTTTTAAGATTTATTTTTAAATAAACTCAGACCAACAACTGGATGGGCCTTCCTGTTCCTATGCCAATCGTCTCTCTTCCTGGGGCTCTGATGGTATTCATCCTGGATGGTCTTTTCAGTTTTTGTCATAGAATAAATATAATGAATCTCTTCTCTATATAAACACATAATTTAAACCAAATAAGAATCCATGATCTATATAAAAAGTTTCATCCAAGTGTTAAAAATATATATCCTACTTTAAAAATGTGATTCCTTTTGTTATTCCATGTTGAATGGCTTCAATATGATGTGACATCCAATAGCGACCTTTGACAAATTCTCTTGCAATCGCTCATTTCCTCTGACTTGCAAGATTCTCAGCAACAATCATTCCTGTTTTCATTCTTTCTGAGAGGTCTGCCTCTTTGAATTAGGACTTTGTAATTTTGTCTACTTTTCTCCCTTTTGATGTTAAATTAATTAATTCCATAAAGGAAGAGCTTATTAAAATTATGTGAAAGCACTGATAACTTGTAGGCTTCCATGGAAGCTAGATCTCTATGGATTGTCAGAGCAATAAAAATATAATTCTTGCTATTCATATTATTTCCCACTTTTTCTTTATTGAAGTTGTTTGTGTCAATGAATACCTCTACAGAACCACCTGTCTAAGAACATACAGATTCACATTCTGTACTGGCAGTAGGCCTTAATTATTTTCATTATTAATATTATGTTATAGTAATTATGTTACTAAAATCACTGCATTTATAATTCAATATGCAATTATTTCACTAATACAATGAGTGAGTTAGAGATTTAACATAATACAACAGTAATGATGAAACATGCAAATTTAACAAGGATAAAAATTGTTATGACTTTAAAAAAAAGATATAAAGTTCCATTTACCTACTTGCTCCTTCCTGAGTATCAGCCAAAACAAATGGAACAAGTTTAGATAATAAAGCACAAATTATTATTTTAAATGCAGTGAAGTTTCCATGAAAAGTCATAATAAACTTTTGATTTCATGTTATGAAATGAAAAGTTTCATTTCATGAAATGACTGTGAATTTTTGTTTCAAACTGTTCTCCCTCTAAAATCACAAAACTACCTGAGGACCAACAGGTTTTGAGAAACCTTACCTTAGTCACCTGTTGACTCAATATTAGAACCATTCTCTACAAGTTTAACCTTATTATTACTTTTAAATTTTTATTGTAGAGAAAGAGGATGGTATTCCACTTGCACACCAAGCTATCTTAACCCTATATCTCAAGAAGGTCTTCCACTTTTCATATTAATAAAAATTTTGACACCTCTGAGTGTTTAAAAAAACACTTAATTTATTTCAAATCAAATTGAATCTTCTTACACATAGTAGTTACCTGAGGATTATAACAAACAAGAATAACATGGAGATAAAATCAAGAAATATGATGGACATTCATACTCATGTGAATCATATGTTTACACATCTATGAACATATATGCACAATCAAAGGTGTAATTGTATAACATTGTTACTTTTGTATCCATCTGGTTTTCCTGGGCACATTTCACCTATTCTTTGTTTTATCATAAGTTTCTTTGTTTCCTTTTTTTTTAATGCCAATGTCACACAGAAGGAATTCAGATATTTTAATGATATAGTTAATAACAAGGCCAATCAGTTTTTGTTTTGAAGACATAGGTAACACTAATATCTAACAAGAAGGGAACATTTGACTCCCAGTGTACTTAAGTGGGGTGGGGGGAACTCTAGTGGCAGACTAAAACAAAACATTAAAGAGCCTACATATGCAAATCCCATCTTGGTGCCAGTGGAAAATGAAAGCCTTGTAGAATCTTCTGCGCACACATGCTTGTCTATCAGCAGCAGTATTCATTGAAACTTATTTGCAAGAAGGAATCTGGCTGTGGTGATTTCTAGACAACTTTTTCTAAATTCCTGCTTAGTGCCAATAAAGCTGAAGTACAATGAGAAAGTTAATGCAATAATTTTTACATATCAATAAGAAAAAACACTACTTTTTGCCTGATTGGTGCATGACAACCCACTTTGTACTTAGTAAGTACTGCTCCAGGGAATGAAAGTGAAATTTTACTTAAAAACTAAATGTTTTTAATTAAATTTAATTGCTTACATTCTGATTGTTAGTTTAGTGTCTAGAATCTTTTTTCTTTAGATACTATTGAGGCTCAAACCAGATTTATTTTACTATATCATTATTATTAATAGTAGTAATAATAATAGTATTTATATCATTATCAAAATGATTGCAATTCCAGGAATTTCCTTTTGCTTTATTCAAATACAAATATAGAGTAAAAGTAATTTCCAGTTCTTTTCTATCAGGGATAACTAAAAACTGTGAACAACATTCTAAGTCAAAATACTTATTCTAAGAGGGAAGAAAGGAAGCAACTCTCAAGGGTAATAGTGTGATCCTAGCCCACATCATGGTAGAGCAAAAATGGCCTAGTAACACTGTATAACAGTCACATTTGAGTTCTGAAACATTTAAAATTCATAGTTTCAGATTCATTAGTTTTATTGAAAATGTAAATCCATACTTTATTTTATTAAAGTTTTTTGTTATTAAAATACTTATGTTAAAAGCTTTAAATAGAAGACCCCAAAAAAGTTGCACCCAACTAATAGCTGACCATAGCTACAAAATGCTATATAGCCATTATAGAAATTACATCATCTTACAAATAATTTCAATTTGATTTGCAGCTCTTCCATACTCAGGTCACAGCTTATACATCAAAATGACATTTTCTTTCATCACAATGTCTATAAGTTATCCATTTTTACAATATTCTCCCAAGTAGTGCAGTTAATGTCAAGAGAAAAGAAATTTAAAATTCCACTTAGTATATATACCCATTGTGTAAAAAACTCATCTGAACTCAAATTATTTTTTTTAAAGCATACGATAGATTAATAGATTCCGATTCAGGTAGGATTCAAGGAATAAGATTTAAGTAGAAAGGAGACATAAAGGAAGGATGAGGAAATAAAATTTAAATTGAGAAGTTCTACATACATTTTTAGGCATGTCACTCCTTAAGCCAGTCTCTTTCCCAGGCCTGTTACACCCAAAGTCCTACCCAATCTGTAAATCTATCCCTGCACTGTTTATTACCCCCCACCATATGTAGACTAAGTAAAAAAAGATAAAATATTTAGAGAATCCTATAACTTCCAGTGCTATGTACTGATCAGGTAATAGAGACCATGTCAGCCAAAGGGTATTCAGTATGACAAGACCAACAATAACAACCAAGTGACTTGAGATCCCCAAGTGACTGTTGCCACTCCTATTGATCTTTCCATACCCACCCCTTACCAAATTTCCTTTAAAAGAAGTTCCCCAGGAAGCCCAAAACTATGTCTCTTACACATCAGATTGCCTGATTCTTCCTTCAATGTGTATCTACACTCTTAAATAAATGTCTGTTTATGCCTCTGACTGGCATGTGCTAAAATTCTTTCTGCGTGTACGCCAAGGACCCTACTAATCCTGGATTGAGTTTCTCCTTCTCTCTGGAAACTCCTCAGTCCCTTCTTTGGAGATAATGTTTGTTCTGTGACACAAGCTCTGTTTCCAAAGCATACAGTTTGATCCTTTGTTGGTCATAACAAATGTCACTGAGAGATTATTTTCCCCCATGATACATATCAGATTTTGAATTACTAAAAATTTTCCAGTGCTTGTACATCACACATGTCGTTATATTTAATTTTATGATTATAAAGAGAAGTATAGATATTTATAAACTGTAGGAATGAATTTGATAAATATTGACTATTCTCTTACATTATGCCATTTTTATCTTTCTTGCCTGAAGATAGTTCTTTATAATACTGATATTATTGTAAGACATATATATATATATATATATATATATATATATATATATATAAGATATATGAAGATTTATAAGATATAAAAAGATATCTTCTTTATAATAGTGAGTCTTTCAATCTGAAATAAAAGGATATATTTCCTTTTATTTACATTTTCAAAAATTTCCTTCAAATACATTTGTCATATTTTCCGATTTAGTCTTTGGTAGGTAAATTTCTTTGATGCTGTTTTAGAAAAAATTACTTTCAATATCTGATCTTCTCCTTCTTTGTTTCCAGTATACAATGATTTTTTTTTCTATTGACATTATATCTAACTTCTTCCAGGTTTCACTTACCATATTCAAAGGTTTACCTCTTTCACCCCAGCTTTATTAAGGTGTAGTTTATAAATAAAATGTATAAGTGTTTATATTTTACAATATGATGTTTGATAGGTGTATACAATGTGAAATCATTACTACATTTAAGCTAAGTAATGTTAAAAGAATTATCTATTTTGTGTGTGATGAGAGTATTTATTATAGGCATATTTTTAATTCAAAAACATATTTTCTTCATTTGTAAAATATAGTACTTTATACTATGGTTCATAGTAAAAAGGAGGATCAGACACACAATCACAATCAATCTGTCTCTCCTTACCTTCAGGTATGGTCCAAAAGCAACAAAAGAGCATCTCAGAAGGAGATAGGAAATTCCTGCCTTGATTAAGTGCTTCAACTCTGTAGGGTAGTAAGAAATGACATAGTTCAAATAAGCAGCTCAGTGTGATCAGTAGAAAATGCTAAGAGGAACTAGAGGGGCTCTGAATTTTCTAGTGGCTCTTATTGCTCATGTCCTCCAGACATTGGGATTGCAACTGAATCAATTGCACAGAATAATGGCACAGCCAGTATCAATCACACTGCCACCTAAGAACTGAGACCAATTAGCATTAATTTTTTTCTTGGCTTTTATTGATGCATTATAATTATACATAATAGTGAGGTTTGTTGTGACATATGTGGGCACACTTAACATAATTTGTCCAATCTTGTGCACCGGTACCTCCCCTTTCTCCTCTTATTCCTCCTAATGGTCCCCTTCCTCTACTCTATGGGTACAATTCATTTGACACCTCCTCCAATAGATGCTTGAACTAGGTTCTCAGGGGAATTAAACTCCTTTCTCACTTGCCACTAGTCAGTGAATTAGAACTTACTGTGAGTGCCTCCAATGTCTAAAGTGCTCACCTTAATGAAGATGATAACTGCTGTTTTGCAAATCAGAAGCCTCAGGCTCAATAGCCCTGATTGCAAGATAAAAGAGTTCCTTTTACTCCACAGCCTCTCTAGCATTTATTATTAGTAGTGTTTTTGACATTGCCATTCTTACTGGTGTCACATGAAATCTCAGCATAGTTTTGATTTTCATTTATGTACTGCTAATGATATTGAATATTTTTATATGTATTTCTTCTTTTGAAAAGTGTCTCTAATTTATTTGCTTATTTGTTAATTGTGTTATTTGTTTTTCTCTCTTCCTTTTTTTGGTGCTGTTTTTTGAGTTCTTTATATATTCTAGATATTAGTTCTCTGTGAAAAAGAGTATCTAGCAAAGAACTTATCCATTATTTTCTTAATTTTATATTTTATTGTTAGTTTCCTGATTTTATGTTCTTTACAGAATCCAATTATTTGAAAATAATCCTAAATATTTCATCTATTAATTTAACATTTGATTCATTTTATTGAAGACATTAATCTTAAAGGATTTTAATTGGATTTTTTGTGGAGTATACTGCCATATATGATCTACTTATAATCTGTTTCTGTTATGTATTTTTTCTCCTTTTTCTTAGTTATTATTTAAATCAGGAACATTCTATCATTTTGTGGGCTTCTTTATTGGTGTGACTAATGTCAATTAAGTGCCAAAATTCTGGTGAAATATTTCAGAATCTCAAGATAATTTTATCTTTTTAATTTTTTTTTTTTTTAAGAAGCAGCTCATTCTTTTGTTTGACTTCTTTTTCCAAAAAGATTTAGTGGTGTCTGACCAGTTTAATGCAGGCAGAGCCTAAGGACATTACATTTGATAATTCTATTTGTTCTTTGCTACAGACACAATCATAGACACCTAGTCCAGAGCTGTGAGTTTATCATGATCCTGCTCTTAGAGATAGCTCTCTCCTAATAATTGTCTCATTATCAACAAAAGCCTGCCTTAAACCCTGCTTCTCAAAGATTATTTGCTAAGTGTGTGGGTTTTTGATCCTGTCTGATTTCAGAATTCAGTGAAATTCTTAGAAAGAAAACCGATACTATTTTGAAACACTTCAAATTCTAATTCTTTGTCTCCATAATCCCCAAAGTTTTCCAGGTTTCCTTGCCCCTTGGTCACAGCCATCTGTGTGACAAACCTCAAAGGCTTAGTGTCTTGCTCTGTGCCCAGTCCCATCATTTGTCCCAGGGAAAGAGATTCCTCAATAAGCCAGCACACTTCACTGGGGTCTGTTCTCTTCAGGCCTCAGTTCCTTATTCACCTTTGTTTCAGTAGCTCTGACTTAAGAGACATTCTTTTTGTACCTTTTATTTTTCCTTTTCTTTTTTCTTTTTTTTTTTTAATATTCTTGGTGAGAGTGTTTGAGCACCACCCTTTACTCTTTCATACCTATAGAGTTAGTGGTCCTACTTTACCAAATATTGATCAGAGATTGTGTTTGTGTGTGTGTGTGCACAGGTGCGCGTGTGCGTGTGTGCACATCCAGGTAGTGGCCTCAAAACCACTTGTGTTGAACACTTTGTGCCCAACTGGGCCACCTCCTGAGGTGAGACTTTGGGGAAGTGATTGGATCATGTGGACTCTAAGCTTATCAGTGGATGAATCCATTTGATGGATTAGTGATTTGCATAAACTACTAGGAATAGATGGACATTGTAGGCAGGTGGGGCATGTTGGAGGAAGTAGGTCACTGGGGACTTGACCTTGGGAACTGTGTCTTCTTCCTGCCTCATGCCCTTCACTGCTTCCCAGATGCTGTGAGTTAAGAAGCTATGACCTACCAACCCTGTTGTTCCACCATATTTCTGCTTTGCAGTAGGTGCGGCATGGACTGAATCCTCTGAAATCATGAGCCAAAGTGAATTTCTCCTCCCCTAAACTGCACTTGTCATGTTTTCTTTCTTTCTTTCTTTCTTTCTTTCTTTCTTTCTTTCTTTCTTTCTTTCTTTCTTTCTTTCTTTCTTTCTTTTTTGAGTGATGAAAGATTGACTAGCACGGTGCATATGGATGTGTTACTGTCAATTGCACACATGTTGGGCATTTCCATCAGGTTCACTGTTGAGCACCCTGTGCCAGGCACTATGAAGTGAGAAGGTGCAATTATCGTATGCCAGAGCCAAAAATGGGCAGTGAAACACAACAGATTTCATGAAAGAGGAGTCGTGACTGCAGTGTTCAGTTATCACCTGAGCATATCAACTCACCAGCATGTGAGGATCTGAGGGTGCAGGGTAGGAGCATTCCACACAGAGCGTCAAATAGCTGCACTTTATTGTATCTATGAGTGGCTTTTATCCTATAGTCCAGATTATATTGTCATGTTGTTCCTATGAGTGGCTTTTATCCTATAGTCCAGATTATATTGTCATGTTTCTGACTTGCTCATTTTGCTTTGAGACTTGTAATCCACATGCTGCCAGACAAATTCTTATATCTGAGATTGTACACTGAAACAAAAATGAGTTGCTTCTCTTCCTTTCTTATAAAATTGTAGAAATTCAGAGATGAAAGGTTATAAACTCTATATCCATTTTATAAATCAAATGAAAATCAAAATAAATAATATTCATGTACTAAATCCATAAATATCTAATGTAGAGTCACTGCCCCCACCAAGGTTTCTGCCTTCTGATGTAATACCTTGTTTTGTATGACCACAATTCCCTCTAAACATCATTGCGTGATGAATCTCTATGATTTTTACTCTCTGTATCTTCTGCTTTTGTTTTAAATCAAGTCCTGAGTATTTCCATGCTCCCCAGCCTGCTGGCCTCCTGATGGTTGCTGTTTACTCATGACTTTTTGTGTTCTTAAAAATACCTAAATAAAAGCAGTCTATTTAATGATAAAGGTGGGAACGGTTATGGGTGTATATTTCAAGTAGAAAATTTTGGAATCTTTGTGTAGATGTTCCTGGTAACTGTAGAGGGTAAATGTCATATGAAAAAAAAAAATCAACCTCAACTAGAGTTCTATTTATAATCCATGATGCAGCAGCAGATCATGAATAGATCATGCTAAATTATTTCTCCTTTTTGTCATTTTTCTTCTACAAGCCTTAAAACATAGGCACGTATGCATTTACAATAAAATATCTGTTGAGATTTTCATTAGCTTAAATGTATTAAAGGTGCCACTATTTAATGAGAAAATAAGATAAATCTGACTGTAAGACTTCTGCCAAAGTAAGACAGCACTGCCTTTGCCAACATTCCATTTTGTGAACTTGGAAACTGTTAAATTATTATACTCCAAATCCACATGGCCAAAGTGCCTCAGGAGTTAAGAGGAAGAGCACTTTTGTTACATAAATGAGCTTTAGTACTACCTTAGGTTGCATTTTATTGGGTCATGTTATTTATAAGAAGATTTTGTAGGTGAAACAAGAAGACTGGAGTCAGAAAAACAAGGTGATGGAGGCTGAATCATCTGCCAGATGGTTAGAATGACGTGGGGGTGGGGTTAGCAGGCCAAGTCCAGCTGAAACCTCAGGTCATTTCAATGAGACTTGCTCTGGCCCCGTGACTCCTACACAGATCTGCCTACACTGTCCTGTCTGATTTCTAACCCACAGGGTGAATGAAGGTGGGGTAGAAGTGTTTCCCAAGCTTTATGGATAGAAAGATGAGAGATTATAGAACACAGAACTAATGACGCTTGTAAATATCAAGTCATTTCTTTCCTTAGTATTAAAAAGGGAGATTCTTTATTACTATTACCCCTATAAAAAACAGATGGAGAGCCATAATGTGAAAGCTGTAATTACCATAATAAGATGTTTTCTGTTGATGCCCTTTGTTTTTTTCTCTCTCATAATTCTGGAAACACTTTAATCATTTACTACCTTAGGTAGATAACATTCTTGTAGCCCTGTTGAATCTGCGTGATTTCTATTTCAACTGCAATCTGTTGGGGATTATTTTTGTTAATGTTTTCTTATTTTTTGTAATTGCTGAACCACACATGTATGAGAACAACTCTAAAAATTTTCAAAATGATAACTCCTTTAAAAATAAGCTATACCGTGTTCAAAGATATATCTCAGATTTTATTATGAAAACAGAATTTTTATGTTTGCCATAGTCTTAAAAGTTATGTTCAATCTACTTTTCACCAGAGGATTTTTTACTTAAACATGTAATGGATTTAAATACAAATAAATGGGTTGCTAATATCCAAAGGTTTTACTGTTGGGTAAATGTTAGGCTCAGTCATTTAGACCCTGGACTAGAGGTTGATGGGCTGAACCTGCCACATAAAGAAAAGCCAGGTAAAATCTCTCTCTCTCTCTCTCTCTCTCTCTCTCTCTCTCATACACACACACACACACACACAGACACACACACAGACACACACACACACACACACACACCAGTAGTATCATAGAAAGTGTATGTGCTTTGAATTCAAACAGAGTGTTTATAACCATTTTACTCACTGCCACTTCCATTTATTTGAATTATCCTTGTTTCTTCTCCTGTAATTGGTGCTACGGTTCTAATTGTCCTTAAGATCTAGATAATTGAGCACATGTGCTACATGAATATGAAGTAATTAATATATTTTGACAGAATACCAATCATATTAATAATACCTCCTAAAGTCTGGTAAAGTATACCTTGATGTATACTAAGCACACGATAATTGCTTATCTATCTATAGAGCTGGTTTAACTGGGATAGGGGTGTGGCCAGCTACCTGCCTTAAGTATCCTACTTTCAATCAGTTCTCACTTTTCTAAATGCACTGAATCCTTGTACAATCTTTTCATATAGGTGTCATTATTTCTATTTTAGAGATAAAGACTCAAAACTAGTTAAGAAATATACCAAATCTATACCTTCAAAAAGTTTTGAAACAGTTACTGGCATTTAGCATCTAGTCTTTCTGAATTCAAAACCTATGTCTTTCCTGTTACATTATAGTAATCTGTATTTGAATAGTGTGCTCCAGACATCCATATGAAAGTGATTCTGTGCTGAAGAATTCTATGTTGTATTAACTGAGCTCACACACCTCAGATATTCTTGCTTTCAGCAGGAAAGAGAACAATTCTTTGCTGAGAACTTACAGATATAATGAATAATCCAGACAATGCTTATACCAATATATCTATCTTATTTAAATACAGTTAGATACATGGATGACAGATGGATAACAGATAATAGAGAAACAGATGCAGATAGATACATGATGGATGATAGAGGCCCAGATAAATTCTTAACTAAAACAAAGTTGAAGGCATAGATGTTTATGCTTCATATTTTGAGCAAAATATATTTCTTTACTTTATAATACGTATTTTATTTCTAATTTCAATTTAGTTAAGAGGATTTAAGAAGAGTAAAAAATGTATTTGATCTTAAGCAACTACAGTTTAGTGGGCAAATATATTTGTCTACAATTTATTACTATAAAAAAGGTTCTTTCCTCCATTTTTTAAAATTTTCTTATTTTTATTATCTTGAAATATGCTTTTCACAAGTAAGGTTTTTTGGCAGAATTTTAATGAAATAAACAGGTTTCTCAACTCTCTCATATGATCAAAGCAGCCTATTTACATAAAGGGGACAGAATGTACAACCACTATGGAAAGAGTGAGACAGAAGGTCTTTTTCTTTTCTCTTCCTTTTTTCCTTCCCTTCCTCTCTACTCCTCTATGCCTTTCTCTTTCTCCTTCCTTCCTTTACTGCTTCCTTAATTCCTTCCTTCCTTCCTTCCTTTCTTCCTTCCTTCTTTTTCTTTTTTAATGAAACTGATTGAATCCAGGTGTGCTCTACCATTGAGCAGTACCCCTGCCACTTTTATTTCATTTGGAGACAGACTCTCAGACTGGCCTTGAACCCCTTCCTCAGCCCTCCAGGTAGCTGGGGTTATAGGCCTGTGCTACCACAATGTTCTGTTATAAAACATTATGATTTGACATATTGCTTTTCTCAAATAACCTAGGTATGAACTGACTGCTTGCTAGGTTGTTCAGTTTCTTTTTACTTAAGAGATACTCTGAAACACATGAAAAAAAAAAATATATATATATATATATATATTTTTTTTTTCATTCATTCCAGGGGCACATCCTCAGTCCTTTTTGCACTTTATTTTGAGACAGATTCTCACTAATTTGTTGAGGGTGGCTTTGAACTTGTGATCCTCCTGCCTTAGGCTCCCCAGATGCTGGGGTCTACAGGCATGTGCCATTGTGCCCAGCATGTTGTTAATTTTTAAAATGTGACAGTTTGGCCTTGGTCCTTTTGCCAATCTTGCACTTCATGAAATATTATTTTATTTTACTTTCAGAAAACTCTCCAAATTATTGAATGATAGGTCCAAATGGATAGAAATTGATACCTACAAATCTTATATTTATGTCTCCAATTTTATATTTCTTGAACTTTTACCAAAACTTCTGAAACATGAAGAGAAGAATCAAGAAAACTTATCAGAAAAAAGAAAATGCATCAGAGGCTGTTTTTTTTTAATCCAGCTGCTTTAAAATAAATTGATTTTTAAATCTCCTAAGTTTATTTTGGATGTGAAATATGAAGAATCAAACTTATGCACAACATTGTAGAGATGGAAGGGGTTTGGTTTCTTTGCTCCTACATGTCCCCAGTTCCCAAGTGGGACATTGAGTTGGCTTGGGGTTTTCCTTGTGGATAGGTGCCTCTGAGTATCCATTGCTATCAATAAGGCAGCAACATTGTTAGAGGTTTATTCTGCTAAGTGGGCATCTCTTTGGCAGTACCACTAGGATGTCAGGATGGTGGAGTATATGTCACACAGCAGGAAGTAAAATGAAAAGATTTTTAAACTAAAAAATATGGTTCAGACCTAGAAGTGTTGTCAATGTTCCAGAGAGGAACTATTTAAAGAACTTTCCAGAATGAAAAAAAAAATGAATAGCGCAAAAACTAAAGTCACCTTTTATGACTTCTTTTAAGATTAACCTGTTTTCTAAAAGCTTTAGCAAATGAGAACTTCAAATGTCCTCTGTAGAAAATTCCCTTTAAACCTACTTCTTCAACATCTCTAGCAATTAGAGAAATGCCAATCACAACTACACTAAGATTTCATCTCACTCCTTTCAGAATGGCAATTATCAAGAATACAGGCAACAATAAATGTTGGTGAAGATGTCGGGGGGAAAAAGGTACACACATACATTGCTGGTGGAAAGCTGTATGGAGATTCCTCAGAAAACTTGGAATGGAATGCTCATTTTACCCAGCTATCCCACTCCTTGGTTTGTAACCAATAGACTTAAAATCAGTGACACAGCCATGTCAATATTTATATCAGCTCAATTCACAATAGCTAAACTAAGGAACCAACCTAAGTATCCTTCAATAGATGAATGGATAAAGAAAATGTGGTATATATATTCAATGGGATATTGCTCAGCTTTAAAGAAGAATGGAATTATGACATTTGCCAGTAAATGGATGATATTAGAATATCATGCTAAGTGAAATAAGCCAATCCCCTCACAAAACAAAGGCCAAATGTTTTCTCTAATATGTGGATGCTAATTCACAATAAGGGGAGGGGGGCGGGGGGGCACTAGAGAAGAATAGCATTACCCTAGAAGAGGTAGAGGGAAGTGAAGGGAAGGGAGGGGAGGAGATGTGGAGATAGGAAGAATAGTAGAACAAGACAGACATTATTGCTTTATGTATATTTGTGACTGCACGATCAATGTGATTCTACAACATGAACACTCAGAAAAATGCAAAATTATATTCCATTTATATATGATATATATAAGTACATAAATGAGGTCAACTGTCATGTATATCTAATTTAACAAAATTAAAATTTTTTTTAAAAACCACCTCTATCAAGCTTGACGAACTTTCATAGAAAATGAAAATGAAATGCAATTAACTATTCAGTTTATTATCAACTTAATTTTATTGGAGAGTTAATCTCAAATCAATAAATACTTGTTTAATAGTGATTATTAAATAGTGATTATTATTAATGGGCAATTGAAAGAGTTAATCTTTCAATTCTGTGAATGAGAAGTAACAGCATATTTCCTAAATTCTTATGTCCCCTTTCCTTAGGCAAGATGAATGAGGATCAGCCTTGCTATTTTTAAGTGAAATTAATAGTTTGGCACTTTGTCCCAGCAGTTAGGATTAAAGGTGGTTCTTCAGATGCTTAAATGTGAAGTGGTAAGGAATTAGTGTAAACCTGAATTAATCACAGATTATAGCTAGGGCTCTGATATTTTCCCAAGAAAGTTCTGTGTGGTCATTACAAGTAGTGATTATTTTCTTCTAATGATAAGATAAAACATTTGGCACCAATTAACTACTTTGACAAATTACTCTAAAACTGAACAATAATGCAGAATCTCAGAGTTAATCTATTTGAGTTTTAGGTACATTTTCATTTCTCCCTTAAAGCTTTTGTAATCACCTACAAGAAAAAAAAAAAGTTTATAACAGATCAATCTGTAGCTCAGAGAAGGAGGCTATGACAGAAGCATCAGAAATACCCTACACTGGGCTGGGGATGTGGCTCAAGCGGTAGCGCGCTCGCCTGGCATGCGTGCGGCCCGGGTTCGATCCTCAGCACCACATACCAACAAAGATGTTGTGTCCGCCGAGAACTAAAAAAAATAAATAAATATTTAAAAAAAATCTCTCTCTCTCTCTCCTCTCTCACTCTCTCTTTAAAAAAAAAGAAAAGAAATACCCTACACTAAGGGCATGGGAGCTCCTCGGCTACAGGTGTGTTTCCTCTATGCTATGTGTGGTTGACTTTTATCAGGTAATTATGTTGAATCTTCTCTAAAAACTTTTGTTCCCTGGGCAGCACCATCTTTTGTGTAAAACATCATTTGTATGCCTTTCTCATACATCATGCCCGTGACAGCTTCAATGGGGTACTGAAGCAACAGCTCATCAGAGCAGCAGCGCGCTCTGATGATTTATCTTAGTAACATATCATCAGAGGAAGGCAGCAGAATAATATATGGCCAGAAACATTCAGGAATGCAATGTAGGAGCATATTTAGATGTGCAAGAGGATTCAAGGAAGCCTGAAAACATGACCTCAGCAGACTCATATCCTAATCCATATATGACATAGTTGTGGTGCCAAGGTTATTCATTCATCTCAAGGTCATTGGACACCTGACTGCAGCTGGCCTTTCAAAAGTTTTGATTAAGTTTCTATTGAACCTTTGAAAAATACAGTTCAGACTTTGTTTTTATAAGAAAATTTGTGTTATTAAAAATGACACAAAATGGCAGATATTGTTTTATATTAAAGACATTCTGGAGACTGACCTATCCTGTTTTCTAAAAGGATGTGTAACATTCAAAAACAACCAAAAAAATGTTACTCTAGGGGAACTAAAACCTACTCAATACATGATGAATATTTTACCTTGTAAATTAATGCAAAGCAAAAATGGCCTATAATTTTTTAAAAACTGAAAGTTGATAAAAATTAAAGTGCTAAGGAAAAGATTTACCATCTTAACCTGGTTGACAAGGAGAGGAGTAATAGTGTATAATTTGTAGGAAAATATTTAATGTTATTCTCAGTTCTCAATGGGTATCTGATCTAAACCAAGTTATTGAGCAAATTTTCAGGCTTTAAGGAAATCCCCAAAACTGATTCATAAAATTCTGATAATAACTAAAATTTTATTGGGTGTGTTGAATTCATTCATCTTGTAGATAATTCAACTTACTACATGTTCATGGTTGTAATTTTTTATGCTCAGTTTCTGACAAACTCAGTCATATTTAAGACAATTAGTAAAACACCAAAATAGGTCCCATTCTGGGCTCACAGCATCATCTATCTCTTCTAATGAGTCTTACTTTTGGAAGGAGAGGGTGCTTCTGCCCTGACTCTGATGTGAACTCACGTCCACCTTCTTGGAGGTGCCACTCAGTTAGAAATACCTCTTGGCAAACCTCCCAGCATGATGTTTGTCAAGGTTGTACCAATCCTCGGTCCCAGTTGAATGAGAAGTATTTCCTGAGTGAATTATTTCTTCTCTATTCAACAGAAAGCTGTTGTCACTAACTTTATTGGGCAGTAAAGAAGAAGCTTTAAAGAAACTAGATCATACATTTTTCTGCCAGCTTACAATTTTGATATCCCTAATATCCAGCACTTATTTTGAGTTTGAACACAATGTTTCCCCAGTTCCTTCCTACCCAGGATGTGCTCCTAGCAAGTATTTTTGTGCAACTTCAACAGCAATTAACTCCATGAAATGCATCATTACAATGTATCTGTTTACTAGTATGTCTTTCCCCAGTAGGTCTTGAGCTTCACTGGGGCAAACATTGAGTTGTACCAATCTATGTAGTTTCAAGCATAACTCATGATAAAGGCAAAATCAATATGAAAGGAAATAGGTTTTATAATAGTTTGGCTTATTTTCAACCTTCATAGCTTATGTATTTAAAATGGTATGTACCTAAATGTGCTTCTATTATGTAGATCTTATTTTTCATTTTTGTTAGCTTCTTTCTCCCATGGAATCTTTCTAATTTTTGGTTGGTGATATATCAACTGAATTTAGTTTGCATTTATTAAAAATCTACTATTTTCTGGGGTTACTGTTGTCACCTGACTAAACAAGAGCCTCACAAGGTAAGTATTTTTATCTGAAACATATGTTATGTTGCCAAATAACAACCATATTCATAATGATTATTCTTAGTAATGAAAACTGTTATAAATATCATTTTATTAAATAACATATAAATAAAGGGATACAAGATCTGCTTACTAAGCATGATGCATGCACACTTACATGTATTGCTGAGTCAAATCCTCACGTGCACTCTGAAGCACAGTCCCTCATTGTCCCAGCTCCGTAGTGGATGAAGTAAGTTGTAAAAGAATGTGTCTCTTCATCCAAGATACACAATTACTACATGGCACAGAAAAAAATTCAATCCCGCATCTGCTGAACTCAGAGTCTGATCTTTAACTACCTCTTGAAGTGTTGTATTAAAAATGTGCACAGGTGCTGTGAGGGAATACAGGAGGATTTTCCATGGACTGAGGCTTCTATGGAAGATTTCTGGAGAAACATACCTAAGTTAAAACAAGTAATGTGATCAATTTGGGTTTTGATGTCTCACTTGGACAGCAATGAGGAATATTTCAGGGAGGTAAGACTAGATGTAGTGTAATTGAGAACACTGGTTTTCAGACATTGATGCACATCATCTATAGGACTTGTGAAAGCAGATCAATATGATCCACCTGCAGAAATTCTGGAGCTATGGGCTGAGCCCCAGAATTTATATTTCTAATGAGTTTTCTGTTGATGATAATGTTCCCAATTTGAATATCATCACTGAGAGAATTACTATTCTAGATTATTTCAACAATTCACAGCAGTGATGATAAGGAATTAAATTTAAATGCACAAGATGGATGCAGAGATGAGAATCGTTTAAATAAATATTTAAATATTGATATTTTCAGGAATGAGCAAATAATTACACTTGAGCTTTGAAAAAATTATGGAGTCTGGTATGAGTCTTATACCTTTAGGTTAGATTGTAGTATTATCAGAGATAAAAAAATAAATTAAAAAGTAGTACAAATGGTTTGTTTTTGGTCTTTTGTTTTTGATAGGTGGTGCTGCTATGTTGTGCAGGCTGGTGTGGATCTCCTTAGCTCAAATCATGCTCCTCTCTGAGCTTCCTGAATGTTGGCACTACAGGTACACACCATTGTGCCCACATCAGGATTAGAAAATTTAAGAGATCAAAGAAAATGTTTCATTTTTGAATTTAAGGATTTGGGGATTTGAGATTCTTGAGAAATATTTCTCTATGAGGTTCTGTGTTTCTGCTTTCCATGTAGCAGCTTTCATCCCCAGTTATTTTTTAAGGATATGTGCACACCAGCAAAGAGATACAGCGACCCACTCTGGGGCAGAAAGACTTTTCTGCTGCCTAAAATAATAAAAGCACTGATCCTAAGTGGGATAAAGATTATGTGGGTTTGTTGGTACCTAAGAAATTGGAGTTTCTGAGGTTTACTGTTCCTCCGCTGTGACACATGCCCACTCTGTGCATCCTCTACCCAGGCAACTCCATATTATCATATGGAACTTGGGGATGGGTAGAGGGTATGGAGACAGTATGAAGTGTCTGCTGCCTTCTGTGCCATGAGTAACAAAGTCCTTTGTCTGTGGTCCAGAAATCTCATGTCTTCTCTCAGCATCCATGAAACTGTGACAAGATAACCTGATGGCTTGCAAGTAGCATAAAATTTAAAATTTAGACATGTCCATAGGGCACAAGTGAAAAAAAAAAAAAAAAAAGATATGACCAAGAGGAAGGTAGATTAGAGTCTGATGTTAGGCAAGTCAGATTTATACTCTCAGCATATAGACAAGTAGAAGAGAATATCATTTAAGAAAAGCATTTGTTTTGGTGAATAGAGGGTTAAGAAGCCATTGGGTTTTCCTTTTTAGGTGCTGGAATATAACTATATAAGGAGAAAGTTCTGTGACCTTTAGCTATGAATGGAGAGAAATGTGGGTGTTAAAAACCAGGAACTATTTTTTTGGAACTAAAATCAAAGCAATTAATTTTAAATTAATTATACCATTTATTTAAAGGATTTTATATAAGAGTATTGCTTAAAATATGACAAGGACTATGTTAGAAGATATAAAATAAGAACAGAAATTGAAAACAACACGGATACATGCAAAACATAGATGCATCTCCAAACATTACATGTTGTTATAGAAACAAGACACAAAAGAATTACTTACTGTACAGTTTCATTTATATTGAATTCTTGAAAAGTTGCAATTGTAGTGATAGACATTAAAGCACCTTTCAAGTACCTGAAAAGGGTTTTATGTTCCTTTTAAATGGCTACAACCAAACTTTTAAAAATGTGTATCTAATTGATTAAGCTGTGCAGCTAAATTCTGAATTTTATCAATAATATCTCAAAAATAATTTTATTATTATTATTATTATGAGAGAGAGAGGAGAGAGGGAGAATTATATATATATTTAGTTCTCGGCGGATACAACATCTTTGTTGGTATGTGGTGCTGAGGATCAAACCCGGGCCGCACGCATGCCAGGCGAGCGCGCTACCGCTTGAGCCACATCCCCAGCCCTCAAAAATAATTTTAAAAATTTAACTAAGAAAAATGTTTCTCAGGACTAAAGTGTGAATACTATCTTTTTGGATTTCATTAAAATATAATATCTTAAGTTTTCACCAAAAGGTTACATCTAACTTTTAGGTTGTTATTAAAATATTCATCTTGGTAATTTTCTTTTACTTAATGTTAACACTTTTCTTTTGTGCAGATATTGAATTTATGATCTTGGCATCATTCAAATAAACTTGTCACATTTCCTTAGTTTCCCTGCCTTGAACTTATGCCACAAAACCAAGCAGGTTTTGTCCAGCTTATCCTCTGAGTTATGAGCTTTTGAGTGGCCTTGGAATATGTCACATTAGCAAACTGTTCAATTTTTTTATACTCATTGAGCTCTGAGATTTTAAGATGACAGGAACTTGATTAAGTCCCAAAATAGAAATGAAAGAAAAAGGGGTATCAGCTCAGAGTACCGAAGAAATTTCTATGTCAAAATCCGAGTCAAGCTGTGTTAGAAACCCACACCTAGTGGTGAGAGTTCTATACTATCTTTCTAGAATAGGGAAATCTGAATTCTAGTCTGACTTATGAAATCTCTCTTTTTTCTTGGCTGGGTCATTTAACAATTATGCCTCAGTTTATCTTCAAAGTAAATATAATTATATTTAAAACCTAAAACTGTCCTCAGTAAGAAAGAAAAAAAAAATATTTAGGAAAATAATAATGAACTTGCTATTTTGGTAGAAATTTGAGAACTGCATATAGTGGACACTCAGCATTACAGCATAGGTTAATGAAACTGATTCCCTCTGCTCAGTTTTACTAACCCTCCAAATACTCTATTTTACAGTGCATTGATTTGTTTATTCAGTCATATGGAAAGTACTTATCTAGGTCCTGTTTAAGTTTTGTCAGTTACTGTGACGAGACTGTGTATACATTGTTAAGCAGAACAAATCCATTCTTAGTTCTCACATTGTTTACAGTCTAGGGGAAGGTAGACATCAAGCAAATCATCATTCTAGTAAGTGCTCAATTACAAGATGAAATAAGTGCTTTGATTGGGGTGGGGGGGCATAGCTCTGCAACAGCACAAATTGATGGGATCTTACCTCTATTGGAAGGGAGTAGATGGGACCAGTGAGGCTTTCTTGGGAAGTGATCTTTGGATTTTAATAGGAAGAATGTGTAGGATTGTTAGGTGTATGAAATCAAGAAACTGTATTTAAGACAGAGAAAAACATTAGAGGCAGAGATTCTGTGGCAGGGATGATAAATAATCCAGTTTGACCAGAACACTGTTGTGTCAAGGGTATCATGATTATAAATGAGGAGGAGAGGTGGGAGATGGGTACCAAATTGGACCTGCAGTGTATAATGATGTAGCCATTACAGATAAAGCTATTTTTTTTACCCCTCTGGATGGCCACTGCTTCCATGTCCAAAACCAGCAACATTTCATCCCAGATCATTCTTCAGGGTCACATCTTTCTCACTTTCCTCTTCTGCCTCCTTCTTTCACTTGTAAGTTCTCTTCTTTACATATGGGAATCAGGTGGGTAATCTGGAACACTCTCCCTATCTCAAGGTCTGTATTCTTAGTGGCATCTTCAGATCCTTTGGGCACATAAAGGGAACACATTCACAAGTCGGAGTGGTTCAGACAGAGCACCTTTGGGAGTGCAGTCATATTCTGCCTATTGGCAAATCCCTCATATCTTAGTGGCATGCCTTTCAATAAGATGTGACATTGATTAGCTTAACTGTTTTACAAATTAAATCAGAAAATAATTGTTAAGGCTGTTGTAATCAAATTATGTATTAAGAAACACAGCTTCGATAGGAAAGGTAGCAGAATACAACAATTACTAATAGGGCATTATGTAAAATTGTGGATGTGTAACCGACGTGATTCTGCAATCTGCATTTGGGGTAAAATTGGGGGTTCATAACCCACTTCAATCTAATGTATGAAATATGATATGTCAAGAGCTTTGTAATGTTGTGAACAACCAATAAAAAAAAATTAAAAAAAAGAAAAAAAAGAAACTCAGCTTCGAAAAAGAAAAAGAAAAAAAATAGGAATAGATTTTATTACTTTAATGCAGTTAGCTCTAGGAATCCTGCAGGACAAGTAGGTTAGTAAACCAGCAACAGGAGTTCAGTTTTGCAATGTGTGAGCCTCTCAGTTGGACTCAGGAGGAGTTTTCAAAATAAGGTGACCCATGAACTTGTCATAAAGAGAAAAATAAATTTGTTAAAGAAAAAAATGCTCTTGAATCATATGATATCCTTTAAACAATTCATTTCCCAAAGGTTTATGGTGAGCATTAGCAGTCTTTCTCAATAAGACCCAGCAATACCTTCATGAAAATGGTTTTCTCTGAGGAAGATAACTTACCAATCTTCAAATAAATTTAAAATATACACTTAATTTTCTACATGTATTTTCCAATCTTTTAAAATCATTGATAGGTAGAATGCTCACAGTTATTGTCCTCTTTTTTTATTTTTTTTTTTTGAAAATTTAAGACAGATGCTACTGCACTAAATGAATAGCCAATGATTAAAAATAGTCTCTTTCATACACAGAGTGTGTTCTCAAAAATCCTCCTCAAAGGCGATTCCTCTTTTTTTTTTTTTTTTTTTAAGAGAGAGTGAAAGAGAGAGAATTTTTAATGTTTATTGTTTAGTTTCGGCGGACACAACATCTTTGTCTGTATGTGGTGCTGAGGATCGAACTCTGGGCCGCCCGCATGCCAGAAGAGCGCGCTACCGCTTGAGCCCCAGGGATTTCTCTTAAGTCTTCTCTTTCTTCTCTAGCTCCACCATTTTTCCCCAGAATAAGGTCAAAAACCTGGCTCTGTGTTCCACAGGGAACCCTTAATTGAGGCTTTATATTTTACTTAATTCTCTCCACATTGTGATTTCTAACAGACTTCTGTGAATCTTGAACTAAGCTCTAAACATTTTGAAAAAAGGAGACAATAACTTCCTCAATTTCATAATCCCAACTTCTCAAACATTGTATAGTGAAATCTCAAAAAATTATTTTCAAATTAATATTTTGTTAAATATACCTTTTTAATAAGCTCATGTCTAAGACAGTGACGTAGGTTCTAATTCATCTGCCTCAATAGATGAGGGAGTTACAGGGATTCATCAACATGCACACATTTTTCCCTATTCGTCAGCAACTGCTAGAACCTGAACTGGAAGCCAGATGCACCTGTCTTCTGAGCCTTGCATTTAGCCTCTACAAGATTTTGGCTCTGCTTGGACAGATGGAATGAAGAAGAAATGGATGTTTCCTTCCAAAAACACAATGCCTGATGGCAGGGGAGACCCAATCTCCAAAATCTAGAAAGAATTATTCAACAAAGCAAGCTTGATGGAACCCACTATAGATTTGGGTTGATCGTGGTGTCAGAAATTCAGTGATAGGAGGTCACTCAAAACTTCCTTTGAACAAATACCCTGCTGCCTCCTGCAACCATGTTAGAGGAAATACCACAGGATTCCATTCGACTACTTTGTTTTGTCCTTTTTATATCTACAAGTAAATTTTAAAAGTTCAACATTCAATATTTTTTCATAAATAATGTGCTTCATTTTGGATTGCTTTAATTTACCGAAAAAAAAAAAAGCTCTATGTATCATAAATAATAAATAAAGAAAACATTGTTGCAACAACTTAGAAGGCAGGCATAAGGGAAATAATTTACTTCCAGTTTTGAGAAAGAAAAATCTAAAGGCAAACAAACCCTCAGGCATAGATGTGACGTAAGAGTAAGAGCCTACAAGCCAAGTTCCTGCTGTTTTGTGTGCTTTTTCCAAACGGGAGTAGCCCAGGCTTTGCAGTCTGGCTAAACTGCCTTGGGTTGTCCACCATCATTCTCTGGTTGGGTATATGGATTCAAGGGATAACAGGAATCCAGGCTGTAATACTGTATGTGGTGGAAAAGGAGATCTATGTAAAACAGGTTCTCCTTAATTAGCAGAGTAGGCTACTTTGCCCGGGGTGACTCAATGTTCTTACCAAAAAACTTTCTAGTTATTTCAGGGACTCAGACTCCAGGGAGGTCAGGACTTTCTGTGACCTAGAGAGAGGACTAATACTAACATAAAGAATATAATTGGCCTGAGAATTATAGAGTTTGTGATTAAAAGAGGAGAATTCATTTTATAGCTTTTAATTTGGTAATGGAATTTTAGCCACAGGCAGGCAGCACATAGAAGAAGACATAGCTGAGTGATATGGTAAAAAGAAGGCCATTGTCCTGTCTTGTCAAATGTGAGCATTGCCATTAAAGTGAATTCAGCAGGTAAGCAGAGAAACTAAATGATCAGTGGTTGTTTTACACTGGATTGAATGGGTGATCTCATCTCAACTTTGGATTCCACTGCTTTATACATTTTTAAAAAATTAGTTGTAGATGGACGCAATAACTTTACTTTATTTATTTATTTTTTGTGTGATGCTGAGGATTGAACCCAGTGCCTCACACATGCTGGATAAGTGCTCTAACACTGAGCCACTACTGCAGCCCCTTGCTTTATACATTTTTAAAGAAATCTCCAATAGTTGAAGGATCAATAACCTGGTTCACAAATTAACTGCTGTCTAATTATAAAGTTAGTGCATTTTTCAACTGAACATCAAAGCAAAAAAAATAAGCTTGAGTTCCCATAATTCCTTTGTCTACTGTTGTATCCTGGACGGTCACCTCCAAGGAAAACTTAAAGCTTCTTCAAGGGTGTGTGCAAAGACCACATTGGTTGGAATGAAATGCTGCTGACAGCAGCATTTACTAATGGGAAACTATGGATTTTAGAATCTCAGAGCAGACAATTACAAAGTGCACAAACTTCTTGGAGATTATCTTCTCCTTTTGTCTGGAAATCAATAGTCCTGGTTTGGTATAGAAATGATCATATTTAACCCTTTGCGAAAATAATTAAAAATAAAGAAATGATTATATTCATTGTCTGGATTGTGAAGTGAAATCTTGTTATCATATGGGTGAGATGTTCGAAAATATTTTATCATTATAGAGTGTAGAAATAACCTCATTTTGTAATAAGGCTTATTTTTTGGTTAAAAAATGTTTTATGTTTTGTCTCTTTAAATTCTAAAAATGGATTTGGGCTCTCATATTTTTCATTAGAATCTCAATTAGAAAAAGCTCTTTATTATGGGTTATGACAAAAGATTATGGCAGATGGGGAGTGGGTAGTAAAATTCTGTCTTTCTAGCTTTCTTATATCCCTTAGGCATTTTTGAATTTTCTTTTTTACTCAAGAGTTTCTTTAGAGCTATTACTTCAAAACTCTTGTCTCTTCTTTCCCCTCTAAAATATTTTCAGATAATTCTTTAACAGTTTTGCTAGTTAGTATACTGAAGAACGACGTTTACCTTCAGGTATAAATTTCTGAGCTTTACCTCTTTTCTTCTATGCTGAGATTTTCCTTTCTTTTTTCTATTGTTAAGTTCATGAATAACAGTTAAAAAGAAAACATTAAAATTCTCAAAAGGTACCCAAGAATTATTAAAGCATTTAAAATGCACTTTTAGACCTGGTTGATGCTTTATGCCCATAGCAATCTTGCTAATGAGACCATTTACATTCATGAAATAAAAAGATGGTCTGTAAAAGCCATGAGATACATTTTTATACATTTAAATACATTAGAGGTGTTATCTGAATATTTGAATTGCAAGGCCAAGAGCCTCAATTATTTGAGAAGCATATTTAAAATAGCCAAGTTCCAGTTACAAAGAACGGTTTGAATTTTTTAAGGTTTATATTGCCAGGATATCATTTATAATGGGTGTTAATGATTATTCTTATTTAAAAATGAAACTGTACTATTTCTTGTTGAAGTGGATCATTAAAGCTTATTTTCATAATTTTCAGTCAATGTAATGCTATACTCGAGTCTCAGTGTGTTTAAAACATTCCCTGATTCCAGTAAGTTGAGTCAGCTACGATACCTGTTTCTGAATATGAAGGTGCCATTTCGATAACTAAAGTAGGACGGGATTTAGGATATAGTTTACCTAGCTCCTTTCTTCAATATTGAGGGAACTTACACAAAACCTGTATTTAGTCATTCCACAATGTATACAGTTTTCCCTCATTATCCTAGGGAATTGCTTTCAGACACCCTGCAGATACCAAACTCTGAAAACGGTCAAGTGCCTTACCTAAAATGGCATAATATTTTCAAATAACCTACAAATGTCCTTCAGTGTACATTAGGTTACTTATAATACACAACACAATGTACTTGTTATATAAGTGGTCGCTTTACTATATAGTCTAGGAAATAATGATTGCAGTGAGAAGAATGTTCATGTCTAGTTAGACACAGTTTATTTCTGAATATTTTCCATGTGTGGGCGGTTGACCCCACAGTTGTAAAACCCATAGACATGGAGAGTCTACTGTAATACTTCAAAAGTTCATGCTGTATATAATATACAATTTTATTCATCAAAATTAATTCTTTAGAAAAAATAGATAACTTGTCTAAAGTCACACAGTGAGTGTTTGACCTAGGATCTGAGCCCAAACATGCTGGACACATATTTTAGGACACCACCCCTAATACACTGATATGCTTTGTTCTCCATGGCTGTCTCTGTTTTTAGAAAAGAAAAGCCCTTAGCCAAAAGAAAAACACTAGAAGCTTACTAATATGTAAGTTGTATATTTCAGATATTTTTTTAAAAAGGAAAATGCAGCCAGGAGCAATGGCGTAAACCTGTAATCCCAGGGGCTCAGGAGGGTGAGGCAGGAGGATCACGAGTTCAAAGCCAGTCTCAACAAAAAGCAAGATGATAAGCAACTAACTGAGACTCTGTCTCTAAATAAAATACAAAATAGGGCTGGGGATGTGGCTCAGTCAGCAAGTTCAATCCCTGGTGCCCATGTCCCCACCCCAGAAAAAAAGGAAAATGCAATTTATTGTTTTACAAATGATTTGTCCATTTCATTTCCTTTCAGTTCAGTTCAGCAATATCAATGAAAATAAGGCCAGTCTGCATAAAAACTGAATCATAACAACTTCAAATTTTTAAGCATATATCTACTCCCCATTGCACTGGCCATTGACCTTCAATAGTCAGAAAAGATATTATATTTTATATATATATATATATATATATATATATATATATATATATATATATATATATATATGATGGTGTCATTTTTTTCACTTTTTAAATTTTAATAGGTTTTGATTTTTAAAAAACATTTTTATGTTCATAGCAATATTCAGCTGAATGAGTTATCACCTGATCCACCATCATCAGTATACTCCATCAGAATAATTAGTGTGGCACAATCCATGAAACAACCCAGATACATATTTATCACTCAAGTCCATAGTTCATGTCATCTTTTTCTCTCAAGATTTTATATTCTATGCTTTGCAATGTCATGATGAAATCCAACATTAAACTACCACACAAAATATCTTCACTGCCCTAAAATCATCTATATTCTGCCTGTGCATCCTTCCCTCCCCTCTAATCCCTGAAAACACTGATCTGTTTATTATCACTTAATCTCACTTTTTACAGATCATTGTTTGGTTCATATAGCATGAAGCTTTTGCAAATAGGCATCCTTTACTTACTAATATGCCTTTAAATTTTTTCCCATGTCTTTTCATGACATGATAGTTCTTTTCAACTATGAATATTCCATTTTCTAGATGCATTTTCATTTACTTGTTCATTCACCTAATGAAAGACATATTTGTTGCTTCCAACTTTGGTAAATTATGGATAAAATTTCTGTAAGAGTCCATGTATATGTTTTTGTGTTGATATAATTTTTCAACATTTTCTGATGATTACGAAGGAGCACAGGTTCTGGGTAGTAGTGGAAGTGAAGTGTGTCAATCATGTTAGTTTCAAAAGAATTGTCAAATTTATTTTTCAAAGTGGCCATGCCATTTAGAACTTTTACCATTAATGAAGTAGTTCCCATTGCTTCACATCCTTATGAGCTTTTGGTGTTCTGACTGTACTAGATTTTGGATATTTTGAACGTTGCATGGTAGTATTTCATTGTTCTTTCAACTTGTAATTCACTATTATTTTTTAATAGGAGCATGAGCCACACACACGTGCGCACATACTTGTGTAGTGATCATATGCTGCAAATTTATATTTTTTAAATTGTAAATTGACAATTTATAATAGTCCAAATTAGTGATATAAAGTATGATATTAAATTTATCAATTAATGTGGAATAATGAGTTGAATCTGGTTAACATCTGAATCAACTCAAAAATTTAATATTTTATTTGTTTGCAGAGAAAACCTTTGAAATTTGGTTTTAGTACTTTTGAGATGTTCAATACTCTATTATTAAATAAATACACCATACTGTGCAATAAAACTGCAGCAAATTTCCTCTTGTCTCAGATTTTGTGCTTTTGACCAACATCTCCACATTCCCCCACCACTAGCCTCAGCTCCCACCCACATCCCCACAGGTAGTGGGAATGAAGTACCCCTCTGTAGAATGGGCTGGCTAAGAAATAAAAGTTAAAGCTAAGTGATAGTCTACTGTGCAGATGTACTATATCATCTTTATCCACTAATATGTTGATGAAAACAGGCTGATTCCATGTTTAGGCTACTGTGAGTAAGAATGCAAAGAACACTGGTGACACATACCTTTTCAACACCTGAATTTCAAAGCTAACTTTCTTTTTTGTGCTGCTATGGATGGAACCCAGGGCTTCCCACATGCTGGGTAAGCACTCTACTACTGACCACCAGCTTCAGCACATGATTTCAAAACTTTCGGATAAATACCCAGAAGTGGGATCAAGAGACCATAAGTTAATTCTATTTTTAGTTTTTTGAGGAATCACCATTAATTTTTCCATAACGGCCATATTAACTTACATTCTCACCAAATGTTTAGGAGGGTTTTCTTCTCTCTACATCCTTTATGACATTGGCTATGATCTTTTATTTAAAAGCCATTTCGACAGGTATGAGATGCTCTCTCATGATGTTTTAAATTAGCACTTCCTTAATGATTAGTAATGTTGAACAATTTGATTTCTATCTGTTGGCCCTTTGTATGTCTTCTTTTCCAAAATTTCCGTTCAGGTCACCACTTGTCCGCTTTTTAATTGGGCTTTTGTTTTCTTGACATTCAAGTGTCCTTACATATTTTAAATATTAGGTGATTATGCATCTAGAAAAATGGCTCCAAACTAAAATATTCCTAGAGTTTTCTAGACTTTTCTTGCTATTACAGAAACATTATCATAAATATGTTCATAGACTTACATGAAGCAATATCAACACCTCTATTTCCATGATTTTTTTCATTTACTAAGAGAATACTTCAATAGTTTGATTTGTATAAATTGTTTACTAAAGTTTTTAATGAGCTAAAAACATATTTATATCTAAATAAAAAATATATATATCTGCAGAAATTAGCTCTGGAAAAGATTTGTAATTAAGTTAAAAATATTCAATGAAACTCCATAAACATTTGAATTTTATCAGAGTAGGCACATAATAAAAAATGTAAGCCATATTTCCAAATAAGGAACTGAAAATATTTGTTTTCATGTTATGCCTTGATGCTTTACTTTTTAATGATACCATGACAACATATTTAAATTCTAATTTAGAATACATAAACCAATATTTTTTCAACTCTTTAAACTTATCTCTTGATATGTTACTCTAACAATGTTTATTTTATCAACATAGATTCATTTTGAACCTCTTGTGATCCTGATGCTGAACTATCTGCTAAAAATATTAGTATTACAAAGGTGCTGTTTTTTAATACATTTTGATTATTGTTAGTATTAACATTATTTCAGTCGCAGAAATAAAACATTCTAACTCTAATGAACAATGGATTATCTACAAATGAGACAAATCATTTCTAGACAATGCTTCAGGGTGGAGAGTTAAAGTCTAGTTTTTAATAAGGATACAGAATTAGAGTCTATTTATTTTTTCTGAATTTTTTTTTCTTTTTTATAATTCTGTGTGATAATCTAAATTTTAAATTTTAATGGGTAAATTTGGTCATTTTCTAGATCAGACTATGTACATTACAGTCAGTCTTAGTATGGGGCTCCCCACTCTTTCATGGTACATGGAGAGGATGACTAGTGTTGGTGTTGATTATCACCCTTCTCCAATCGTTTTCCTTCAATAAACAAATTCTTTTGATTTTAGTTTTTTCTCTTTAACTAATCATACTTGCAACTTTTTATTTTCTGCCACAACAGAGGAAGAGAAATCAAGAAGCCATGGATTAGCCTAAATTTTTAGTAAAAGAGAGAGATAAAAAATTAAGAAAAATAAAAATAAGTCATCTTGACTCACTATATGATCCCTAATCATCCAGATGCCATCTTTACTGTGGTAAAAATGACACTCCGCATTACTGACTTTTTTTGGATCTTTCATGAACCTCTCAGAATTGAGTACATTTTTGGTGATTTGATGGTAAGCAAAATAGACAGTTTTGCCCTTTTCTATTTATGGGCTAATGAAGGAGAAAACTGATATTCAGGGAAACATAAATGACTCATGTTAATGTTAAATCCCAAGTTAAATGATAGTAAAAAGTGGACATCATGAAGCAATTAAAGTGTGGGTTTAAAAGTGTTCTCCACAAATTCACTTCTTGAAATAGAACCCCCAGTGCATAAATTGCTGGTATTTGATGATGGGACCTATTTGCTTCAGGGTAGAGAGTTAAAGTCTATTTTTTAATAAGGATACAGAATTAGAGTCTATTTATTTTTTCTGAATAAATAGACTTTTTTATAATTCTGTGTGATACTGTAAATTTTAAATTTTAATGGGTAAATTTGTTCATAATTAGGAGGACATGTGGGTAGGTCCTTTAAGATGGAATTAGTGGTTTTACAAGAAGAGGGATCCCAAGCTAGCAAACTTGCTCTGTTGTATGGCATCATAAGGCCCTCTCCAGGACCTAGCAGATGCCAGCGTCATGCTTTTGGTCAATAAGAGAAATAAAATTCTATTCTTTATAAATTACTTTGTTTTTGGTGTTTTCACACAGCATCAGTTCATAGAATAAGATAGGGCATAACTGGGGAATTTAATCAGTTGCCCAGGTTAAGACAGACTTCTGAGATCAATGATCTTTGAGCAAGACTATGACAAAATGCACAAAATAATGAATTTTTATGAGTCAATGAACAGAGTGTACATTGACATGTGGCTCCTAGACAGACCAGGTATTAAAGGGAGATGAATTTGCCTGAGCAGGAAAGAAGGTGAGATCTATGCAGATGGAGAGTTAGGCAAGACTTGAAGGCAGAGCAGGGCAAGTTAAGGATTTAATACACTGGAACTGGTCTCCATGCAGTGGAACCAACCACACTGGATTATTTTAAATTAACTACCTTTGAATTTAGAGAAGTTATTCAAGTTTCAGAGGAAAAAACAAAACAAAACAAAACATTAGTGTAAGGGGAGATGATGCTGTTAAACTCCAGGTACTCTGTGAATCTCTTCTGTTGAAACTGTTGCCAGAGTAATAATAATTAAGTGTTATTTACTGAACTTTTAAAGCAAACTTTAAAGGTGGGCCCTATTATTATTTTAATTTTGTTATTATAATTATACCAGGCTTAGACAAGTTAAACAATCTATAAAGGATAACACATTTAGTGAATGAAGCAACAGAATGTTCCAACTAGTTCTTAAACTCATAGTCCCAGGTGTTTTTTGGTTTGGGGGACAGGTTTTGTTTTTTTGTTTTAATCGCAAATGCAATACTCTCTTTATCACCATCAAATCTGGCCTCTCATTCTGTTGGTCTGATCTAGAGCAAGGGGCTTCCTATGGTAGCCTAAGTAGGATACTGACATTCTTATCAAGACTCTATGACATAAATGAGAATACAACATGGAAACATTTTTAAAAGAATAAGCAAAAAGCCTGTCACACAGCAAGAACTCAATAAATATTATAATTTATTATTTTTATTGACCCCTTACAAGGTCTTAAATTCAGTAAAATCATTTATTCCATTCTGTTTGTTAAGCTTATTAAAATAACCCATTTTAAAATGTTATCATTAGCTATTTTACATTAATAATCATATGCTATGACTATATAATAAAACACTCTCATTTGCCTGACTCTAATATTTTACATTACTGGGTTTTGGGGTTTTTTCTTTCTTTTTTTTTTTTTTTTGCTCTTTCATATTTGTTACATACTTAGTGTTTATGCCACTCTTTCAGTTATGTGTTAATTCCTTTCTTGCAGGGTAAAAGTGGTTATTTGTAGGTAATTCCTCAATCAAAATCTATATAAATTGAAATTTTTTAGAAGTCATTATTATTATTTTTTGGTTAAAATAAAGCATTAATTTTTTAGTTTGTGAAATATTTGAATTTTTCAATTTCCAGTTCCATTTAGATTAATTCTTATAAATAGTAATAGCCAAAGAAACATGCTTTAAAAAAACATGTTCATAAAATCGCTCACATAAAGCACATTCCAAATTGAATGCCTATCCTAACATTTTATATTAGAGTTGTCGTCAATTATGTTTAGTTTTTAGCTTAATGGAGTCAATCTCAAGCAGAGCCAGAGACCTAAAAGAGTCATTGAAGTGTGTTTTGAATTACAAGAGATCTCTTTGGTTGACAGATTTAATTCAGTGAATCATGTAAATGAGTTTCCTATTTATCCATTTAATATATCAGAAAATTGATGTTTGAAAGGTCAATATGCCAACATGGGACTTTTTAAACAAAAAGAATGGGTGGCTGCATCATGCTTTCAGGACTCAATTCCTCTTACCTCCAGGTATCTTGGCTCTTTGTTGCTCAACATATTGTGTTGATCATTGTCAACTTATCTTCATGGGGAATTATTATTACATATTCTAGTCACATCTCTTCTATGTGACAACCAGGCAGTTCTGAGGCAGAACAGAAGACAGGAACTCTAAGCCCTTAACCATGTAACTTTTGGAGCACTGTTGAGACTATTTCTACCACTAATCACGAGGTTTTGGTAAATTCATTTATTAAACAAAACTCTAATTATCTCTTTAAAAGAAAAGATTTTGACTAAATTATTCCATATATATTTTTTTTCTTTACTGATTCTGTGATATTTTGGCGTCTACTCATTAAATTTAGAAAAACCCTCTTTCACAATGGCTATAACCAAGATTCTATGTGATACATTAACTCAGTGGTAAAGTACCAATATATAAAATGTGGGCGTGTTGGCATTTCTTTGTGCATTAACATCATTAGGGGAAAACTAAGCCAATACTCTGTAAAATTGACATTATCATATATTCATGTCATGTATGCAGATTGCTCTTGTTTCTCAAAGGCAATGGGAATTCCCCATTGTTCTATAGTATGTGTAAGGGCTCCATCTGATTGAAGTTCAGGTACTACATTGTTTAATTTTGTTCATTGATCTCGAATAGAATGAAAGTTTATTTTGGTTCTTTTCTTTTTTCTCTTCTTCTGCTTCTTCTTTTTTTTTTTTCTTTTGTAAGTGCTATCTTTCTTTTCAGATAATCAGTTACATCAACTACATATAAGTACCAAACTGAAAACTTTTACAAATGTTCTTAGAAGAAAAACTTTATGTTCTTGCTCACTAAAAGATTCATAAATAAATATGAAATATCTTGTGTGTAAAAAGTCATCTACATTTTTGGAGTTCAAGGATGATATGTCTATTAAAATTTATTGATGACATTAGTATTTTGGTTGCTGATAAAGTGAACTGTTGGAAAAGAAATCAGTAACTTGAACAGATTTCTCAATGAGTATTTAAGTGGTTCTGGTTGAAGTTTTTTTAGTTTCACAAAAATTTACATTTTGAATACACAACTATCCATTTAAACATTTTAAAGAGAAATTGGTCTACAAAAATGAATATTACAGATTTTGTCTTGATTGTCAGATCAGTGAAGTGTGTCTTGGTGGTAGTTCTAATTTGCTACTGAGCATAAATTAAATATGCATTAATCAGTTTACATGAAAACACTCAAATATTTAGATACAATGGACTCCAGTATTTATATTTAAACAAACATCTCTTTAACAATTTCTGATAGTTCTCTCACTGCAGGGAGCAATAAAACTGTACAGATGGCTTAGTTTTATACATGGGCTTTAAATAAGCAATGAATCTATCTTTAAAAAAGAAAAATCCGCTAGAATTGATTGATTCTTCACTATGTGCCTAGGGGCGAGACACAATTTTTTATGTTGAAAACTGTGGAAATAACCTTTCTGCTTGTGGAAGAAGTGGGGTAGGTTCCTTTTATATTCTATAACTCCATTCTTATTTCTGATTAGGGAAACTTTGGTTCAAGTTGAATGGACTTGTGTTAGTCATTTATTCATCAATGTGACAAATACATGAGAAAAACAACTTACAGAAAGAAAGATTTATTTTGATTCATAGACAGAGAGGTTGTAGTCTATTCCAGTTTCAGACTCCATTGCATTGGGCCTGAGATGAGGCAGAAGGACTTATCAGGTGATGAAGCAGAGGAAAGCCACTCAACTTGTGGAGGATGGGAAAAGGGGGTGGGGGAAGGGCAAGGGATAGATTATAGTCTTGACGGGCATGTGACCTAATTCCTCCAACCATGCCCCACCTACAGTTTCCACACCTCCCAGTAGTCCACTATCTACCATGGATTCAATGGATTGCTCTCTGATAAAAGCCCTTATGACCCAATCATTTCACAAAACTCCCCTTTCTGAATATTGCTTTATTGAGGACCGAGATTTCAACCCACAATCTTTCAGAGAGGACATTCCAGACCCAAACTATTAAAAGACTCAAAAGATTTTGGTTCTTGTTGTCAAAGAATCAGAATATATAACCAATTTGGAAAACAGAGAACTTGTGTTATTAGCAATTGTAGGCTGTAGGCTTTAGATTGAGTGATGCTAAAAAGCTCCTTGCTCCTTTATGTTGAGTGATTCCTTACTGAGATTGCAAGTGCCCAGAGCCAGAGTCCTCACTGGAAACTCATTTCCCATGCAAGTGTGTGTATATTTTCTTTTGCAGATGAAGTTATTGAGTTGTGGAAGATAGACACAGCTTAAAAAGTTTTAAAAATTAAAAAAAACGGATTTCATTGAATTCTATAATCTTAGACAAACAAGAGCTAAGACTCTAGATTGCTAAGGAAGGGATGTAGCAAGCATTCTCACTCTGTACAGGAGACCTGACAATCTGATAGACTAGAAAGATCCATGTCATGCTGTTGCAAAATGTTCAGCTGAAACTCTCCTTTGTAGCAACATGGGTGGCAGACCACACAACTACTCAGCCTGAAACTCCAGGGGAAGATATGACACAACTGAATTTATCATGGCATGTTGACTTTGCTAATTGCCTTTGTAAAGATATTAAACAAAAGATTCAAGTTTGGCAAATTTTTGTCCGGTTACAAGCCAAAAAGTGGATAGAAATATAGAGAAACCTGCTAATTAAGACCTGAAAGCACTAGAAATCCCAAACTAAGAAGATAAATTTAATTTTTTTTTCAAAAACTTCTATGCTTTGGAATACAAAAACTGAGTAAAAATATTCAGTTGAATAAAGTGACTCAGGAAAGTATTAGATCACACACACACACACACATGCGCGCGCGCGCGCGCGCGCGCCATTCTTAAGTCATTTCAGGTGCTAGACGTGAGGTTGGTATGGGAGTTGTAGTCATAGGAAGGGAGATGGATTGAGCACATTTAAAATAGGTTTAAAATATCTGTGAAGATTAGTTCCAGCTGATGTAATACCTAGAAAGCCAGAATTTGGTTAAATAAATTGTATTATAAGAAAAAGTCGCCACCACCCAGAAGTGGAACTATTGAAATTGTAAGAAAATAAATGATGTTGGGAGAAGGCAAACTATTTTCTGTTACAAGAAATATAGTCCCTGTTGATGGCGCTTACTGTCAACTACTTAAGCTTCTCTTTCCAGAATTTATTTAGGACAGATTTTCAATTCTACTGTGGGATCTTCTTTACTAACCAGAGATAAATTTGAAATATTGAAATTAATTGTCATTTTGAAAGGTGAAAATATTAAATTTGTATCTAGAGGACACTTCAGCTGTTAAAAATGTTGATATAGCATCTGGCAAAGACGGCAAGCAGTGGTTTGCATTTTCAATTCAAATGCCTCGAAAGAAAATCAGAAAGAAATGTCTGTTCATAGCCCTGTGAAAGCTTAGGAGCTGTGTCCTGCCTGACAGGGAGAATAATTTTAAAAGCTCCTGGAAGTGTTAACTGAACATAATGTCAAACTGTCAACAACTACTTTGAAAAAATAAATTACCTCTAATACCCTGTGTATTTCTTTACACCTTCTATTCCCCTGTAACCAATTAGTTAATACTCACTTTGACAGAGAGATGATGATTCTCAATAACCTCAGACTTCAGATGTAGTGTGAATAACTTGAATAATGCTTGTACAGGAGAAAATCTCTCAAAAAGCTGCACTATATCAAATCCTAATTTAGAGAAATGCAGCAACAAGAGGCAAAGTGCTCTCAAGCTAATGTGTAAATGTTTATTGGATTCTCATTTCTCGTCAGGTTTGTGTTTCACTTATGTATCTATCCTCTCCCAGGGACACATTTCCTGAAGGAATTTATATTGTTTTTATTGATCACGATAGAAAATTAAAGTTATCTTCAGCAACAATCAAATATATCATCCCTGAATTGCTAAACAGTTTGTGCCATTGATAAACATGAGAAACAGTTATCTAGAAATGAGGCCACAATTTAACAGATCTGAAAGAAGTATTTATATGAAGATGTTGAGGAAGTAGGCAAGGGAATAATAAAAATTATGTATTTGTCAAGTAAACAACCTAAAGAACTTTCAGACTAAATAGCAAAGCAACTATATCTCATGCATTAGGGAAGAAAAATTTAACATCATATAAAAGTGCCAGGGTGATTCCAAGGTATTGCACTAGAAGCAAAATAAAATAGTCACAGTTTGAGTCATCTCAGCAAAGTTCTGAGATGACTTTCTCCCTGTGATGCTCTTCCTCCCCCCAGTTTCAGCAGCCTCTCCTGTCTATGTCCCAGCTTTTCAGATCTCCAGGATACCCACTGCAATGTCCTTGTCTCTTTCTCTTGACTGTATCCCTCCCCCTTCCTTCATCTTTCAATCAAATATTTTTATCCTTTACTATTTTCAAATCTGTTATGGCATTGATGGCTTTGGCTACAAAATGAGGCTCTAATGCTAAGGTCAGGGCTCAGTGGTAGAGCTCTTGCCTAGCGCATGTTACACTCTGGGTTTGATTCCTGCAATAAAGAACGAAAGAAAATAAGAAAAAATGAATCCCTCTTTACTTTGTGATTAATGTCTAACATTATGCCTGGCATATGTACATAAGAAATTTCTTTTAAACTCTCTCAATTCTTTGTTCCCCAGCCAGGCACGACTGGCTGAATCATATTATCACAACATATGTCAAAGTGTGTCGTCACTTTGCTCATGGTCCTCCATCAGGTTCTGTCTTATTCAGATTCACACCTACTGCCCCTGCAGTAGGACATGGTCTGCAAGACCCTGCATGATCCACTGGGCGTCACTTCCCCTTCCACCCTGTGTTCTGCCCCTGACTTCAGCCTTTCACATCAGCATCAGGAACTTGCTTCCTGGCTGGCTTCTGTGGAGGCTGGGCACCTTGGGCTCAGAGCCCCCACACTTGCTCTTCCTTGTCCCAGTCAGCTGTGTGGATGGTACACTCGCCTTCTTCAGGCTCTTCTCTACTGCTGACTTCTTAAAAGCCCTGGACAGGTCATGCTACTTATAATTGCTTACTTATAATGCTTATTTATATTTCAAATTTCAGTTTTTATTTGCTTATCGTTAGGAAGTGGTAAGCCACTTTCTGACACACTATATATTTTATTCAGTTTTCTTATTTCTTCCTAACTTTTAATTTGAATTCAAACTTTCTGAGAACGAGGGGTTTAGGTTTGGTGTACTACTTCATCTCAAGCTCCTAAACAGTACCTAAGAAATAGTTTTATACTATGCCCACCACAGATAAATTAATATCGCCCATGAAAAGGGCAATAAGAAACTTGTAAAAGCCTTTAGACACTGAGGGTCGTGAAAGTTACCCAGATCCAAGAATTGATCTTGACTTTCTTGACTTTCTGGTTTTTATAACAAACTGATGTCTTAACCAATGGGGCTTTGTCATTTTATGCTGACTACCTTTGAGTCAGTTTTTCATTTAACTGTTTCTGTTATCATGCCAAATTATGAAAAAACGATTTTGTTCATCTTCCTCAAATCTCACAAATAGAGGGAACATTTTGCTTCTAATAAAACCAGAGCTTAGCTTTAGTTTTGTGATTGAGACACTAAGGATCCATCTAAAGACCCAACATGTTAACAACTAAGGAATTTGTTTCTGTCCTTATAAGGAAAAGGCAGAAGATACAGAAAAATCAATGCCTTGTTCAGGTGTCTCTGAAATATGAGGTTACAGTGAAACTCCCTCACCCTGGAGAAAGAGGTAGGTGGAGAGAATCCCAGCCACAGCCAGCTTCCCTGGAGCAGAAGTTCACTGGGCCATAAACTACTGGGACCGGTAAAGGATAATTTTGAAAAGTCATTGGAGGCTGAGTGTGGATTAGCATTAAGTCTAGAAAAGTCCCGGAAGACGTGCTCTCAGTGTTCGCAAGAGTCCCACGTGGCCTTTACCTTGAGAAGCACCACTAGAAAAGACAGGAAAACAAGGAACAAGAAGAAACCCGGCCTCTGACAGATAAAGCTACAGAAAATAGGAAGCATAGCCCAACTAAATGATCTTAACCTAATCGTCACACTGAAAGGCCTTGCTACCTATCGTTCAATATCTGCCTTTTTACAAAAAGGCAAGCTAGAATGCAAGAGCAAATATAGCTTTAAGAGAGAAAGCCCGCATCACAGCCAGGCTCACATATGGCAGAGTTGGAATTATCAGACATGGAATTTAAAATCACTATGAAAAAGTAGAAAAGATGCAGGAACAGACGGCTAATACAAGCACAGACATGGGAACTCTAAGAGTCCAGAGGAATTCTGCAAACCAAACACACTGCACCAGAAACTGAGGATGTCCTTGATGGGCTTATTGGGAATCTCAGCCAAGGAAGGAAGCAAAGAGCCTGAAGAAATGCGAGGCCAACAAACAAACAAACAGCAAAAGCAAAACAAAAAAAAAGAGAATGGGGAAAAAGAAAACAGCGCTGAACGTCCAAGAACTGTGGAATGATTTCCAAAGCTGTAAGGACACACAATTGTAGTGACCTAAGAAGTGACGATGAACAGCAGCATTTGAAGTAATGATGGCTGACAATATTCCAGAGTTAACGACAAACCTCAAACCATGATTCCAGGAAGTTTAGAAAATACATACATACCCAAAACTCAGCACCTGAGCACAAAGATTCCAACTGCAGAACCCCAAAGGGGCCATCTGGAAAGAAATCTGCATGAGGGAGAGCCTTACCCCACAGCGTGGAGGATGAGCATCACAGAGACTTCTGTACTCCAGAAGGCACTGAAGGACCCACAGCTTTTCCTTGGCCCTATACAGACTTTTAAAAAATGCCCTTTAATTATTTTTCTCAACTATCCCTTACAATGTCTCGATTTCCTTATGTTTTACTCAGTCTTTGACGGACTCCAATCTCATTCCTATGAATGTTACCTTCACCAAAGGTTTCAATCTTCTTTTAGACACCAAAGCACAAACATTCCAGTCCTTTTATGGAACACTTCAGCATTATCCCCTCCAGGAGCTCACCTGTATCCTTTCCATCCTCCCCTCTTCTTCTTAGTATCTATTTTTTAGTTGAAGTTGAATACATTTCTTTTATTGTATCTGTTTTCACATGGTGCTGAGGATGGAACCCAGGGCCTCACGTGTGCAAGGGGAGTGCTCTACCGCTGAGCCCCAGACCCAGCCCTTCTTCTTTACTCTCATTTTCCTTTCTTTTATTTTCACTTATCGCTTGAAAGAGTGTGTGTGTATTTGTACACACTTCACCATGTTAGCTGCCTATTTTTAAAGTTTTCAACAAATTCTTCTGATGAAAGCAAGTACAGAGCCTTCCCCCTTCCCCCTTTGCCCATGTCTGCTTTGCTACTAGCTAGCTTCTCATTCTTTCTTTCTTTTTTCTTTTTTGAATGATATTTAGCCCAGTGTAGAACTGTTTGTCCCTCTGAAACTAGTCAATTTAGAGAAAAAATTTCTAAGCCTTCCTCTATTTGCAAAACAATCTCAACTGGAAATCATCTCATGTATAACACGCCTACTCCTTCCTATGACTGCCTAAGACACAGCCACCCAGCAGAGGTGACTGAACTCTGAGCACCCGGGGAGGAGAGCTGGGGGTGCTTGTCCCAAAGCAATAGCCCGAATAAAATCAATCTTCTCACTTGTCTGGTGTTTGTATTTGACAATATGCTGTGGAACATGGATTTCTCTGTCTTTTACTGATAAAGACAATTTATACCATAAATAAATTTATGCCATTTAAGCCCAAATACACTTTTGAGTTACATATTGATTATTTTTTAACTTTCAGATTTATTTAAGAATTTTTGAAGAAGAAGAATATGACTTCTAAGTATAACCCACTATCCTACTGATGGATAATCAGATCATGTTAACATGTTTGGCAGACAATGTTGTAATGCATATTTGTAAATTTCTCCATGTGTACACATATAAGTTTCCCCTGGTTTTTGACAATAATAAAAATACCACCATCATTGTTTGCATGTTTTGAATTTGATTGTCCATTCTTTGTTTGTTTGTTTGTTTGTTTTGTACTGGGGATTAAACTCAGAGGCACTTAACCACTGAGCCACATCCCCAACGCTTTTTTGTATTTTATTGAGAAACATGGTCTTCCTGAGTTGCTCAGGACCTTGCGAAGTTTGAGGCTGGCTTTAAACTCAAGATCCTCCTGCCTCAGCCTCCCCAGCCACTGGCCCATCTTTGATTGCCCATTCTATCTCTCTAATAATTTTATGATAGAAGTCAATAAATAGAAGTCAATTTCTGTGTTATAAATGGAAACTGAGACAAAAGTTTATGTAATTTTCCCAAGGAAAAACACATAGTATTTTTAGTCAGCAGGATATTTGCATTTTCAATTTTGTTGCATAACAACAAATAGCTTTCCAAGAGTTCTGTTCTGTTACATTCCTGCTTGAGCAGTGTTTGAGAATGATCACTCCCCCACATTCTGATCAATAATTGATAGTGTCAGACTTTTAATTTTTGCCAGAATGATGAGAGAGAAATGATGTTACATTTTCCCATTTTATTTATTTAGGTTAATGAAGATTTATTTACCCTTCCCATTTGCTTCTCTTTGTGAATTGTTTATATTGTCCCTTGCCAAGTTTCTTTTTTGATTGTTAGTATTTTCCTTATTGATTCATAGGCATTATTTAAAATATTCATAGATATTGATGCTTTGCCCAATACATAGGTTACACTTATAATTTTGTTTTTATTTTTTTTGTTTACACAGAAGTTTTAATTTTGGATGTACTTGAATGAATCATGCTTTTTAATTTCCATATGTATGTCTTCCTTATGAAAGTTATCTTTGTCAAGTTCATACATATATCCTTTATTTGAGTTTAGTTATGATAATAATTTAAATATTTTTTTTTTTACTTATCTCTCTTCAGAACAATTGATAAAAAAGATATGAGGTTGGAAAACTGAGGTCAATATGAGAATCCACATAAAGCTTCTTGTATGCTTGTGTTTTTCAATTTTCTATCTTCAAGTAGCCACCAGATGGTGTTTGGGATTTGCAGCAAGCATCATTCATGTTATTAAAGCTCCCATTATAGGTATAGAGACAAAGAGAACAGACTTGGGTGTTAACCCAAACATTTTTTTGCCAAGTAGAGATGGGAACAAAGCAACTGCATTACACTGCTACAGTGTTATTGCTCAACAACATTTTTTTATAAGATCAATGATTTCTATTCATAATTTGCTGATATTTTTATCCAAGAATGATATCTGGATATTTAATTTTTTTGATCTATTGAACACACTTGGCTTTTCCTTTATTCTGTCAATGGAACAATTTGCAGTGATTGAATTTGGAATGGTAATCTAAACCTGCTTTGCTGGAATGAACCCAGTTTGGCACTGACCTTCCGGTTCATAAATTTGTTCTTCTATTTTAACATGCTGTTAGATCCATCATTTCAGGTCCAAGTCTCATTTATTGTGTTATCAAAATTTGGACTTTCCATTTGATATTTTTTGTATCATGGAATTCTCATATGTATTTCCTTATTATGTCTTCTAAATTGTGGCATGGATAAACCACACACATCTTAAGATCTGTGTTGGATTTCTGCAACCCAAACCTGCAGTGGGTATGTCATAGTGTCTGTTTCGACTCTGTCTTCAGTCACAGTCTCATTCTTGGTCAGGTATTTGAATGCAGGATGTTATGTATGAAAATATGTCTAACTTGATTTCAACCAGAGAAGGGGATAAATGGAGTTAAGATGTTCTAAAATTCTTATATTTTCTAGAAAACAGTAATGGAACTAAATTATATTAGATTTTGATAAGTCATGGAGGCATATGGTGAACTGTACTATAAACATTCCAAGAACAAAAGATTTAAACTAGCAAGTTAGAATATAGATGGAAGATAAAAAAATAACATATTTGAATGAGTCAAAGAAATCTGTCTCCTAATGTAAGTGATATAATGAGGAGGAAGAACTGTTCCCCAAGTCTTGATAAGAGCTTACAAAGATTAAAGTGCCATTGTTCTGCTTCCCATGTTTTAAATATAATAAATAAACATAAATTTTAAGAATCATTTAGTATTCTTATACATTCATAACCAGCAGCAAATTGAGTTTTAATTGTCTTATCCACAGTGAACGAACACTTAGTAACCAAACATGTATTCCTCCCAGATTACTAAAATCACTTTGCTCGGCTTCAGATCACAGTTACTTTTCCAAGCTTACAGTGTCTTCCAGAGTGAGGACTAATCTGTGTGAAGGAAATCTCTTGTCCTGCCTGCCATGGTAAATGGAAGTGACTCCACAGGGGCGGAGAGGTGCAGGTGGGCGCTCTGGTCTGCCATTTATTCATGAGGTCTGAGGCCTGCAAGCCCAGCATGTCCAATTGTGTGGGCCTGTTGCAGCAGGAGCATATGTATCCCTTTCATCATATCGATTTTCCCCCAAATAACCCAGTGACCCCATTAAATCAGGCTGTGCTGTTAATCATGTTTTCCAAATAGCCAGGTGGTGAGGATAACAAGGTGACAATTTAGACTTTAAGCTTACACAGCAAATTATCTGTATAGGTTTTAAATTCTGAACCACACTTTGAAGATTTGCTGGTGAGTCAAATGTATATTAATATAAAAATCACCAAGGAATAAGTTCATTTACATCCAAGTTTATAAAAATCATATTTAGAAGATTACGCAAGGGCAACATTGTGGAAGGGCTTTAATGTAAGCCTGGGAAATATATATTTAATTTCAGGGGAAACAATTTAGTGGCACCACTTCTTAGCATTTCAAAGCTGATACTTTACAGGACTAGCTTTATGTCTGGTTCTAGTCTAAGGATTCCACGCAAATCAGTTCATTATATTCTCACATTGGGAAGGTATGATCATTACCCCATATTACACATGGGGAAACTGAGGCACAGCAACACTAATTAATTTGACCAAGTACATAATACCTACCAGGTGGCTATGTTGAACTTTAAACTGCTTTGGTCCGGAGTGGTGCCTGCTGTCTCCCTTTGTTTTATGATTAGTGACCAAAACTCCTGGAAATTATGAGGATTGATAAACAAGTTTTATATGAACTTAGAGATTATAATTTCATATTAAAATAAATTAATTGAAAGATAAATTTTTGAAATAATAGAATGAGAAACAAGAAAATTTTTAGTCTATTACTTCTAGATTTTTTCATATTACTGCTAGATTTTTTTCAGTAATTACATTTCAATAAGATGGCTTTAAGTAGTTTTAAAGCATATAAATAAACAGAATTATAATTATTTTACTACATTATTACTAGATCTATTGCAATGTATGCATTTTCTCCATTTTTCTAGTACCCATTCCTAATTTATTTTATTTTCTTCAAGTATCTAGAATAAGGGCTCCTAAATTTAAAAGAAACTCAAAATTAATTAAGAAGGTAATTATACTAACTTCTTAGAGTCTGTGTCGACTTCTCATTCATAATATATTTGTTTTGCAATTTCAACATGAGAATCAATGTGTATTCCCATTTTTATTCTAGAACCATGAAATATTTATATTTATTTTTTATTTATATTGCTAATGAATGGCCTAGTGTATTTTTTTCTCCATAGGTGGTAACAATGCCATCTATAAACTCAACATGCAGTATAAAAGATTTTAAAGAGTAATTGTAAAACTACCCTATTTGTTTTAATTGTGAAAACAATATAGATATTTTTTAATGTATCTTTTATGTTGTACCAGGTCTCTGGTAAATTATAGATTTATGGATACAATTAAAATGAAACATTGCAATTTGCATAAGTGAAAACAAATAATACATAAGAATATGTATGATGAATATAAAATATAAGAAATGCACTGAAAGAATCCAGGCAAATGTCTTTCTGGCACAGGAATTCCATCCAGAGAGGATCAAGTTCAAAGAAGACCTCAACAAACTAATCAGTTACCATTTTATAGTGGGTACCGTCTACCTTTCCAATTCATGGTGGTATGAAAGTGATACACATTTTTGGAAAGTATACATTGAATTTTGTCACTTCCTGAGCTAGCAAAATGTAGCAGGATTGGGTTTTCTTGTGTGATGCTGAACAGCCGCAAAGAGCCCCAGCTCCTGTCCCACAATAATCCTGAGGTTGAGCAATCCCTTCCACGCTGAGCTATTCTGTGTTCCTACTCAGTGGATTGAGCATACTTTCAATTTATAATGGGTTTACTAGGATATATCTCACAACAAGTTGAAATATCCTATATATACTTTTGAATTCTAAGGTCCCTAAACAAAGGACTTTTTCAGAGATTGCTGGATATATCTGGTATAGATGCGTGTTTGCAATATTATTCCTTTTAAATCATTTCCCTTACTATTTCAGTTTACCCCACATCCTGAACCCATTGAAAAATCTTTACCTTTTTTTCAACATTGGTGGACATCTTTCACATAAAAAATATTCAATAGTTTTGATTTTTAGGTGACATTACATAGCAATAAATTTATTTAAAATGATGCCACCCCATTACCTAGGTTATGATTAAAATACATATAATTTAAATATTGTTTTACTTTTACTGAAAAAGTAATAATTACAGCTTATGATTGCTAATTTCATGCCTCAGCTTGCCTGGATCCTGCTACTCAGATATTAGGCCAAACACCAGTTTGGATTTTGTTTGGAAGGCCCGTTTTACACAACATTGACATTCAAAGTTAGCATTTTGGTAAAACAGATTATCCTTCATAAAATGAGTTGGCTTCATCCAATAAATTGAAAGCCATAAGATGAAAAGTAAGAAGAGACTCTCCCTCCAGGCTTGTCTTTACACTTGAACTGCACAATTAATTCTTCCCTGGGTCTCTGGCATGCTGACCCATTCTGTAGATTTTCAACCTGCCAGCAATTACATGAATCAATTCCTTAAAATCACTCTCTTAATATAGATATAGACATATAAACATAGATCTCTCTATATATAGATTGTATGTGTGTATACATTTCATTTTATATCTGTATACAGAGATATAATACAAAAAAGGAGTGTGTGCATACACATTCTATTGTGTGTGTGTGTAAGTACACAAAAATATATACAGTAAGTTACTGTAGCTTACACACTCACACATCCTATTCACACACACCCACATTCTACTAGTTCTCTTTCCCTAAAGATACATGATGCCATTTAATTTTTGACATTTATACATTAAAGTACATAAAATGCTAGGACATGCCACTACTTGCTTGCCTAGGATTCATTCCACCACCTTATTTTGAATTCTCCTCTACAGCTAGGATTGAGCCTCCAAAATATGTTCATTTTTAGGCACAATGTACCAATTTATTTAAAATGTATGACCTCTGGGAAAACTTGTAGCCATCACTGAATCCAGGTTAATGTGAAAGAAGATATACCTTTGTTCTACCACACCTTCACTTTCTCCTGTCCAGTGATGCAAAGTGAAAGTCAATTATGTTTATTACCTTTAGGTCAAAAGCATATGGAATTGATGGCTGATTCAGGATTCAAGCATTGACAGATTTGAGAGAGAGGAATGTATTTAAACAAAGGAGACAAATGTCCCCCTTAATATTCAAATAGATTTACCCTACAAAAGATGTAAACTCATATTCATTTTCATTTGCTAGTACATATCACATTTCCTGATGTGAACAACCATTGCAGACATTCAATATAAAGAAATTTATATGTCTAGATATAGACATATAAACATAAATCTCCAAAATTAGGAATGCTGTCCGGTGGTTGCTCTTTCTCAGATGGATGAGGAGCCTCTTCTCTAGTTTGAGCCATTTTCTGTAGCTCACTTGAACTAAGACTCAGGATAACACAAGTTCTATTAATGTGTTAGAAACTGACTACCAGATTATGAAATAATCTCTTCATTGTATACAGTTATTTTTTTCAAAATATTTAAGATATAAGAAAATATGTTGCATATTATGCCTATACACATCTGAAGAATAACTAGGATGTCTTCCACATTTTTAATAATTTCATTTGAAATAAAAGAAAGAAAGATAAATAGTTTAGCAAAGAAATCCAAAATTTTAGGTTCTAATAACTTAAAAGAATGTTTTTTCTTCTTCGTGGTTACTGTTCTTCCCCTTCCCTCCATTATATTTTCCATATCACCATTTTTTTTCTGTTTTTATAATGGAATTAGTTTTGGCTAAAACTAACAGCCTTTATTTCCTCTTTTTTTTTTGGCCAAGCCTTATGTAATTTATTTTTTACCGCTGTTGACCGGTGACGAGTCCTTGCTTCCCCAATGTTGAAGAATAACACCAAAGAAGCATGCCGAGGCAAGGTCAGAGGAGAAATTAGAAGTTTATTAAAGGACAGCAGAAAAGACTTCTCCCGGAGGAAGAAGGGGACCCAAGAGGTGGAATCCGTGGAAGTGCGGTTGTTTCCCCTTTTTGTAGTTTTGGTGATGGAATGTAGGTGGGAAGGGTTAGGACACCGGTGGGCCAAACGGGCAGGAAGGACTTTTGGGATGGGCTTATCACTTCTCTGGGATGGGCTATCTCCAAATCTGTTGGGGGCTGTTTCTTTGAGGTGGACTTTGGCCTAGGGCCTTTTCAGGACTTCATTAACATTCCATGAGTTGTCCTGTGTTTTCCCTGAGTCATTCCCAGCATGGCCTCCATTTTAGATTTCACTCGGTATGAGACCCGATTTACCTAACTACACTGACTACCTAACCTTAAATCTGGCTTCAATATGTTCTCAAGTGTTCATCCCCACAAGCAATTACTTTCCATGTGCCACATCAGCACAAAGCAATTTCATGCTTTTACAGATTAGTTGATAATTATCCTTTAAGTTACTGAGTACTCTCAAATATTAATTAGTACTTTTACTAGAATTCATGATAATAAACCATTTGAACATTTTGTTGACTTATTATATTTCATTGATTATAATCACTCATCTCAAATGATTATTTCATTTGACAACTTCTTATTGGATGTTTGAGGGAAGCGTAGAGCACAAAGTAAAAAGCTTTATTAAAGGATAGCAGAAAAGACTTCCCTGGAGTAAGGAGATGGAATGTGTGGGATGGGGAAGTCTCATCTTGTTCTATCTTTTTTGTTGTTGTTTTTTAATATTTTAAAAGATGTTGATGGACCTTTATTTTATTCATTTATTTATATGTGGTGCTGAGGATGGAACCCAGGGCCTCACATAAAATCGCTCTACCACTGAGCCATAACCCCAGCCCCATCCCTGTGATGTGGAAGGCCTTCTTTTGTCCTCCTACATTCCTGTGCTTTATCTTGCTGATTTCCCTCTATCCTGCAGGTGATAGGGGATGCAGGTGGGAATGCCAAAAGGTGGAAAACAGGTGGTCAATGCAAGGGGGTGGGGGGGGGGGAGTGATCCCTAGGATGGGACTGGGACCTGGGGGACTTTAGCATTTCAATCTCCCAGATGTAGTTTCTGATTTCCTGGGACTCAGATAGTTCTCCACCTTCTTCATTAGACTTGACTCCATTTTTCTCTATTAGACTCCAATCAGACCCGATTTACCTAGCTACACTAGCTACCTATCTTGAAATCTGGCTACAGAATGTCACATTCTAGTGACATATTAGAGAATAAAACCAAACTTGGTCTCTTTTTTCCTTCTTTTCCCTCCTTAGCCTGGTGGCACAAAGAAGGATTGATAAATGATCACAGAAATATATAAGTTGCAACTTTGTTAAGAACTGAGTGGGTGGTACATAGTGCCAGAATGGATTATGGAGATCTGTCCTGGTCTATGCTGAGGAAAATGAAGGAAAATTGATTCAATGATTCCAAATTTGAAGAATGAACAAGATAGAAATTTGTAATACAAATTGCAGGCAAAGATATTGGTTTTGAAGAAAATGCAAGAAAGATCTAAACAGTCTCACAGGAATAGGATTTTATACAGTAAAATTTTGAGAATAAAATTATGTTATACTGATAGGATGCCATAAAGTAGGTTTTTTTTTTTTTTTTTTCCAAATAGACAAAATATATAGCTTAGAAAAGAATGGTAAAGGAAAAGGACATTTATTCTTCAACAATGAATTGAATATTATATTGAAAGACCCCCGGACCCTCAAATCCCCCGTCCAAAAGAACTAGCGTCACACTGGCTGCAAAAGCAAGAGGCAAGTTTATTAATACACAGGCGCCTGCGGGTGCACAGCAAAACCTCAGCCGAAGCTTTGGTGAACTGGCACACCGGGCTTTGGGGTACAGATCTTTTATAGGGAAAAAGGAGTTGTTTTCCACCTAGTACAATAACAGATGTTTTTGAATCCAGCATACACGTCACTTAAAGGGTAAACTTGTTTTTCACTATGGTAAACTTGTTTTTCACTATAGGTTCCCGAAAAACTCATAAATCTCACAGGTTTACATTGTGTTTCCTCCCTGTTCCCGCTTATGATCCCAGTTTGCTCAAGCATGTCCTGTGATGTGGTCAGGGTGCCCTTTCTAACAGGTCATGTGGTGAGCTCACCTGTTTACTACATACTTTCTACTTTTCATAATCAGGCCTTAGGTTATGGGGCTGGGGTCTTTCATTATATTAACTCATATTGTCCCCAGGGACCATTTTATTCTAATAAGGTGTAAGAAGAATGGAAAAAGTTGTGTTGTTTGTTTGTTTTGAAAGACCCCCGGACCCTCAAATCCCCCGTCCAAAAGAACTAGCGTCACACTGGCTGCAAAAGCAAGAGGCAAGTTTATTAATACACAGGCGCCTGCGGGTGCACAGCAAAACCTCAGCCGAAGCTTTGGTGAACTGGCACACCGGGCTTTGGGGTACAGATCTTTTATAGGGAAAAAGGAGTTGTTTTCCACCTAGCACAGTAACAGGTGTTTTTGAATCCAGCATACACGTCACTTAAAGGGTAAACTTGTTTTTCACTATGATAAACTTGTTTTTCACTATAGGTTCCCGAAAAACTCATCAATCTTACAGGTTTACATTGTGTTTCCTCCCTGTTCCCGCTTATGATCCCAGTTTGCTCAAGCATGTCCTGTGATGTGGTCAGGGTGCCCTTTCTAACAAGTCATGTGGTGAGCTCACCTGTTTACTGCATACTTTCTACTTTTCATAATCAGGCCTTAGGTTATGGGGCTGGGGTCTTTCAGTTTAAGTCACTAGAGAGATCCAAATTTCAGGCCAAAGAGTATGAGTTTGAGCATTATTGGAAGAATATTGAGAAGGAAGTATAAATATATTTGACAAATCAAATAAAAATAGAAGAAAAAATACAATGTGCTCTTTCTCACAGGGTCTGTCATGGAATTTTCTGAGCATCAGACTGAGCCACAGTTACAGCTCTTTAGATGTAAATGACCTTAAATGACTACATCATTCATCTTAGTACCTAGCACTGCAGTTGATTTGGATGATTCATCATTTGAATCTGTTAATGCAGTCCTTATGCATTGTATTCTTCTTTTGATATTCATAGCAGTTTTATTTTTAATAGACCAAACTTGACATATCCAAAATGTCTTATAAGTTAATATCAGACTAACACAGTGATAATAATAATGATTTTGAAAACAGTATTGATAAGCAAAACTTGGGTGTTTCTCAAAATCATTGAGCATAATGAAAAAATTCCATCCCAACTGGTCACATAATTTGAGATATATATATATATATTAGCAGTGGTGGTGCTGGGAATTAAACTCAGGGCATTGCCTGTAAGGTTGTTTCTTAGCATCTGGATGGCCATCTTAAGTGACAGCCACCATTTTAAGAAAAATTTCACTTTCCTGCCCTAGGGTGTTTCTAAGAAAGGCTCACCCCTTCCTCATACTAACCCCACCCTTAACCACCTGCATTAGGAAACCCCTGGCTCTAATCTCTGAGCCTTCCCCATAAAAGTCCTCAACCTCAAACCGGTTTTGCATCTCTCCTTCTATGGTGACATGTGCCTTTATTTGTCAGTTCTGACAAATAAACTCTCCTGTGTTTCTCTGCCTGGTCTCTGTCATTCATTTCTTACTCACCTGTCTCCTGGTTCCTCACTTTCCTTTCAAAGTCAATATAAAAAATTTAATAAACATTTTTTTTATATTAAGTGTTTGAAATACAGCCTGTATTTTAATTGTATGGTATATTTAAATTTGGACTTGCCACATTTCTTTTGATTATCTATATAGTATGTATTCTAAGGCATACAACATGATATTTTTATATACAAATGCATAGTTTCATTATTACTACACTCAAACAGATTAACCTTTTACTCACTTTTCAGAGTTACCTCTCTTCTTTTTGTGCTGAGGACTAAAACCATTCTCTTGAAGCCAGATTTCAAGATAGGTAGTTAGTGTAGTTAGGTAAATTGGGTCTAATATCAAGTATAATAATGAAAATGGAGTCCATAAAGAAAATGGAGTCCAGTCTGAGCCCGGGAAACCAGAACAAAACCTGGGAAATTGCAGCTCCCAGCAAAACAGGGAGATGCTAATCAAATCACCCTAGGTCATTCCTGCCCAGATCTCTCCTTCCCCACCTGTGTTCCACCTTTTGGCCTTCCCACCTGCATCCCCCATCACCTGCAAGATAAAGTGAAACAAAGGACAGGAATGTGGGAGGACAAAAAAAGACCTTCGATATAAAAGGGGGAGACCTCCCCTTCCCACGGATTCTGCCTTTCAGGTCCTCTTCTTCCATGGGGGGGGGGGAGTCTTTTCTGCTGTCCTTTAATAAAGCCTTCTACACTTGCCTCTGGGTGCTTCTTTGGTGCTATCCTTCAGCATTCAGGGAAGCAAAGACTAGTCCTAGTAAACGGCGGTACCACTCTTTGCCAATTTCCAGTATACAGTACAATATTATTAGCTACCATCCTCATGCAACACATGAGCTCTTTAGACTGACTCCTCATAATTTCAAGTGCTACCCTCGCCCTTCTCATTTCCTCCTCCTCTTAACACTCTATTCTTGGTTTCTCAGTATTGAACTTGTTTTTAGATTTTACATAAAAATGAGATCATGCAGTAGTTTTCTTTCTACTTCTGACTTACTTCACTTAGCATAATGCCTTCCAGGTCTATCCATGTTGCCACAAGTAGCAGTATGTATTCCTTTTTTAAGGAAATGTCATCATTTCTTTATCCATGCACCCATCAATAGAAGTTCACTTACATAGTTTTGCTGAGCTATCTCCCTATAATGATTTTAAAAACACTATTGATAAACACATAAACTTGGCAGATATATCTCCATGTGGTGGATCTCACTCCCTTGGGTATTATCCAGCAGAGGGCTAGGTTACATGATAGCTTTGGTTTTAATCATTTGAGGAACCTCTAAGCTATATTTCATAAAGTTTCTACTAATCTGTTTTTAGAAACATACATAAGAATTTTCTTTTCTCCACACCCTCATTAATATTTGTCATCTCTTATCATTTTGATAATAGACATCCTAATGTAGTAGTGAGGTGACATTATATTAAGTTTTGGATTTGTATGTCCCTGAGGAAATATGCTGTTGAGCATTTAAAAATATACCTTTGTGTATATTTTTTGCATGTCTTCTTTGGAAAATTATCTATTCAGGTTTTTGTCCATTTTTTAAATGGATTATTTGGAGTATTTTGCTATTGAGTTGTATAATTTCATTATTTGTTTTTTATGTTAGTCCCTGTTTAATATCTGGCTTACCTATATTTTTTCTCAACCCTTAGGTTGCCTCTTTAGTTTTATGATTATTTTAGTTTGACATATTCTTGCTTATAAGTTTTGCTTTTGTTTCCTGGGCTTTCGGTGTGGTTTGTTAAGCAAACAGTTACTACCCATTTAATTCAAAGAACACTTCCCCCATGTTTTCTCCTAGGAGTTTTACAGTATCAGGAAGACATTAGGTCTTTAGTCCATATTGAGTTGACTTTTGTGTATAGAGCAATATACAGGGAGTAAGTCCCATCTGATTGTCTTGCATGTGGACATCCAGTTTCCTCAATATCACTGATTGGAGAGAGTATCCTCACCTGAAGAGACATAGTTTGCTGCCTTTTAGCTTATAGTTGTAAAGTGAGTTATTTTCATCCCAATGTACAGGTAAGTAATCTTTTAGCTTTACAGTCTGGAACAGAACAAGATGTTGATGTTAATTACTTCTCTACCACCTGTGTTTTCAGTAAAAGGTTTCACCAACTGACTGAGGTTTAATTCATGCCACGTTTACAACTTCTGATATTTTCTGTAAAAATGGATATGAATAACTTTGTGAGTTATGATAAAATACTTATTGATTCAAATGAAAATATTTCTCAGTGTTCACTATCAGTTGCCCCTACTGTCAGGTATTCCATAAAAATGAAAGTTATTGATTTTCACAGGTGCATAATAAGGCTGATATCTGTGCCTGTTAATAAAAAGGAGACATTGAGGGGCTGGGGATGTGGCTCAAGCGGTAGCGCTCGTCTGGCATGCGTGCGGCCCGGGTTCGATCCTCAGCACCACATACCAACAAAGATGTTGTGTCCGCCAAGAACTAAAAAAATAAATATTAAAAAAAAAATTCTCTCTCTCCCTCTATCACTCTCTCTTAAAAAAAAAAAAAAAAAAGAAATGTAATTGCATGGACCAAATTCAGCACCACACCCGTTTAAAAAAAAAAAAAAAAGGAGACATTGAAACTCAGAAAACAAAGTTATGGTACAAAGAGATGGTAAATTTTAAAAGTATAGATTCTATTATCACTCTAAAATAAATATTTATATTGTGGTTGCATTTGGATTTTAATATAAAATAAACCAAATAATTCTTTGATAAATAATTGGGAATTTTTAAAGGATAAGGCTTAAGAAAATTAATTCTGGTCTTGTGTTCATATTTTGAGTAATTAATTATATTAGTACTTATTTCTCTTTGAAATATGTGTGTAAACACTTGCGTGTGAGTGCACACACAGTTTTCCAAATTTTTTGTGTTCCTGAATGTTGATGTAGTATTTCTAAATAAAATCATATCTTTAATTTAGAGAAAAATGCTAAGGTTTTTTCACTGTTAATTGGCTCCATACTTAATTAGTAGTGAGTCTTCATATTTTAATTCTAGTTTGTCCTGTTCTTCTATACTGTGAATTAATTATATATTGTATTAATCATTTAAATAAAGCATTAGAAGCATGAAATTAACCCTTGTGAAATTTAATAAATCCATGAACCACAAATATTCATTCTCTAATTATCATTTTGAAAAGAAATATTCAATGTACAGCATCAGATTCCTTTATTGTTATAAGACTTAAAATTTTATCCAATTTTCTAACCCAGTATTTTATATAATTCTAAGAAAATTCTCTGAACTAGTAAAATTGCTGGATAAGAGTAACAAAAGGAACCATGTAGAATCACATGATAATCATTTGTCATATGCCGCAGTCCGGCTGCAGCAAAATAACCAGGGGGTGACAAACTGGCAATGTCTTGGCTTGGCACAAGATCACGAGCCACTCACAGCTTTGTAGATTCAAACAGCAATCTTTATTCCCGAACTCACACCGGCCTCTATACACTTTCTGGGGAAATCCCAGTTCTGCTGCCGCCCAATTCACCTACTCCACGAGGCTTTTTTCCCAAAATACTTTCTGAATCTCCCGAGAACTCAACGGGAGCTCAGGCAGCAGGAACGCCCTATTTCCAGCAGCAATAATCTTCAACCTCCAACTTCCCTAAAACCCATATTGTCTTAAACCTGGATGCCTTAAACTTGTCTTAAACCGGGAACGCCCTAAACCCAAGGACCGGGATACTTCCTCAAACCTGATCAGCTCTAAACCCGGATCCGCCCTGGTCCTTGAGCAAGGTCACCTTACATGCAATGTCAACAGCGAAATTCCAAGGCAAGTCCATTTAACATGGGGTACACTGGCAAGGAAATTTCGATGCGTCATTCCTAGTTGGCAATGGCCCTCAGCAACGAACAACTTGTGTAGATTGATACAGCAGGAGTGAGAGCCGTTTATTGTAGGACAGGAGCGGTATTTATACATTTCACACAGTTTATCTTAATTAGCATAAACTAGATACAGCAGTCAACCAATAAGAAGTCTCCTCACTTAATGGCTCGCTGGCCTTACTTCACAAACCACTCCCTCTGGCATTTTGCCAGGCGCCATCCAGACTTGTTTACAGACCTTAACAGTCATACATAATTCTTAATCTAATAATTAAGATTTCGGATACAGTACAACAGATAAAAAGATGATATTGACATGTGTGTAAATTGTAACCAAATCTATTTCTGAGCAGGTTTCAAAGAGCATCTTCATTTTCCGCATGGAGAACATATTCTTTAAATCATTGACCTCTTTCCTTTATGGAAACTGTCAATTGGATAAATTGACTAATATTTTTAACAATCTTCCAATCAAATAGTGCCCAGGAATTATAAAACAGCTTACTTGCTTTTGGTCTGTTGAAAACATTTATTTTTCTAACAGTGCTATTAATGTTTCTTCAAGTTCCACATAATTCCCCTAATCACTTCTAGAGGAGGGCACCTTTGTTGCCTCTCCTGGATTTTATATCTTAGGGCAGGGAAAACTAGTCACTTAACACATATGGAGTCCGTGCTCAATATATGTCTGGAGGTGTCTTTTTCAGATGCAGAAATTAATGCTGTGAATAAGTTGTCTGCATAAGGGATGAGTCCAAAACCGGAATACAAACTCCAAACCATAGCTTATTGCTAAGCTACTCACGATCAGGAGGTTCTCCTGGGACACAGGTAAATGAAGTCAAAACTACCAGAAGATTCCACCTAGAGGTCAGAACTTGATAAAACTTATTTTTATTTTTTTCTCCATTTCATAAACCCACATTCTGCTTAAGCAGTAGAAAGTGGAAGACTTAGTAACTCGAACTATCAGAAGACAAAGGTTGAGTGATTCCACAAGAATGGAAGCCAGGGAGATGGAGTGCACAATTCTGAGTATAAACTGCCATGTCCTTCCACACGTAACTCTGTAAGCCTGGAGGGACCATCAGGAGGTCACAGTAAATATGTAGCAGCTATGAGCTTTCAAGCCGAGCAGAGAGGCCAGCTGTTTGTTGAAGTGTGTATATTGCTGTAATAATGAACTTCAACTTTTACAGGGCTGTATCCTTTCCAGTTAGTCTTGCTCAGACTGGCTAGTTGTCTCCTCAATATTTTCCTGAATACTCTTGTGAACAAGCTTCCTTTTTTGAAAAAGATCTCAATTCCTCAACATGTGCTTTAATGTCCATCATGTTTGGAAAGCTAACTCTTGAGATACGATTTTAACTTTGGTACTCCTAATTCACTCCACTGAGTTATGTTTTCCTATTTTGGATTTTCAGATAGCCCAAGGTTCTTTCTGCCTCAAGTCCTGACATGGGTAGTTGCTAGTGTTTGAAAAGTTCTTGCCTCACTCTGTGCTTCATTCTTTGGTGTCTTTCAGCAATCAGTATAAAAGTTCACTTTGCTGCCAGGAGTGGTGGCACATGCCCATAATAGCAGAGGCTTGGGAGGCTGAGGCAGGAGCATCATGAGTTCAAAGCCAATCCCAGCAAAAAAAAAAAAAAAAAAAGGCATTGAGCAACTCTGACTCTAAATAAAATACAAAATAGGGCTGGGAATGTGGCTCACTGTTCACGTGCCCCTGAGTTCGACCCCCAGTACCAAAAAAAGAAAAAAGTTCTCTTTGCTAAACCTCATGTAAAGAATAGATTTTTCTGCTATATATACATGAAATACACTGTACATGTTTTTAGTTTTTATTTTTTTGTTATATGTCAAACCATGGCTACTGTGTATCTTTACACACTTTTGACTTATTAATGTTCATAATAATCCCAACTCTTATACAGTGTTTGATATCCAGCCAAATCTTTTCTTTTAGAATGCCTAAATGTCATTTTCTTATTCTTTAAATTAGAGTATAAATCACTATTATGTTTATATAAAGAATAGCTGTAATATGTACAATGCATATTCATCATTTTATGTAGTGATTTAATTTCTAATAATTCATCCTATAGGCATAACTAGATATAACTACAATAAAGAACATATGTTATCATTGTAATACCCTAATAATCATACAATTTAGATATAAAGTAAAAGCCCATTGATTTGGAAATGGTTACATTAGATTAGCATATCCATAAAATGTTATGATAAACATGGATTAAAAAATAACATTTAAGATTCCATAAGGATTTGGAAAATGCTATTGGCATAAAGCTAAGTGAAAGCTAATGCAAAGTGTTAGATGATATAAAAGGTAGCTGATTATGAATATTTACTTTGTGCACATATACACATAAAAACACATAACAATACTAATGAAGGATAATTTGAATACTATGTGATGTAACAACTAGAAATAGTGTGTACCTGGGTGCATATAGCACATTTACACACTTAGAAAGGTACTTAGAAAGAAGCCCAAAGACACACACCTAATATTAATTACCTTTATTTGTGCTTGAAAATTACAGCTGAATTTTCTATTCCATGTGAATCTGTGTTTCTATAATAATTACATGAATTGAAGATGGCCCATATCATTTCTTTTAGATAAAGACAGCATATCATCTTTAAAGTGAACCAACTGAAGCTTCTGAAATTCTACCATGAATGAATGTGCGTATGTGATTTTTGTAACTTTTTTGCCATTCCTTGCTTATGCACTTTCAATACATTAAAAACCTTTGCTTTATTTTACTTTAGAAATATGCATTGTGCTGAATATTTAAAATATATTTTTGAGGTTCTCATTTATTTTTTCTTCTTTCACAGTGTGTTCAGAATTAGGTTTTATTTATTATGTTGTATTTCTCATTGGAGGTGGGAATGGTGAGCAATCCTTTCATTGATTTCCACATGTGAGGTCTTCAAAGAGTACAGTGCGGGACCTCACTATCCTTTGAGATAGACCATTTTCCTTTGAGTTTTTATCCTGACAGAAAGAAATGGGAAGATTGAATTTTTATGCTAATGTTGCATTTCTGAAATGTAAATATATTGATCTGCAAAGGTTTTGTGGGTTCCAATACTGTTTTAAAACATTTCCTGTCATTAAGAACTTTTGTGAATGAAAGGAAATGTTACATTGATCAGCACAAAAAGATAACACACATATAGAAATTAAAATAACCAACTTGTGAACATTCTGCCTTGCATGTCAGGAAATTGCTTGCTCAGGCAAACTATGAAACTACAGATTGAAATTCTGACTTCATGGGGAGTGCAAACTGGGGTGAACTTTCTGCTTTTAAAATGCATGGCCTAACAGCCTGAGCATCAAAAGTATAGAACCAAATAGTTATTTACAGCATGGGGCTCACTCTCTCTAAAAATATTCCCTCTCAGCTTTCTGTGATAGCCTTTCCTCTTATTGATCTTTTATCTCTCTGGTAATTCCTCAGTAAACTCTTATTTGGAAGGGAGTCTATGACTGTATAGGCAAGAGAGGAGAAAAGAGGAACTGAAGCCAGATTTAAAGTTAGGTAGTCAGTGTAGTTAGGTAAATCGGGTCTAATACCGAGTGAAATCTAAAATGGAGGCCATGCTGGGAATGACTCAGGGAAAACACAGGACAACTCATGGAATGTTAATGAAGTCCTGAAAAGGCCCTAGGCCAAAGTCCACCTCAAAGAAGTGTTAATGAACAGCCCCTAGCAAACTTAAAGATAGCCCATCACAAAGAAGTGTCCCACCCCTCGGGCCTTCCAACCTACATTCCATCCCCAAAACTATAAGAAGGGGAGACAACCGCACTTCCACGGATTCCACCTCTTGGGTCCCCTTCTTCCTCCGGGAGAAGTCTTTTCTGCTGTCCTTTAATAAACTTCTAATTTCTACTCTGACCTTGCCTCAGCGTGCTTCTTTGTTGTTATTCTTCAACATCGGGGAAGCAAGGACTCGTCACTGGTCAACAGCGGTAACAGAACCACATGTTAAATAGTGATAAAGGTTAATTTATTTCCTTTGTAATCTTTTGCAGCATCAGCCTTGTCAAAAATTAGAGTATCCCAGTAATATGAGCCTGGAATTCAAGGAGAAAGAGTATGAAGTAATTGGGCATTTCCTCTTGTGCCTGGAGCACTTTATCTGTGTCATTAGGACAATATGTGGCAGCTTGAATGCTACTTCTTAGATTCTGTGTTTTTTTTCCCTGTGGACCAGGCTCACTATGAGCCTGCAGACTGTGACTTGTCCCCTTCTTCCATTGCTCAGCACATAAACATACAATGAATGTTAGCTCTGCAAGGCCAGTGCCCCCATGCTGTGTGATCCTGCAGGGCACCCTCACCCACCTGGGCAGTGCTCTCCACATCCTGGTCATCAGTGAAGCTCTGCAGGTCGGGAAAAGTGCAAACACTACGCTCCTTATGTTCTTAAGGATTCCCAAGTGAAGCCTTGGGGAATGCAGTCACAAAGAAAGAGGCCGCTGGAGTCTACATGGTGGCTCTCATTTCAGTGGGACCAATTTGAACTTCATTCTAAGTGTAACAGAGTTCCAGGTAGACTTCTGGCTTTTGTCAGAACAAGTTCAACAGTTTAGTGTCTACCTGAGATTGGAAATCATTGCCAGAGTGGAATTTCCCTACTTTCAACACCAAAAGCAACAGCTAAACAATCTGAAGATTCACATTTTTTTCCCCCCCTGGAATCCACCAGAGACCTGGAATCACAGAGCCACCATCTAATCCACAGTTCATGGGAAGACAGTCCTCCAGGAAGAGGCTGGGCAGGAGGCCTGCATGTCTGGCAGGGCAACAGGCTGCCAGATATTTGTCCAAGAAAATTAAAGGATTTCTGACACTTTCTGTGGGTGACTAGGTAGGGTTTACAGGTCTGCTAGCCAGAGAATAGAGAAACTCTAGGGACAGAAGTAAGGTACTGTGGAACTCATTCACAGGCTATTCTCCTCAATAGGAGAAGGACTGTGTCTCCAAGTCCTCACAGACAAAGGGGGATGAGGTTCTTGTGAAATAGAAAGAAGATCAGCAGAGCAGAGCCAGAAGAAGGAGCAGGAGGGAGGTGGTATGGGCACAGGGAAGCACCGGGGAATGAAATCCACCAAATTGTTATTTCCGTGTACAATATACCATAATGAATCTGAGATATACATAGGTAAATCATATTTATATGTATCTGATATTTATGTCTCAAATATGTAAATATCCATGTATATATGAAGTGCACTACATGAAATATATGGAATAACATTAATAGGGAGGTGAGTAGAGTGGAGTAAGTGATCGGGGAGGGAATGAGAAGGTATTTCTCATTATTGATGTCACATAAAAAAGCACAGATTTCCCCAAAGTCAGAGAATAACCATGTGGAGTAACATGAAGACAATGAAACAAACAACCTCTCACATGGATACACATCATTAAAATATCTCAGACAGCAGAGACAGAGAGAAAAAAACTTGTCAGTGCAGAAAAAAGACACATGCAGCAGAAAGGCAAGAATCCCAGGTGACATCATCCCAACATGTGAAGCAATGGGCATAGAGAAATCCTTGAAATGTCAAGGGAAAAAGTCAACCCTGGGTTCTATCTACAGCAACAATACGGATCCAGAAGGATAATAGAATAAATATATTTTCTTTTTTTTTTTTTAATTTTTTTTTTTTAAAGAGAGAGTGAGAGATGGGGGGGGGGCAGAGAGAGAGAGAGAGAGAGAGAGAGAGAGAGAGAATTTTAACATTTATTTATTTTTTTCTTAGTTTTCTCGGCGGACACAACATCTTTGTATGTGGTGCTGAGGATCGAACCCGGGGCCGCACGCATGCCAGGCGAGCGCGCTACCGCTTGAGCCACATCCCCAGCCCGAATAAATATATTTTCTGTCAGAGATTCATTGCAAAGAGGTGTATATCACAAGAAAAGTGGAAGGAAGTTTTGGTCATTATGTGATGACCAAAAGAGCATAGGTATAAAGAAATAAACAAATGAGGATTTCTGAAAATAAAAGAAGAAATATGATGATTGGGATGTATACTTGTAATCCCAGTTACTCAGGAGGCTGAGGCAGGAGGATCACAAATTCAAGGTCAGCCTGGGTGGGAGGGGTGGGAGGGAAAGGGAGGGGGCAGGGGATTAACAAAGGCTGTAGAATGTGATGGACATCATTATCCAAAGACTCAAATTGTGTGTCAACATACTTTATATATAAACAGATATGAAAAATTGTGGCATATATGTATAATAGGAATTGTAATGCAAAAAAAGTACATGTATCAAGGCATGAATTGGCATGAATATACCGTATATACGAAGATATGAAAAATTGTACTCTATGTGTAATAAGAATTGTAATGCATTCTGCTGTCGTGTATTTAAAAAAATAAAATCAATAAAACTAAAAATAAATAAGTAAATAAATGAAGTCGAAGTAATAATGAAAAATCATCCAAACCAGAAAACAGTAGTCAGTGGATCTTTGCTCCTCACCACAAATTCTTTATAATGTTGAGAGAGAGAGAGAGAGAGAGAGAGAGAGAGAGAGAGAGAGAGAGATGAATTGCCAAATTGTTTTCCAATGAGGAAATAAAATTAAGCAATGGCACATATGCTGCTGTAAGGGTCCGGCGAAACATCGTAGAAGGAAAGACCACACGAGACTAGCTTCATGCAATGGCAAGGGGGATTTTTATTAGGGATCCGTTCCAACGAGTTGGGACTCTGTGCTCACTCAAGAAGGGAGAGCAGCCCAGAGCCCAGAGCAGAGGTCAAGCAGAGCTTAAGTACACTTTTTGGAGAGGGTGGGGGGCTTTGCATACATCAGAACAAATCATCATGAGGCGCGGGGAAATTGAACAACAATTCTGATACATGATTAGTCCATTCATTGGCAGGAACAGTTTGGGTAGGGGTGATTGGTCACTTCTAAGTGGGGTACACATTCAAACTGATTGGTTCTGGGGCCTGGATGCCTACGTGCCATGTTACCTGGAGCCCTTAGCTATTAAACAACCAGGGAATCAATGGAGATATTTACTGAGCAGCTCCCGCATTGTCCTAACAACTTTACAGAGATTACAGGTTCCGGGGATAGCAGGGGAATTGTTTACTTTTTAGCCCAGGCCTTGCAATCTAGAAGCTTTACAATGCCCTAGTCTTTTACACTTTAACTCAGACTTTTGCAGCTTAGAATCAGCTTAGAAATTTTACCTTTACACTGCGAACTCTCCAGGAGTGCAGGGCTGAAGGTTTGATGGAGCAGACGTGGAGACACCCCAGGAACTGATTGTGGGAGGTGAGGTACAATTGCAAGTTGCAAAGCAAAAAATATTCAATGCTCACTTCTATGGGGCTTTAACTGCAGTGTATAATATATTTGACTGGATTAAAGATCATTTTTTTGTGCGTGGCAGACTTGTATTTTTTTCTTTTCTTTTGTATGAGAGAAGATTGGAACTTAATATGTTAACAATGTATGCATTTCTCTTCCCCTTTCACAGGTTTAGTCTGGGGAGAACTTAATCAGTTGAATTGAGAGTGCTTGTAGACTAACAGGTTAATCTCTGTAATGAAGGGTCATTCTGTTTCAACCTGACAAGATAAAGGAACTCTTTTAATAAAGAATAATGAGGCCTTTGACCTCAATTTTTGCATTTAGACCTTTTTAACATTCTATTCAGCATAGTATTTTAACCTCTGGTTTAAAAATTGGAGAATTGAAATTATAATTCTAACCCTGTTGAGTTAGGGTAAAAAGCTTATGATTTCATGATTACCTTATAACATGATAAAATTGACAATAAAGGATAAAGTTACAAAAAGATTAAATGAGGTTTATTTTATTTTTTTTCTTTTTTTTTTATTGGTTGTTCACAACATTACAAAGCTCTTGACATATCATATTTCATACATTATATTGAAGTGGGTTATGATAATCTAATGAAAGACTGCCTTTTTCATAGGAAATAATTCAGTATTATATGATTTTTAAATATTAGGGTAGAATAGTATAAGGATTGTTTAGGATTCATATTTTAGATTTGGATTTGACTTGTAAATTATGTTCTTCTTATCTGTTATAGTAAATAACAATAGCATGTAAAGTCATCATTTTGTCATGTGTGGTCAGCTAAGTATCAAAATTATAGTTTATTGTAATATCATTATTTAAAAACAAGAGAGGACCACAAAATATATTCATGATCACTAATCTAGGATGAACTAATATGCTTCCTGATCTCTTTGAATGCTGTTATGTTCCAAGATGCAAATTTTCCTTCCATGGCATCTGATTGCAAGGAATACCCTCCCTACCCGAAGCCTGCTCTCCACCCCTGGACCTGAGAGATAGCTATCAATTCTCCGTTTACTTCATTTCTGCTCTCACTTGTACTACTTGATATCTTCCAATTTGAATCTCTCTCAGCATTATTGAAGGTGTGTAGAATGATGAGTGACACTTTTTTTTTTTTTTTTTTTTAAATAGAATCAACAAAAGATAAGGAAGAACAAGCACATAACAGGACAGTCACTTCTGAAGGTGAATAGATTAAAGACAATGTGACTTTCAAGCATTGAGGGATCAAATGCTTTGACTTAGGCTATTTCCTATCATTGTATTAGCAAATAAATATGCATATTTCCACTATAAAACCTTCCCAGTGAGCATTTTTCTATCTTAATACTGATCTTACTGTCTCCTTGAAATGCCTTGTATAGGGAATCCATTTATGTTCTCTAAACTACATCCTGATGGTATCTTGGAAAAGGTATCCCATCAGTTGTGGCCAGCTATAATGATTCTTTTTTTTTTTTAGAGAGAGAGGGAGAATTTTTTAATATTTATTTTTAAGTTTTCGGTGGACACAACATCCTTGTTTGTATGTGGTGCTGAGGATCAAACCCGGGCCGCACGCATGCCAGGCGAGCGCGCTACCGCTTGAGCCACATCCCCAGCCCCTATAATGATTCTTAATAAAGTTATTTTATATGTATAAAGAACTAAGAGAGCTCTAATTCATTTCTATTATGATAGCATCTGTTTATATTCCTGGAAACATAAATACCAATAGAAAAAAATCTTATGATTTGTGAACAATGGTATACGTGATATTACACATCATTTTAGACTAGCCAAGGAAACTTTATGTCTCTTATTCTGAAGTCAGAATGGCATAAATTATTTTTATTCTTTTAGTTGTTCAAGTTGAAGTTGAGAAAAAGTAACCTTAATTTTTAAATTATATGTTATTTCTCTCAAAATTCTGATAATGAAAAGTTGCATTGAACTTGGCTTTGCAATTAATTTTTTTAAGGTCGAAAGCATTTTTAGGTGCACTAGTGTTACCGCTGTTGACCGGTGACGAGTCCTTGCTTCCCCAATGTTGAAGAATAACACCATAGAAGCACGCAGAGGCAAGGTCAGAGTAGAAATTAGAAGTTTATTAAAGGACAGCAGAAAAGACTTCTCCTGGAGGAAGAAGGGGACCCAAGAGGTGGAATCCGTGGAAGTGCGGTTGTCTCTCCATTTTATAGTTTCTTTCAGTGATGGAATGTAGGTGGGAAGGCCCGAGGGGTGGGACACAGGTGGACCAAAGAAGTAGTCTGAGCAGGAAGGACTTCATTAACACTTCTTTGGGATGGACTTTGGCCTAGGGCCTTTTCAGGACTTCATTAACATTCCATGAGTTGTCCTGCGCTTCCGGAATCATTCTCAGCATGGCCTCCATTTTAGATCTCTCTTGGTATTAGACCCGATTTACCTAACTACACTGACTACCTAACTTTAAATCTGGCTGCACTAGTAACACAACTGGCACAGTTTTGTGATTCTCTATTCTTTGAAGACAATCTTGAGTCTTCACCTTTGTTGTCTAATATGGTGGTTATATATTGCTTCTTAAAAACTAAATGTAAAAAAATCATGGCTTGAAGAGTAATATGTCATAGGATTCTGAGGTTTTTAGTAAAGCCATATGTCCAATTCTTGCCTGGTGTTTCTGATGTTACTGCAGTCAGCAGCTGAACCTGAAGTCATTTGAATGTTGAATTGGGCTAACATTAAAGATGGCATACTCCTTGCATACCCTGTGCATTGGATGGATGGGTAGAACATCTTGGAGTAGACTGAGCATGTCTATCTCTTCCTGAGGTTTCCGTTTGTACCTAGCCTGACCTTATGATGATTCAGGGCAATCACACTTCTTACATGGTGGCTAGTGTTCATAAGATCACGTGTTTCAGGAGATCTAGATGGAATCTGTCTTATGGCCCAACTTAGGGAAGAATTCACCATCACTTTTTAGTATTATTATGTTATTCAAAATCAAGTAAAAGTACCAGCATATATGTAAGAAGAGGTTCTATACATGAATGTGAGTACCAGGAAGAGAGGTTAATCTAGGATCTGCCTTTAGAGATTAATTAACATGCTTACTTAGACTACTGTGGTGGTGTATAGATAGTTAAAGAAATAAGACTGAAATAAAGAGATAAGACTGAAATACTTTGGTCACAAAGGTAGAATTTGAAAGGAATTTATTCATAACTGATTTTTTGTATAAAGAAATACATAATAATTAATGAAACCAAACAAGAACATATGTCTTATGGGTTCCACTGTATTGATTATCATAAATTACATTTTGTCAATACACATACAAGTTTAAATGGAAATGTCTTTTATTGAAACAAGTGATTTTTCTTATTTAATATTTATAGCCCATAAACCATATTTTAGGTTGCCTTACTCTTTTGTCCTAGTATACTGCCGAGAATTTAGTAGATATGAAATCTTTGCCCAATAAAATATGAATCATGAATAAATAAATGATCATGAATAAATATATATCAATTTTGAATTGTACCTACATTGTGCAATGAGATTCTGAGGTACCAGAATCTCATTGCACAATGTTTTATTTTATTAAGTAACTTTTTCTTAGTTTGTGAAATACAGTTGTATTTAATTATATTTATAAAAGAAAGGCAAATGTCTTAAAGAGTGTTTGCAAAATAGTACTCCTTCTGAATCAGCAAATAATATACAGTATCAATAAATAGATTATTCTCCCAGTCAGCAGCCCTCATTATCCTGTTGCTTGTATAATTGGGATGGTATTGCATCACATTATTATTTAATGACTGCTGAAATATAATTGTAACTTCAAATCCACAGTGAATGTAAACTCTAACTATCACAGTAAGTTTATAATCTAATGTATTCTTTTCTGCTTGAGCATTCAGTATGGTAGAGTTGGAAAAAACTCTGCAAGTGCTCAAAATAATTACTGCAAAACACAAAGAACAATTAACATTTTATCACAACACTATGGACTATTTACTGAGTTTACAAACTGAAAAGCATAGAAAGAACCTTGTGGAAGCAGTGACTGACACATAGATTGAAGCCAGTATTTTCTCAGTTGTGTCTCTCAGGCATATGCACAGTGTGTGTGTGTGTGTGAGAGAGAGAGGGGAAAAAAAAGTGTATTTTTGCTTCATTTTTAAATAAAAGATGCAAGGGTACAGGCATAAGTGGAATTTTCTTTATTCTTAGCTTCCAGGGTCACTTGTTCTGATCACAGAAGTATACACTGTTATGTTTTATGTAATAATTTAAGTATAGATCCATAATTATATTATTGAAAATGTTTATTTAGTAAAATAAGTAGTACATTCCTAATGCCATTATATGATCCTTTTACATCATCCAACGGGCAGTATTTTAACATCTTAGATTTTGATAGATTTGATGACTGAAGCCATACAGTGTTGTAGGGGACAGACAAGGCAGGGCACTGAAGACAGCAGGAAACAGTTTTATTTGGCTGCAGCCAGGTTCAGAGAGTACAGCTTTCCCTGTAATCAATTAATCCCCTGAACGCCTAGTTCAGGTAGTTTCAGAACTTTATACCCAGCATGTAAGGAGAGGGGCTCACAAGTTCACAGTCTGCAGAAGTTCACATAAAAGCAGCTTTTTCTTTCACAGTTCTGGGCAAGTTAACCCTTCAAGGACAACACCTGAGAAGGGAAGAGCTTCTTCTCCCCTTTCTTTCCTCCCCCTGCCTGCCAGCTGTTACCATGGAGCCCAACTGGTAACTTCTCTTATCTTAGAAATGCAGACATCTGGGGCTGGGGATGTGGCTCAAGCGGTAGCGTGCTCGCCTGGCATGCGTGCGGCCCTGGTTCGATCCTCAGCACCACATACCAACAAAGATGTTGTGTCCGCCGAGAACTAAAAAATAAATATTAAAAATTCTCTCTCACTCTCTCCTCTCTCACTCTCTCTTAAAAAAAAAAAAAAAAAAAAAAAAAGTTCAAGACTGGCTTCAAACTTGTGATCCTACTGCCTCATCTTCCCAAGTAGCTGGTATACAAGCATGTGCCACTGTACTAGGCTAATCTATCTAAATAAAAGAAGTGCTGTTAAAAAAAAAAAAAAAAAAAAAAAAAAAGAAACAGAAATGCAGACATCTTTGTGAAGCTCCACCTCAAGGCCAGAGGCCTTGTTAAAGGATCCGTCATTTTTTTAAAATCATATTTTGCATTTGCAAACACATTTCTACAAACTACTATACCAGACAAATGTTTGTGAAAAACCTAGTAAAGGAGTGTTCAGCAACTAGAGTGCTGATTTCTTCCAGGCCAGTGGCCAAGTAAAATAAAGGAACAGGAAAATAGAAACTTCACCTACATTGAACTTTTTTGTAGAGATTTTTTTGCTGATAATCCTAAAATCAATTATGGTGAAGAATTCTGGAGAAGCTTTTAAGATTTTTTGTGGAGGAGAGGTTGCCACTACAATAGGATTGTAGATTTATTTAGGTGAATTTTTTGTTTTGTTTTGTTTTAATTTATAATGAAAGAAATATCTTTAAAGATAAGACTAGTCACATTATCTGTTTATACATGAATCAGTATTTGTCTGATATGTTTTTCAATTAACTTATAAACTTTTTAAGGTACTTAATATTTTGTTGCATAATCAATCATACAATTGAATAATCATTCAAAATTAAAAATTTCCCTGTAAACTCCAATTTAGCTCTATGCCACAAATTTTGGCAAAAAAAAAAAAATCTTAATTTTATCATCCATTTTGAAATAGTTTCTATTCTCTTTATGATTTTAATCCATTGATTATTTTTAAAAAGTGTTGGTTAACTATCTCATGCTTAAGAGGAAGTTTTAATATTTCATCCTCATTGATTTTTAACTGGAAAAATATTGTGATCATAAAACATATTTTGTAGAATATCAATTACTAGACATTATTGTATTATTTTATCACTTTGCTTATGGGATATCTTGATGAAAACTTCCTGTGTTCTTTAATTAGTGTGTGTTCTTCAATTATTTAGTATAATATTTTGTTAATATCTTTTTGATTGAATAATTAAAATATTATTTAATATTTACTTGACTTACTTATTTACAAATTATTTGTTATCTTAAATGTGTTTCTACTTTTAATTTCAAGATATACATGATTTTCTGTTTAATGAGTGACTAAATACTTATGTATTTATATATATAGTTAAATCTTTATTTTTAATTTAGCTTGATAATTTCTGATATTTAATTTAATATTAGTCAATTTACATTTGAAATAATTATTGATAATTTTTTATATAACTTTTTTCTTTTTATTTGTTTTCACTTATATCTTCTTTATTTTACTTCTCTTTAGGGCAAAATTAATCTTTATTATGTTAAAATGCTACATTATTTCTTCAATGGCTTAATAGTCTTTAACTTTTTAATGATTTGTGTCTAAAAATATCTTTTTTTAATTTATTAAGGTTTAGTTATTTTTTTTATATTTGTCTTGTTTTTAGTTGTAGTTGGACACAATATCTCTCTCTTTTTTTTTTTTAATGGTACTAAGAATCGAACCCAGGGCCTCACAAGTGCTCTACCGCTGAGCCACAACCCCAGCCCCAAGATTTAGTTATTTTTTAATTTATTAAGATTTATTAGGTTTATGCTTCTGTTCCAGATAGTGTAACAAAGATGAGAGTTAGTAGTCTCTCTAGGCCAGCATAAAACTAGGCAAAATAGATAAAATATTGTAATTTTCAGCATAGTGAAAATTGGGGAACAAGTGACCAGTGCTCCCTTCGCATGGCAGACAAAGCTCAATTGTGCAAGTCTTATTTACATTATGTCATAGCCTTCAGAGGGTAAGTCAAAGAGAGAGAAACAAAGCCTGGAAGACTGCTGATTTAGAGAGATGAAGTGAATACAGGAAGATCAGATCCTGTTCACAGGACAGCGTAATGGAGAGCAGGGAGTTGCACAAAGTGAATGCGCCAGAGTTCTGTAGAGTGCTCCAGCCGCTGGAAATGCAAAATGGTGGAGCCTGTTTGGAAAATAAGGCTAAACACAATTCAACTAAAAATCCAACAATTTGTGCTTTTGCATATTTCCTCAACAGATATGAATACTTGTGCTCATAGAAAAATATGCATGCTAACAATTACAGCAACTTTATTCATAATTGCTAAAAAATGGGAAGCAAACAAGATGTCTTTCAATAAGACAATAGGAACACCAACTGTGACACACAAATATATTTTAATATTGTTCATTGATAAAAAAAAAAAGAATGTGAGATCAAGCCACAGAACAACTTGCAGAAACCTCAAATGCATATTGGTTAGTGAAAGAAGCCAGTTTGTAAATACCACCTATTTTATGACTACAATTATATGACATTTTGGAAAAAGGAAAACTATTGAGGCTGTAAGATGATAATTGAAGGCCATGGGTTTGAAGGAGAGAGAGAGAGAAATGAATGATTAGGTGAAGTACAGGGGATTTCTAGGGCAATAATATTATTCTGTATGATACTGTAAAGATCAATATATGACATTACACATTTGTCAAGTCCACAGAACTTTACAGTTAAAGATTGGATTTTAATGTATGCAAATTAAAAAATCATTAGAAGGTCAGAGGATTGCAGGAAGGAACTATGTGGACTGTGACAGAGAATCCATAGAAAGCAATCTTACTGAAGGGGATGGACAATAGTAGTATTCTAAGTGAACTTGAATATAAGTCAATCTGGAAGATACAAAGGCAAAGGAACTGTTCATAAGCATTTATTCTAGATCATAAAGATGTTTCCCACAAAGTGTATGCTAAAAATTCTTAAACCACTACACATGCATAATGGGATTAAACCATTATATAAATGGATGCCAGTTGGTGGGAAATACTTTTCTTGCAGTTGGTGTAAGAATTCACTGATAAAAATAGGGAAGGCTTGAAGGATCCATGTGGGAAGTGGTGAATATAAACTCATGTGTAGCTTCATACAGACAGAGAATGCAGCATACAGAAGTATTTACAGGTATGTGCATGTACATGGACTTGTACACACTCCTGTGTTTCTGTGCTCAGCCAATTGACCAGGCCTAAAAAGAATGGTACCTCAGTGTCAGTAAGCACAGCTGGGCCCCAGACATTGGTTTCTATTCACATTTGTCAGCAAAAGGAAGTAGAGCTCCTTGGAGAAATGGCTGATTCTGGAACTGTGGCAGAAATATACAAGATGAGCCTGTAACATTATTTTCCTAAAAAAGTTTTTGAGGAATAATTGACATATAATAAATGACATATATTTAAACTATTCAAATTGGTGATCACAGACACATACACATATACACATACACACACATCTTATGAATCAAGATAATGAGCACATTTTTCACTCCTTAAAGTTTACTTATGCCTCATTTTAACCTCCTTCCCTTTCTTTCCATCCCTAGTCAACTGCTGATCTACTTCCTATAACTGTGGATTATTTGCATATTTCAGAATATCATAATATGATATATTGCACACCCTTCTTATCTAGCTTTTTTACTTAGTGTAATTGACATTCATTGATGCTGAATGTATCAATAGCTAATTCCTCATTGAGGAGTATTCCATTGTGTGCACACATAATAACTAGTTTATCCACTCACATGTTGATAGACATTGAGTTGTTTCAGTTTTTTAGTCATTATAAATAAAGCTTTTTAACTATTTCTCTTGGGTAAACAAACACCTAGCATGGCTGAGTCACGTAGTAGGAATGTTCGTAAGAATTTTCCAGACCATTTTCCTGACTTGCTTGTATTATTTTACATTTCTAATTGCAATCTACTTAGGTTCAAGTTCCTTCCCAACTGTGCCAAGAATACCTGGTATAATCACTGCACATTTTATCTAATTATCTACCTACCTATCCACGGACTTGTACACACACACACACTATTTTAATTTGCATTTTCTTAGTGACTAAAGATGTTGACTGTCTTTGCATGCATGGCACAGTAATTTTAAAGTACTGACACACACATAGTGTTCTCTATGCATGGACTGAGAGGAGGGGTCGTATCCCTATACTACACTTAATACCCAAATTTTTGCTGTTGGATAGGCAAAGAGAGGTAATGTCATCAACCATTGATAAAAGGACTAAAAATGAGCCTGGGACTTTTGGTTTCAGAAAAACAAGTTTGAGAAACTGCTAGTGACACAGGGGCCTACGAAGAGACATGAGTAATGACACGAGCTATGAAATCCTGGAACAGGAAAAGGACAATGGGCAAAGAGTGAGGGAGTAAAAATAAACTATTAACTTCATTAGAGAGACCTCTCAGTTTTATTTCATTAGTGGTAATAAATGAACTGCATTTACGTAAAATATTAATAATAGGGAAATTAGGTGAAAGCTAGGGGAGCTCTGTCCTACCTCCTCATTTTCCACACACCTAAAACTGTTTGAAAAAAATAGTCTCAAAAAACGAAACAAAACAAAACCGAGGCACAAACAGGAAGATTCTTTAAGAGTCAACTCCCTGTAAATGACTTCAAATCCAGAGGAATGGGAAAAAGTCATTCAAAGATTTGTACACAATAAAGTACAGACAGACAGGAGCTTTATGATATTGTAGAAGTACACGTGTCCTGAAAACATGATGAATAGTTTCTGTTGTATTTATCTCAAGGAATGAGGGGCAGGGCTACATGATGGTCTGGAAAGGAAGGGACCAAGAAACTAAGCCGGTCTCAGGGCCCTCTACAGCATTCCCTAAACCAGTACGAACCTTCTGCATGGAACAACGTTGCATTTTGAAATATTTCGTAGAAGTCATTAAAGGGGTCAGACTTTCATTTTTTAAAATAACACTCTGGCTACATTTGTAGGGAGGATTAGAGGGAAGCCAGAATATGTGGAGATTTATTAGTGCTATTATTTTAGACCAGGTAAAGATGACAGAAAATTGTTCCAGAGTGGCCAAAATGGAGGTGAAGTGAGTGAGGATGCATGTAGAGTGTATATCAAATGAAATAAATCAAATTTGTTGATGGACTAAACATCAAATATTAGTATAATGGGATAAGGGCCCTATTAATCAGAAAACCAAGTGTTCTGGCTTTATGTAACTCATTAATAAAATTGCCATTTATTGTAAAAGGAACCACAGGGAAATGAGGACCCTGGTTGGACCTTCTTCTTTAGATCTCAATGTAAATTCTTTTACTAAAATGGAACTGTGGCCTATTTACTAGAGCACTTACTATATATCTCCTCTGCCAATTCCACTAGGAAATAAAGGCTTGCAGAGGTTGTTCAATGCTCCTTCCCGCTGACCAGGGGTGCCACTCGACACAGTATGTGCCCAAGACACAGTCAACAATAGTACACATGGGCTTTAAGTAAAAAATAAACTGTACTCAATCTGAATTGGATATTTCCCAATAATTCTCAAAAACTTCTCTTGCATTTTAGATTTTCATGTATATATATTTCTTGATAGCAATAAGGAACAAACAAAAGTAATTATGAGCAATTTTCAAAAATAACCTAGAGCAGGTCAGAGCTATGGAAGAAAATAAGCATGCCTAGACTTTGGTTCAAAGGAGTGTTTTCATTTTGTTTTTTAATAGCCGAATGTGGATAAAATGAAATTGACTTTCAAAGCTCAACTTCTGGTAGAGAATTTGATTTTGAATGCAGAAGTAGAGCTGGCAAAGACGTGGTCTACAGAAGAATCAAATAAAGGCATGTTTTCCCCATTTAGGCTTTTGAGACGTCAAGTGATGTTTATGAGGGATATTTCTTGAAATGCTGCCTGTGATTATTTTAATGTGAGAGAAGAATGATAGCAAAATACTAGGTTTAGTTTGAGGAATATTCTAAGGGTAGTGCTTCTTCTTTCTGTAAAATAAAATGGAAGTCAATTTGCAGATCTTCACATTGTGTTCCTGAGGCCATTTTTTTTTTTTTTAGAAAGAATGGAAGTACACAGCTATCTCCATCACAGTGCACAATAATCACAAGCTCAGCTGTTAATTACCCCACGGTGTCGGCTTGAATTTTCCTTAATTATCTGAGGTACATTTTGTCTTTTGGCAATGTAAAACATGGTGTCAGAACTGTTTCAGCCCCTATTTTCCTGACTGAGCCACAGAAGGAAATCAGTCAATGATAATGGGTTTTTATTCTTTATGTAAGAATAACCAGATAAACCACGGGAATCATGATTTCCTCCATATAAATGGTTCTGAAGATGTAACAGGGAGGGTTCATTTAAAAAAAATTTAGTTATAAATGGACACAATATCTTTATTCTATTTATTTATTTTCATGTAGTACTGAGGATTAAGCCCAGTGCTTCACATGGAGAGGCAAGTGCTCCACCATTGAGCTACAACCCCAGCCCCCTGGAGAGCTTATTAAAACACAGATTGTTGGGCTTCATCCCCTAGAGTTTCAGAATCCATACCAGATCAAGGTGGGACTTATGATTGTGCCTTTCTAATAATCTTACCATTGACATTATTAATAAGCTCATTTAGGTCCAAAATCTGACCCTGTTCAAAAGGTGAGATTGTTGCAATATCTATCTTGCTAATGCTATGATGAATTTGATTTGTTACCTATTATAAGTTCCTGAAAATAAAGTCCTGAAAAATGTTGGACAAATGCAGCCCTGTGACATCCACTTTCTTATTCTAACAATATTTTGAACCAAAGATATGGCCATCCACGTCAATCCTAAAGTAGAAGACCTTGGCTTTGAAAATGCTGTGACTTGGTCTAGGGATGGGAGATGAAATAAATGAAGCACAATCAGATGTTTTCTTTTATTTGCCTTATTCATTGATCCACATGTAATCCCTGTACTTGAATCTGACATTCTCCTTCCACAAGGCCAATACGGTAACCTCGGAAAATTCTGTAATGTTTTTTCTCATGCTGCTGAACTTTTCCTTTCACCATACCAGAACCTGTGTGATGCATCAAGTCACTTAAACATGTTTCCATGACATGAAAGTAAAATTAATTTTCAAGAGAATTCAGAATGTAAAAGTATTTTGCCCTTTTCATTACTTGTAAAGTTATTACCTTCTGCTAAATTATTTTTTAAAGTCTCTGAAAATTCTTAACATTTTTTTCCAAGCTAAAAAGTTTCCTTTCTGTCTTTCTAAAAAAGTTATCACAAATCAAATCTTTTGAAGATTTCTTTCCTGTATTCAACTCAAGTGAATCTAGCTAACCTAGGTACCAGCCATTGCTGTTTCTTTCCTCAATAAAAGCATCGTCTGTTCTTTAAAAGATGTAGTTGGAGATAAACAGAATGTACCTATTCTGTTTTTTTTTTTTTTTTTTAATGTGATGCCAAGGATTGAATACAGTGCCTCACACATGCTAGGCAAGTGCTCTGTCACTGAGCTAAAGCCCCAGCCCTGCACTGTCTATTCTTTAGCTCAAGTCATTTAAGGGTAAAGGTGACTGGGAGGCAGCTATGTTATATCTGATGTTACTTACATAGGCCACAGACTTCTGAAAGGGATTCAGAGCCTAATCAGGAATCATGGGAACACTCTGAGAACATCTGAAAATTATAGAACATAAATCACTTTATTGCTCATACTACATAATTATCACCTGTGTAGAAACTCCTTTTATGACTTCCTCTAAGTGTAACCAATAAATCAGAATATTATGAACATCAAGTTACTTGATTTGTTTCATGTAAGATTTCACAGCTTTCCCCTACATTTTTTCTTTATATTGGCCTACTCTGGTTGTCATAACAAAGGATCCCAGGCTGGGTGGCTTTCACAACTCAAATTTACTGTCTTCTAGGTCTGAACTCTAGGAGATCAAAGTGCCGCCAGCCTCTGTTTCTGGTGACACCTAGATTCCTGGCTTTTGAAGAGCCACTTTGTCAATGTTGTCTCATGTGGTCTCTCCTCTGGGGAGGGAGAGCACTTTGGTGGCTCTTGTTCTTCTCCTAAGGACATCCATCAGCTGAGTTAGAACCCCACCCTTGTGGCCTCATTTTTTTCCATCAAAGGCCCTAATTCCAAATATAGTCACACAGAGTAAGAGCTTCCACAAGTGAACCACACAAAAACATGCCAGTCTATAGCAATACTATAACTACATTGCATGTTTTATCATAAACTTCCATTTTAAATAATTTTCTAAATGCATACAAATGTGTAATAAAATACTTAATTTTTGCTTTCTAAGTGAGATGAATGTTAGTTATTTTCTTTTTCTCTTTCTTTCAGTAAATCTGCAATGTATGCACAGGCTAAATTCTAAACCCCACATGGAAACTCTGGTGAATGAAATTCAGAAGCATTTTCCTCTAGAAAACAATGGATTTTAAGATAGTTTGGAGTCCCGAAGAAGAGCCTCCACATATATTTAACCTATGCTAGGTAGTGTTAAATTAATAGCCCTATGGCAATTAAATGATGAGAGATTTAATATTTCTTGAATAAAATATATTTGCATATCAGACTTGAGTTATTAAGACCCCAGAGCTGGGTGTGCTACTTATCACCTATTTCCCCTCCAGCAAGTTATTGAGTCTCACCGTTTTTCTTTAACTCATGTTTTAAAAGACAAAAACAATAAGCAAGCAAAAGGAAGAGAGATGGGAAGAAAGAGGGTTGAAGGGAAGCAGAGTGAGGAAAGAAAGAAAGAGTAAGAGAGAAACAGACACAGACAGACAGAAGGGAGCTTCATGTAAACTAGAATAAGCATAGGGCTGTTTAAAGATAAAATTATGAATAAAGAAGTAAATATCTTTTGCTTTGCATTTTATTTCCAATGTTGGACACAGAATCAAGCATATCGTAGTGCTCAAACTTCCCCCAACTTGGTCAAGACATCAAATCACACATCAAGTGTTAGTAAGAGAAATGAGGAGTCTCTTGCTCCATTGGTTCACATTCCTGGTTACTTGTTGCTGGTCTTAAAGGTGAAGTTCTTCACCTGCCCAAATCATGTTTTGACTTCCTTTTAAAAGTATAAGTTTGGGATAAATTGACTGATTTCTTCTTATAATGATGAGGCTCTGTCTCACACCCACCTCCCTTCCCTCCCTCCCTTCAAGCCTGGGAAATCAGTAAAGTTAGCGACACAGCGTCACTGTGGATGCCTCCAGTGTAGACCTAATATTTATTCTCTATGTTGTAAGATGAGTGGCTCTGAGCTTCCATCTGCTCTTCTTGTTTTTATACCTTTGTTTTTGTAGCTTTCCTTCTATAATGTCAAGGTTAACAAGTTTTGCTTGCTGTTCTGTAAACCATAATTCATCTTGCATGCTTTGTCTATAATCTGTCTCTAATTTTTCATTTGCATAAAAACATTTCTCAATAAGCTGTTCCTAAATATTGTAAATCTATAAACTGTTTAATATTATTGCAAATATATATTGCATATCAAATGACCACTTAGATGGTATTTACATTCTTCTGTAGCTTCCCTCTCTGCTAGAATTTTTAAACATATGTGCTAATGTTTGTTTCTTTCCACATGTTGAAACTGAACTACTGAAATGCATGGTATTTCAAGGAGAGGTCTTTTGCATTAGATGAAAGAGTCAGAGCCCTCATGAGGGGAATTAATTACCTTGTAAAGAGGCCCAAGATAATTTGCTTTTCCCTTGCACTGTATGAGGACCCACCTGGAAGCCACCATCCAAGTGGAAAGAGGCCCTCACTGGACAACTGCAGGGGCCTTGACCTCTACCAGCATGAACTGGGTGGAATAGATTTTGGTTGTTCATAAGCTACAAACACTTGGGGATTTTGCTATAGCAACCTGAATGGGACTTTTCCTTCACTTTACAAATGTTTCTTCTAAACAATTCCTGTAGGCATATTGTTCCCAGAACCTCAGCCTCACTTGAATGTCTAGTGGTGCTCTGGTAAAACCTGACTCTCTGGGGAGAGGAATACAGGCGATGTGTAGACTTTGTCAGTTTCTGTGGTAGATGCATTTCCACCGTGGCTGATTTTAAGCAATCAACATCTAGATCAAAAATTTTCTGAGTATCTCCTCTTGACTGTTGGAAGGCAGACATCTCCCATTCACCAAAACCCCTCGGCCCATTCCTGCTCAGACCCAAGGTCTTCCCAGCCACTGGGATGGGTGTCATTCTGGATATTTCTTTACTCTGTTTCTGAACTGGATTTTTATTTCCAGAATCACACTATTTCTTATGTGGTTTGCTCTTACACAAACTAAAATATTTTTCAAAAATTCACCAACAAAAGACAAAAGTTCAGAGATTTCACAATATTTTAAAGCCTTTTTTTTCCCTCCCACTTTACCTATTCAATAGTTTATGTGGGCTGGGGTTGTACTTCAGTGGAAGAGCACTTACCTAGCATGTGTGAGGCATTGGGTTTCATTCTCAGCACCACATATAAATAAATAAAATTAAGGTCCATCAACAACTAAAACATATATAAAAACTAGTTTTTACTACATTACACATTTAAACTTTCTTCAGAAATATTGCCATTATATTCATTCAAATGTCTTTTTGAGTACATTTTTTTGTCTCCCTGGACACATTTAATAATTATTTTATCCTTAATGTTCCAAGTAGATGCATAGAGAATAGGAAAAAAAAAAAAGGAGTTTTGTTAGGGGATTAATGCAGGAAGAGGTGATGGGTTCTGCTACTTTGTGTTTGAACTAAGAATATTTGCATAAGCAATCTTATTTCTGGACATGTTTTGAACACATAGCTGACAGAATTCGGTTATCATTCATTTGGATGTGAGCCACGAGAAAGAGAATGAAAAATAACCCCCTATATTCTTATGTGAGCATTTGAGTGTGAGTCACTGAACGAAAATTCAAGCCACAAGTTTTAGGTGGAAATTGAAAATTCAGATTTTGACATGCTACACTTAAATTTTATCATTATATAGGTAATTTCAATGAAATCATACAGAAGACAAGTGTAGATAGGTGAAAGAAGGTTATTAAGGTTTAAATGTGTCCCCTCCAAAATTCAAGTGCTGCTGATGTGATAGAACTAAGAGGTGAATAGGTCACAAGTTTCCTCCCTAGTGAGTGAAATTGGCTGGTTCATAAAGGGTCCTACAAAGGAAGCCCATCCTAGCTTCCCCTTCTGCCATATGAGGGTAGAGAAAGCAGGCTGTGCCTCAATCTTAAGACTTCCAAGCCCTCTGATCTGGGACAAATTAATTTCTGTTCTTTATAAATTACCCAGCCTCAGGTATTTTGTAAAAATGTACCAGGGCAAAGAGAATCGAGGACTGATTTTTGGCACATTGCAGCATTTAATATCCAATATTTAGATTATAAATTACTAAAATGATCTAGCAAAGGATTATAAGAAAGAGTAAGTAGGGAGGTAATACAAATACCAAAGGGGCTTGCATCACCTTAGATAAAGGGAGAAAGGGGAAATGAATTTCTGCTTCAAGACGAAGGCAGTAACCATAAGTGTCACCACTGTCAGATTGTCACCATAAGATGAGGATAGATGATTAATCATGCATAAGCAATGGAACAGAGTGAATACAGATAAGTCTTCCCAAGAATTTGCAATTATAGAGAGAAGAGAAACTGATGATAGAAGTGTTCAGTAAAGGCACTTGAAGGTGGGAGGTGGTACAAGAGCTATTATTCTGGAGGAAAGAACTTGTTACTAAGGGACTATTATTACTAAGAAGACCAGGGCTAATTGCAAGTACAAGATCTAGTACACAATGAGGGTGAATAATTTGATGATTGAATTAGTTAATTGAGGGTAAATACTTTGAACGGTGCTTGTTAAAATCTCAAAGAACTTTCAATAGGTGCTATTATGGTATTATAGATTGGTCTTCAATTTGATCAAAAATTGTATTTTTTTTTCAAATTCTTCATTATTTATCATTGTAATTTGGCTTTTCCCCACGACATTTTTGTTAATTATTTTGGTAGCCTCTTTCTTCTCCTTTTCATTGTGGTGGGTTCATATTTAAATCACTAATTTAATTATCACTGTATTGGGTTCTAAGTTAAAATAAACATGTGGTCCACCCACCATCAGTAACGAGAATGCTCATTCATAAGACCTCATTGACCTTGGGTTTTATGCATATTTTCTTATTTTACAGATGTAATATCTAAATCAAGAGTATTTAGAGTGGTATTTTCTAATGTCAACACATAAATAAATGTTGTATGTAACTGTAAATATATCTATATGCCTGAACAGTGCTATGTTTTCAACCAATTGAATTAAAAGGGTATAAATAAAAACTGGCACTTATTTCATCCATATTTTAAATTCTTGGAAACTCTTCAAACAATTTAAAATACATTTAGTATCAACGTACAACTTGGGTTAGAAAACAAAATAGGATCACATGATTTGTGTCATCGACTACATCAACGTCCGCAGTCACTGGTCAAAGCGCTTTCAAACCTAAGTGTCCGAGTTGCATTTTAGAGCCAAATAACCCTGAAACAAAGACAAAACAATAACTGTTTCTTATGCACTAGACATTAGTAATTTAAGAATTCTTCAAGTTGGAGACATCATTATGGCTGGTATATAATTAAATCATTCCAGAATGTGCCCCTAACTTTAGGCTACTCTACCAAAACTGCAGGCTTCTGGGGGAATTTACTGTGGTATAAATTGTTAATCCAAGGCTCCTTCAAACTAATACTGATTATCAATCTCCAAATAAAGTACTGTTAAAAAGCAACAAAGTGAGCCACTAAAACTGATCTGCTAGACACTTGGTGATACAGTGATCATTGGAGGAAACAGGAAAAATATGAAATACAAAACGTTTCAATAATTGGTGTTTAAACTTTTAGCTTTTCTGTCTGTAGTACAATATTAAAACTCTTATCTCCACATTACTGCATATGTGTAGACTATTGGTCTACTAAAAGGAACCACAGCATTAAGTCAATATACACATCCAGCCAAATAGCTGAACAAATAGGTGGAAAAATGCCTGAGACTGCACTTACACTAATTCTTTGTTTTTAAACCTTAACTATGTTTTTTTTTTTTTAATTTGTTCTAATTAGTTATACATAACAGTAGAATGCACTTTGGCACATCATACATAAATGAAGTATAATTCCTTATTCTTCTGGTTGTACATGATGTGGAATCACATCAATTGTGTAGTCATATAAGTTCATAAAGTAATAATATCAGATTCATTCTACTATTCTTCAAACCCTCATAACCACTCCCCTCCTTTCATTCCCTTCTACCTAATCTAAAGTATCTCTATTCTTCCCTAGCCCCAGCCACCCCCATTGTGAATTAGCATTCTCATAGCCGAGAAAACATTCAGCTTTTGGTTTTTTGGGGAACTGGCTTATTTTGCTTAGCATATATTCTCCAGCTCCATCCATTTACTGGAAAACATCATCATTATATTGTTTTTGTAGGCTGAGTAATATTCCATTGTGTATATGTACCACATTTTATTTATCCATTCATCTGCTCTGCTGAAGGACACCTCGGTTGATTCCATAGTTTAGTTATTGTGAGTTGAGCTGCTATAAACACTGATTTGGCTGCATCACTCTAGTAGTTTGATTTTAAGTCCTTTGGGTATAGACCAAGGAGTGAAACAGCTGGGTCAAATGGTGGTTCCATTCCACGTTTTCTGAGGAACCTCCATACTGCTTTCCAGAGTAGTTGCACCAGCAGTGAATGAGTGTACCTTGTTCCAACATATATTGTTGCTTGTATTCTTGATGATTGCCATTCTGACTGGAGTGAGATGAAATTGCAGAGTCCTTTTGATTTGCATTTTTCTAATTGCTAGAGATGTTGAACATTTTTTTCATATGTTTATTGATCAACTGCATTTCTTCTTCTATGAAGTGTCTGTTCAGTTCCTTAGCTATTTATGGATTGGGTTGTTTAGATTCTAATAATTAGATTCAGCTTGTTTTAAACATGACCCGGTTTTGTTTAAGCCATTATGATCAATCTATGTGTATGAGATGGAACACAGTCATGTTGTAAAGATTATGGAATCAAATAAAATAATAACATATTTTATAAGTGTTTGAAAGATCTGAGATGTCTGGAATGTTGCCTCCTAACAGGCAAAGCCCCTAGGAATATTATCTGTTTGTAACGACCTTCAGATAAGCAAAAGGAAAACAGCATAGTGCTCAGCTTTCTATCTCCATGTGGATATTATTTTTAAAAGTCTCAGAAAACATCATACAGAGTAAGAAAGCTCATTGGGGGTAGGCACACAGAATTTGTATTAGAATATTAACAATTTGTATGGAAAAGCATTGTCAGAAGAATGCTACAGGCAGCCTTTTGATGAAAACAATAACCTCTGTGGAAAGGCTTGATAAGCTTTAAATCCCAGCTCAACAATTACCTGGACGTGTGACACTAGGAAATGCATTTAAATTCTTGAGGCCATCGTTTCCTTATCCCTAAGTAACAGAACGTGACGATTTAATGACAGAACATGTGTAAAAGCCCCGACTGTAGTGCAAGAATAAATGTTATTTTCAATGATCCAATTAGAATTTTATATTTTATTTTTATGTACATGTACACGTATAGCCACAGTGGTAATATTTGTCTTGCCTGACCTTTCTAAATCCTCCAGTGCTTATACCAGTAAGTGAATTTTTAATCTTAGTATTTATTGTTAGAATTCAAAGGTCACCGTCTCCAAGCAACCCTGATCATTTTTTGTTACACTTAAAATATGTATGACTGAAATAGAAATCTTAGGTCTAAATATCACTAAACTCAAATCAATGGGGGAATCACCTAAATAACTGAATCAAAAATACATTTTTAAACGCATTCAATATGTTTTAATTAACTATGACTTCTTCAAGCAGAAGCAACAATAGGGCACATAAGCTTGTTTTGATGTCTTTTCACAAGAAACAAAGCCCATTCACTCAAATTATGTGCATTCAAATACATCTGAGGAGAACATATTTATTACTAGTACATTGACAGTTTCTTCCTAAATCTGAAGGTCAGTGTTTGGTACTGCAATCAATATATCACCCTCAGCAGATATCTGGATATGTGCACGTTGAAGTGAAATTCTGTTTACTAGGTCTTCTGCAAGATTAAAAGGAGTCTGTGTGTGCCCTTAAACCCTGGTGAGTCTACGCTAGTTATTCTCACCTCTAAGCAATGACCAGACATTGGCAACACTAGAAAGGGCATGACATCTAGGAGCCAATACTATGCACATCTAGCACCTGCAGTTGGCCATGATGCTAAATGCATTTCTGGAAATACTGACGGATCAACTAAGTGGGAACTTGTAACACACACACACAAATACCTGAAGTTGAAGAGAGGCATATAGAACTAAAGTTGCTAGAACCTTTTGTTTTGTTTGCTTTCCTTTCTTTTGTTTGATGAATTAATATTGTATATAGTAAAAACACACATGTAGGCATAATAGCATTGTTGCTGTTGCATTGAAATTATAATATTCTCATCAATGTAAAAGTGCTATCATGAAATTATTTATTTTTAAAGCAACTAGATTGTATAATGTATTGATAATCTCATGAAGGGGAAGATCAAGGTGATAACATCCTTGCTCACATTCTTGGTCCATAATGGGGGAGAAGTTGAGATTTCAACATTTCAGGTGTTTCATGCTTGTACAAATCATGGACATCAGTGGAATTAACCTACCCAAACTATGCAGGGCCTGTCAATGCTTCCTCTATGAATAGTTAACCCCTATTCTATTTCCCATCATATACTTCAAGACATGACTTCCCCAAAACGCAATGCAATTCAGAAATTTTGTGGTATAGCAAGCTAAAATCCACTACACATATTGCAATTCATCTTTCTAATGCTTTAATCATCAGGTATGTTGACTTCATTTTTAGGTTACTACAACTGAAATCTGACCCATCTATGGAAGATTTATAGTCCCATATTTCAAAATGTTGTGAGAGAGGAGTAGATTCCCAATCTTTTCAATAACTCTTGCAAATTTTCTTATTTGTTTCCTTTGTTAAATTTTCCAGTTTACTCATTTGACCACCTCTGGATGAGGTGTAATGTCCTGGCTTGCTGTTTCTTTCAACAGACATGTTAATTTCTGGAAAATGAAGCCATGTGTAACACACACATACCCAATGCCATATAGACCTGTGCTAAGTTAGTGGATGAATGGATAGGAGAGTAGATGAGTGGGTTAACAAAAAACATTTCTTTTTCTTGAAGCTGAAGATAAAATTCTATAGCTCACTTGAATCCACTTTTCATTAAAGTGGATTGTGATTCTAATTGTTTCCCAAATCACCAGAAAGCATCTGGAAATATGGCAACAGGAAGCAGAGACAGACTCCACTACCCAGGGACAGAACACGAACCCCAAAGGCACACCCCAATGAGCCCCTCCCCCAGCCAAACCCACCTGTGTTCAGTTCCACTCATCTCATCCCTATCAGGGGAGTAATTCATTGATTGGGTTGTGACTTTCACAGCCCAATCATTTTACCTCGAAGCCTTCTTGCTTTGTCTCCCACATGAGCTCTGTGGTGGGGGGGGGGGGACAACTCACATATGAACAACAACAGAATCTGAGCTGTTCTTTTGGCAGGATTTCATAATTCCACCGATCTTTCCATGACACCTTAGGAAGAGCATCTCATCACTACTGAGGTGATGGAGACACACCAATAGTCTTCCCTGAGGCACAGAGAGTTGCTGGTATAAATGACTTATGCATCCGACTTGGTAATTATAGTAGTTTTATGAAGATGCCTTTTTGGCCACTCCTTTTAAATTGTTTTGGATCAATTTGAAATACACTGTTTGCATTTTAAATGATTCTTGGAGTATGGATTAGATTTTGTTTTGTTTTAGGTTTTGTTTTGAACTGTGTCTAGAGCTGGTACACAAAGACTCTCCAAATCAATTAAGTCTATAAAGAGGACAGAATCTTTTCACCGTGATAGATCAAGAAAAATCCTTTTCTCAGAACATTTTCTAATGAATGACACAGTACTGTATGCAAGCATCTTGTGTCAAGATGATTGACTTTCAGTTCATTAACCAGAGAGCTGGGCTCTTCTCACAGAAATAGCTGGCTCTTTCTTAAAAGCTCAGCCCACATCGCAGCAAATATTTGATTGCAGAAAACTAGGTGTGAAGATTTAGAGGAAGAATTCATTACTGATATTAAATACAATTCAATTCATTTAACAATATACCAGCAAGTTTAAAAATAATGGAAATTAAATGGCACTTGTCAGAATAGGTTTTTTAAAGGATATTTTCTGAACTACTTGTTTCAGTTTTTTTTTTCTTTTTTGTCATGTTTATAACAGAATGTGATTCAACAGAGCTGGTCAGTCAAATTAGTTTTCCACATTATTAATATGAACTGCTGAAGTCTTACTAAGTTTGCACACTGAGTCTAGAAGCTCTAAAACTTTCCAGAGATAAGAATTTTAAAAAATAATTTATGTAATTAATGACAGGAAAACATGTATGAACACGTATGTCCTTTTTTTTTTTTAAGATTTCTTTTCACCAGTATGTCTTTAACATACCACTCAGCTTGACTAAAATTGAACAAACATTTTTTTTCTGATTCTAGCCCTCTGCCCCTCGTCCCTCACAACTCCCCAGGGTACATACTTCAGAAAATTAAAGAATTGCAAATTTTTTCTTTGTCCCTTTTAGAAATAAATGGCCTCTTGCCAGCTTCCAAATCAAAAGTATCATTTTCATGAACTTAGGACCCATTCTTTTGAAATGTAACTGTCAAGAGAGGGCCCTCTCTACTCTGTAGGATGTGACTTCTGTAGTGGCAATCAGCACACCAGATGGACTGATGACACTGATGAACCTCTCCCTAAGTTCTCTGGCACTTCTCCACTAGCTCAACCGAGGACTTAAAAAATTCTCCCATGTTGTTTGGGTAGGAGTTAAGTTCAAGCTCTCTTCCCTATCGCATTAGTCCTGACATTTACTGCCAAACTCTTGAGGAAAACCTCCCTTGCCTGTTTAACGTTTCCCTTTGACATTTATAATTTTATTAAAACAAATTGTTTGTTACCTTTTCTACAATTTCTATTTCCTGCCCTTTTTTATTTTCTATGCAAAATTGAGTAGGGTAAAGGATTACGAATATGAGTCCTTTTAAACCCAAATGGTATGTTTTTCTTCCCTTCTCTCTTTTACAATCAATTAAATGTCTTCTCAGGTCAAATGAAACATATTTGTTTACCCGTAAGAGAGATTGTTAAAAATCTGCACAACACATACTTAATACTTGATGTTACAGAAGACAGTTTAGGTGGCACTTAGAAGAGTTGCATTTTATTTTCATTGCCATATATTTAATAATATTTTACATTTAATGTTATATTACTATATATTTTTGTTGTCATAAAAACAAATTGTATTTAAAATATGTGCTCAAGTGTCAGTCCATCTGTGAGAATGATGGTGCAAAGACACCTTCCCACAGGCACAGGACCCTGTGATAGCTCAGATCCTTGGCCATAGGCTGGGAAATTCAACCAAGTAAAAATTAACAACTATTACAAATTTCAAAATCCTTGAAGCTTGAATTCTGTGTTAAAAATTATTTGCTCATAGGTAAATTTAATAATTGAGGTTATGAGTTTATTAATTTTTCATCTCAAATATTTATAAAAGCCAACTACTGGTCAAAAGTACTCTTGTTCTGGAATGAGAGGGAGAACAACAACAACAAAAAAAACTATAAAGACAAACTTTTCTGATGATATCATAATCCAAAGGGCCCCAAACTGTCATCACACCAGATGTACTACTAAGACTCCTTGGAAAGACATTCAATTAATAGAAAGAAAGAATACAATGTGAAGAAACATCAGAATTTATCAACAGAGAAGGGAGGAAAGACAGTCCTGGCAAGAGACCCAGCCCCCAGCTCTGTCTGGGAGCAGAGATGGAACACTGTGGCATTTGGGGACAAGGAAAGGATAGAGCTGTTTTTTGGAATGAAAAAAATGAGATTAAATCCTCATGCATTGCCAATGACTTTAGAATTAGCTTAGTTTAGATTTATCTTTCTGTTTATGGTTTTCTAGCTTTTGTTTCCTTTAATTTTTAATTTTTAAATTTCTTCTATATCTCTTATAAAGAGTCATAACCATTTTTATGTAGTTTTGGAATTTTTTGCAATATTATGTGACAGTCTCAGATTTACATTTAGTATATTAATCATAAAATTTAACTTAGTTTTACCATCTTTTAAACCTCTACATTAAATTGCAATTGACACAAAATAAATCACACCTCATTTTTAAAAGCCACTAACACAATGTATTCATCATCTCAAAGGTTTTCTTGTGCCCCTTTGCAAATCCTCCTTCCCACTTCCCCAGCAAACCCTGGTCTGCTTTTGTCCCTGGATTATTTTGCATTTTCTAAAATGTTATGCAAATGAATCATACATTAAACACTTTTTGGCACGTAGGCTTCTTTTCAAAGTGTAACTATTTTGAGATTTCCCCACATTCTTAGTACATTACGGGTCCATTTTCTTATTACTGAGTTGCAATCTATGGTGAATTCATGCCTCCACGGTCTTTCAAGCGACTGTTGATAGACAGCAAATACATGTGTAATGATCACTGTAGGGCCATGCACTTCCCTCTCTCTCTGCAAATACCCACAAGTGGAGTGACTAAGTCCTAATGTAGGTCAATGTTCACTTATTTAAGTAATTGACAAATTATTTGCCATTTAAGTTCCATTTAAGAGGAGGTGGGTGGGAGTCCCAGATCTTCCATCTCTTCCCATGAGTATTTTAAGCTTTATTCTAGTACAAAAGTGATGGTTTTTTTTTCTCTTATTATTGATAGTCAAAGGTTTTTTACATGTTGTGGGTAAACATCGTTCATCAGATTTTCTCCTAGAGTGGGACATTTTTAAATTCAAGTCAAGTCTTCCAAAGGGGAGAAATTTCTAATTGTGATGAATTTAAACGTACAACATTGTATGCAACTTTTGGCCACTCCCATGGACAGTATAATTAGCCCATTTGAAATTGTTCTTCAGCTCACTGATGCTCTGGTCATTTATTTATTGGTGTTCAGCATATGTTCCTAGTGTTTCATTGGTAGATCCTGTTGCTGTGTCTTCATGAGCTCCATAGCAAAGTCAATCTTCTATTCATTCCATCTAGCATATTTTTTCATCTTAGACACACTGTTTCATTGGAAAATATAATTGAGTCTTTGTTATACATTCTATGTCTCTACCTATGAATATATAAAATAGAATTGTAATTTCTGTTTTGATGTGCTTGTCTGCTAATTCTAACATCTGTGTGGGTGTTTGCTGCATGGATTTCAATTCTTGATTTTTCTTCTCATTATGGATTGTATTAAATGGAAAGCTTTTAATTTCTTTTCTTTCTGGAACTTAAAAAAAAATTCCTTTATATATTAATGAGATTCGTACAGGGATACAGTTACTACTTGGACCAGTTTTACCTTTAGGAATTGTCTGATACAGATGGTTAGGTAGTAACCCAACCTTTTTCATTTCAGGGTTTTTTCCTACTGTTGAGGCAAGACTCATCTCTGTTCCCTGCAAGCAGACTGTGCTATGAACATAAAGTCATTCGAGCCAGGCTGGTGGGAGTAGGTACCAATTCAGGTCCTGTGTGAGCACTGGGTTCCATTCCTTGTAACTCAGTGGATCTTCCCCTTACTGGGGGATTTTCTCATGTGCATGCCCTGATCAGACCTCTGTGGATTTCCGAGGAGGACTCTCTGTTATCTAGGCTTCCTCTCCATACACCTTTCTCTCAGGTAGTCTTATCTACCTTTCCAGTTTCCAACTCCAACTTCTGGATTTTCCTTATGAAACTCTCTCATCAATTATGAGAAGGCACAGTGGAGAGAAACAGGAAATAAGGCAATGCCATTTAGGAGCCAGGAGGAGGAACAAAAAAGATAAGCCACCAACACACCATGAATTGAAAAAGATGGCATCATGGTGAACCATGCTTTGGAGTCTTGCAACACATGGTGTGCCCAAAGCTGAAGAGAATGGGAGCTTCCTCAGCTCATGGCTTCTGTTGAAACACAGGGACCCTTCAGTTTCTCACTTGCTCTGTGTTTTCCGACTCTCTTTTTATCTCTTCTCTTCAGTTAGTTCTTTAACTTTCTTTTCTCCTTTTTTATTTTCTATTCAGTTTCTGCTACTGTTTTGCTTCCTCTCCCCTCCAGCATTGCACTTCTGCCAGTGTAAATACCTGAATTGTTTATCTAAATTACAACCCTCTACCGTCGTAATCTATTCATTATCCCATATATATACATATATATATATATATATATATATATATATATATATATATGATATATATACACACAGACTTTTAAACTACAGCTGTTGTAATAAATAATTTTATTTGAAATTAGCTTTTCAATATTATGACAGAAGAATAATAATGCACTTACTACTTTATAAAAGCCTAGAAAGTTGTAAAAATCTTAACTGTGTGCATTAGAAATCCCTCCATAAAAGATTTCACTGGTGCTTTTTCTATTTAAAAAAAAGGGAAACATTTCCTTACTCATGATGGCAAATCAATTCTCAGTGCTACTTTAATTTTTTGTCTTTCTTTGACTATACGTTTGTCTTATGTCTTGAAAATATTAGAATTTAGAATCCTCTGATAAACCCCACATTTTACATGACATTCATACAAAGAACATTTTTTGTTTCTTCATAAACTACTGAAAATAAAATGATTTTAAATAATTTGTAGAAATAAAAATAAGGTACAATTAATGAATTTATTTTTTTTCAAATAATTTTATTATTTATTCATTTTTGAGCATGTTTGAAAAGAAAGACCATTAATTTTTCCATTATAGAAAGTTGTCTTCAAGCAAAGATAGATTTTTTTTTTTTCTGTGCAGTCAGGAGAGAACCCAGGGAATTGTGAGTGATAGGCAAGTACTCTACCCCAAACCCAGATGTCCAGATCCATGGATGACTTTTAAGTAGAGATTGACACAGCCCAGTAAGTGTAGCTGTTATCTTCTTTAATAACTTGGATTTTGACTTCTAGTCTTCTAATCCCAGAAAATAGATTCTTCATAGCAAAGTGTATGCAGTGATATAAAGTTCCTGGTGCTCCAGGTTGATCCTCTGAGAATCACGTGGACAATCTTTTTTTTTTTTACACCCCACGTGGACTCCCATCTTCCAAGGAGTGTCAGGCACCACATGTTTCAAGTTATTTGTGCTGTGAGCTCAGCCTTCATTGACTGGAACAGTTTCCCCTCCTCCCTCACTGGCTCACTCTTCTTATGATTTTATTTTCCCAGTGAATTTTTGGTCAATCAATGATTACCAAACCATGGTGGGTTGAAAGTAGTCATAGTGAGGTATTTTATTATAAAAATAAGTTTATTCTATAAACTTTTAAATGCTTTGAATTTTTTAAAATAAATTGCACAAGAGCCTTTAATGTACACACAAATTCTTAAGGAGTTGGTAGAATCATTGTGATATTTCTGTTCATGTGGCAGGTACTGAACTTGTCTGTTACACACATATTTTAAATATTTTGGTACATTTTGAAAGAAATATTAACTAGCAAGATGGAAAGTAAGTGCAATAGAATGTGAGATTGAAATTCATGTGTGGAAATGCAGACTTTGAAGAGAGTTACATATGTTCCTGTTCCCTTAGGCAACTTACGCTAACTCAGCCAGCAGTAGAAGGCAGATGGATCATATAGACAATGAACATGGTAGAATTCTGGGGTTTGAAGTTTTGACAAAGACAAACTATTATCAAATAATGAATTTGTCAGGGAAATCTTCATCATTAGATATATGTTCCTTCAATTTTGGTAAAGAAATCAAATTGTATCACAATTATTGTACACCATTAAAATATTTGGATTAACCTTACAATGTTCTTAAATCTGTGGGTTTTGGAGCATGTGTACAAGCCACATTAATTGCTATGCCATCTTATTTGCTAAATGGAGAAGCTGTGTTTATTTCAACTACATCTTCTTGAACAAAATGTTACCTCTTTCTCCTAAAAATTTGCTAAAAGTATTTGTTATCAGGTTTAAAAATGTCCCGGGTGTTGAATCTACAAACTGGTTGGAAACAGAAAAAAAAATCTTTATTTTAAGAATTACATTTTTGGTAATTTTTTTAATAGTTTATGACAATCTGAACAAAATGAGAATTTTTTCTTCTTTTGTAGCCTCACCTTTATTCTTATATTGGATCTCTAATTTTTCAGTCAGGGCAGCATCCAGAATTTTGCTGTCATATAAAACAAGCCTGCAACATTCTATTTTTCCATTTCTGTTTATACTCAATTTTTTTTTATGATTTTTATGTTTTCTACTAACTTCATGAACTAATTTGTTTTAAGATGAAGCTTAAAATTAATTAAAATATGATTTCTTATTTAGGTGAGATTACTTTATTTAAATGGTGCATTCCCAACATATGCTTTGAATCTAAGAGAAATAGTTGACTTTCAGAAGAAATATTGTAAAAATGTAAAGAACAACTAAAAAAGAAAAAAAAAATTATCTAGTTTGGTTTCAATATAATGAGATTGATATTTAACCTTGAAATAATAGATATATTCTCCAGTACTTAGTATTCTGAGAGGTACTTGGAATAAAGTGAGATTTTATCACTTCAATCTTAAAATTACCCAAATAAATTTTGGAGTAAAACATGAAAATATAATTATCAGTTACATTATTTTTTTTCTTTCTCTATTAAGCAAAAGTCGTTTAAATATATATGGAATCAAAAATGATAAATTTAATGATTCCTGTTTTAAAATTCTGAGAGTGTTTGGGGGGTTTAGTTATTGTATTTCTCTCCTATTTTGTGCACTTGCTCTACAGCAATGAATAACTTGTATACCATTAAATCATTATAAGTAATACAGATCACATGCTTTGGCCAATTAATAAAATGGGTGCCTCAACTGTCAAAAAAATTATCTAGAATTTGTTCAAGATTTCAAGTGTCAAAAATTGTCTTTCTTTCATCGGATTATGACTGATTTTCCCTTGGTAATGTCGTTTCTGAATCCATACTTTCAGATATTTTCTTGGCTGTGAATGACTCTGCTCTGCACTTTCACTGCTCCCTGGGATTTGGAACTTGATTCTTTTGTCTCCTTTAGGTCTGCTTGCCTTCCAAACTCAGCGTCTTCCATTGTCTCAGATAGCCACTGCTGTCTCCAAGATGAAGTTCTTTGACTCCTCTTCCCTATACTACTTCAGATGATATATTTCTGGACCCGAATTGGCTCTGTATACACAGAGATAAAAATTTAAACACTTTTGGTCTTTTAAATCTCATAATTTTATGTGAAATAATGTTTATATAATAATAATAATATAACCTGAGGAAATGCAAATTTGATATTAGCTATTAAGAAGTGTATGCCCTGAATGCACCCCCCCCATCTTTACATACTTATTAACTCAAGGTTAAGTGAGTACACTTGAAGGATGATAATAAGTGGAGTCTTTGTAGTTCATGTTCATTGTTCTTCCAGTATCATTTTATAGAAACTGGAAATAGAAAATATTGGATTGTTGCGATGCCTAACTGAATACCACAAATTTTATTTTGATTTATAACTCAGAGGATAAAATTATTTTATTACTCTGTTATTTTCATATTGAAAAACTAGATCTAATATCAGAAGTCATTGTTATAATGAAAATATGTTCATATGTGAATACATTAAATAAGCATATCAAAGAGAAGGCATCCACTGTACTTCAACTTAATTCAAAAGACAATTTGCTGGTTATATTATGTATTGAAATAGATAAATATCATCTAAACTCATGTTTTGACAGGAAATTTAAAAAGAAACCCTTTATTCTATAATCACCCGTGACAAGATTCTTATGTATTTTCCAGGATTGGCATTTAAATGTTTTATAATTCAAAAGCTTCACTTTGCTGCTTCCTAACAGCAACTCTGTAAGGTCTCTCCACAACTCCATCAGAGGATGAAGGGAAGGCAGGCAGAGCAGGGTGAGGAAGAGTCAGCTGCGACCAACAAGGAATGCATCCTTCTCACTTCCTTGAAGATTTCTAATTCTAGAATGGATTTCACATTTTAAAGTTCACCTGAAATCAGGTGGAACACAAACAATTTACAAATATAGAAGCTTAATACTTGAACACAAGATCTATATGCTGTGTATGTGTAGGCATTCAGGCAGGTATTTCTGTATATCAACAAAGCTTATATATAATAACTGACAAATGTTCTTTCCTTTTTATAAAAGTCTTTTATTTTTTCTAAAACCACACTAGATTATTATTACTCTTCATCGCATACAAATAAGTGAACAGAAATAGAAGTCATTGCTCTCTAAAAAGATAATTTTATTTGTGTATTATCTTCTACTGACTTGCTCATTTACCACCTCAATATCTTGAGAAATAGAGAACTTCCTTAAGGATACTTCAGCCTGTTCCCACGAATTTGTTATTTCCATTTCTTTAACTGCTCCCATTACTTGATTGATTCAATTTCAAGTGTCATTTAAAGTCCTCTTTTCCCCTTAGTGCAGGGAAGATCTGGTGCTTGAGTGGATGGGTCAGAGGTGGCCCACTAGGTTTGATGTCTGGAGGTTGTGGTTGGGAGCTCTTCTCCCAGAGGAGAAAGTGATGTCCCCAGCTGACTACCAACGTGAGCTCCTAGTTATTTCCCACACTGGTCATAACTGCTCTTAGTTTTGATGTATCTTCCTTAATGTGTTGCTCACTTTCTGGACGAGATATTTTAATTCTGAATCTCTTTGAGCAAAATATACTTTACATTAAAAATAACTTGTGTTACCCTTGCCATACCAACTACAGCTCTTTCCACTTTCAGCTCTCTCAAACTTCTTAAGCCCCTGTTCTGTGTCTCAGGTACTGCTAGTCCAATGGCTGACTAATGTGAATCAAAATATATTCCCATCAGCTTGATTTAGCTGAAGGGGTTATATGATGTCATTGTCATTCAGATTTTTCTGAAGAAGAAAGAGTGGAGTGGGTCACCTACTCAACATTATGTGTTTCCCCAAATGAATGCACTGGCCACTGTTCCTTTTATAGCCCTTGCTCTGCTGAAGGAGGGCTGAATTGTAATATTTAATCAAGCCATTCTGGGTTATGGCTGTACCTTCAGCTCTTTGCTCTGTGAACTTGGATTGTGGGGCTGCCTAAAATCCTGCCAACATTCAATTAAAAGTGATGTTGGAAATGTCCAGGTCAACTAATCACAGGGTAAAATTTCTGTTGATCCAACTGGACTAAAGTTCTTTGAAATCATTGATTGCTTTCTAATAATATTTGTATCTTTGAGGTGACAATTTGGGAAAAGCATATATATTGTTAAATGTTTAATAGAAGATAAAGATGTTTAGATCATTTCAGAACCTTGGTTGACTAATGCATTTTTCTTTGTTGATGTCATGAATTTCATGTACTGTGAGCATTTGTTTTTATTTTTAAAGATTCAGAACAATAGGACTCTAAACAGCTTTAAAATTCAAAAATATGTGACCAAATAATTGGATGGATAATTCTATGAGGATAAAATTATAACAAGCAAGATGGACTATTTTTTGAAAGAAATAACCAAGAGCAAGAAACTAAAATCACAAAAAAATGCACTAGTTTATTTCACCATAAAAAGATATGCAACTAACCACTTGCTAAGTAACAATGATTTTTCCAAACATAAACAACACATATACTGTATCTAATATTTAATATAAGAATGGTTAAAATCATAAAGCAGATGCAGTCTCTTATTTTAGGATATATTATATGTCTCAGTTGTTGAATATACATTAAGGCTCTTAGCATCTTCACTATGTAAAATCAAACAAAGATGGAACATCCAAACTAAAGAGGGGACAAACGTATGATATGAGAAGATGGAGTAAAATTAATTGTATTAGTTATTTGGAGTAGTTTAGAGGGCTGTAAAAATGGATTTAACATAATCATCTCAATGGGTATAAAAAATATTTAGCAAAGTCGAACAGCCTTTCTTGAGATGACAACAAATTAGGTATACTAGAATTATCTCAAAATATTCACATAAAAAGCCCAGTTAAAAGGCACACTGATGACATTATATTTAATGATAAGCAAATTGAAAGCTTTCACTTTAATATATGGAAAAAATCCAGGGTGTTTAGTTGTTACATTTCAGTTCAACATTGTGCTAGAGATTGCCATCAGGGCAACAGAGCAAGAAAACTAAAGTCATTTGGACTGGAAAAGAAGGGGTAAATTCTCTGTTAAGGACAAAATGTTCATATGCATATACACTTGTATGAAATAGATGTATATTTATATGTAAGTTTTACATATATCTTTATAAACATATGAAAATTCTAAGGAATTCACTGAAAAGCAATCAGAACTAATAAAACAATGCATCATGATTGCAGGTTCTAAGACATAATAATAATAATAATAATAACATAATGAATCAAGTAAGTGAAAAGAAAATCCACAGAATAAAAAAATTTGCAAATCATATATGTTAAGGAACTTGCATCTAAAATGTATAGAATAGTCATAACTCAATAATAAATGCAAACAGGATTGTTTGTAATAAAAGGAATATGCATTTAAATAAACATTTCTACAGCAAAGGAGACAAACAGCAAGTAAAATCTCAATGTCATTAACTGACAAGGAAATACAACTCAAAACCATAATGTGATGCCATTTCACACACTCTGAAATGGTGATAATCAATATGATAAAGGATAAATGAGAATGTGGAGAAATCAGAATTCCCATACACCCACTGTTAGGAATGTAAAATGTGTATGTAGCCCCTTGGAAGGCAATGTGAAAGTTCCTCAAAATATGAGTCTTACATGCTCAGAAAATCCTGAGTGTTTACTCAGGAAGTATGGGAATACCTGTTCACACCAAAAGTTGAACATTAATGTTCCTAACATCACTGTTCCAAGTGGCCACAAGAAAGCAACAACATCAGATGGTGAGTGGATAAGTAGATGTGATATGTGCGTAAGATTGCAGCTTTTCATAAAAAGAAATAGAGTAGTGACATTCTACAATGTGTCACCACTGGATACATACATTACTGAATGAACCTTGAAAACATCGCTAAGTGAAAGAAGCTAGCGACCACATACCACATGGTTCCATGCAGAGGTAGTCCCTGACTTAGGAGGGTTTCACTTCCAATGTTTTAAAGCTACAGTGGTGTGAAAGTGTTATGAATTCAGTAAACACTGTACTGTGGATTTTGAACTTGGACCTTCTCCTTCACCTGCTAGTGATATGTGATATGATGCTTTTTTGTGGTGCCAGGCAGCAGCAGCAAACCTGAACTCCAAGTCAGCCAGATGAGCATGAGGGTTAACAACAATATTTGCTACAGTAAACTGTATTGCTGAGCTACAAGGTTCAACAGAGTAGGTAAAAAATATATTTTTAAATTTACTATGCATCAATGTATGATGGGATTATTGGGACATAATCTATTATAAATTGAAGGGGATCTGTATGTGAAAAGTCCAGAATAAGTAACTATAGAGAGGTATAAAGTAGACTAGTGGTTGTCTGGGGGAGGGAGGTACAAGATCATAGAGTGGTCAGGCAAATAAGAGACAGATTTCTTCCTGGGATAAAACAAACAAACAAATAAAAAACAAAAACAAAACAAAAAAAAACCCCAAAACCCAAAACATTCTAAAATGAGGTTATGATGATGATTTATAACATGGAGATTATCTAGTAAAAATAATGAATCAAACCATTTAATCAGGTGATTTACATAGAATGCATGCTATATATCAATAGAGTAGTTTAAAATAAAAGAAATGAAAGGGGAAAAAAGATATTGCTAGCATTACCACTAAGGAAGTGAGAATGTATTGTCAATGCATGAGCTTAGCGCACGGCTTGGCACGTTATGTCCTACTACTTAAAATGCCTCATTAGATGTTCTATAATCAGTTTACTTGTAAAAATTCAAACTCATTGTGGTTATCATAATTCATGACAGAAAATATTTTAAAAGGGAAGTGAATGTACCTTTTTGTTTGAAGTCAAAATTGAGTAAGTCTGAATGAATTATTGGACATCTGCTTGCTCAGCCTTTGGAAGAGGTCTGGGGCCCTTTGTATAACTTGGGTGAAGAAGATGGGTTGGTATGCACAACAGTTTAGGATTGCTAACTCTCTGTGCTCAGTGAGCACTCTGGAATCACGCTATGAAATTTCCCAAATTAGGGACACTCAGAAAATATGGCATATAGACAGAAAATTTTGAGAATATGATTATGCTGTGGTTCAACACAAGTAACCTATAATTTATATGGTTGACTTGAGAGAATATTCAGTGGAATCTAGCCTTTGGCTAGATGCATAAAGTGACATTATGTGTGAATGGGGCATCTTGCCATTTCCTTTTTCATGGGGAATTTTAGCCAAGTCCACATTTCCCCATTTTGATTAACCATGATGAATAATAACTGAGAATCATCCTCAGCAGTCAGCTTTGAGCATTACTTCAGCTATCCAGAATTGCTGCAGAACAAACTTCAGGTAACTTTTATGATCATGGCAATGAATGAAGTAAAACTTTTGATTACACAAATAACCTTTCTGGTAGTCTTCTTTGACTAGTTAACAGGGCAAGTTTCTTATATACTAATAGTAAACTATCAAAAAAGTTAAGTATTTCTGCCAATTACTTTGGCTGAACTTGACATTTGAAAGATTATTTAAAAAGGACAATGGTTAAGGGGGACTGGTATGCCATCCTTACTGATTCCTTCAGTATTAATTTTGGAGTCCAGCTGAACAGCTTGGATTCAGGCAGACTGGATTCCAGCATGTGTTTACTGCAATGCCCCAAAGATGCTAGAAATCAGCTGCCCAGCTGTCATAATTCAGTATGACAAGACATGGGCTTGACAATCACGAAGGTAGTTTATGAGAGCTGTTCATTTATAATATCATATCCCCAGAGGAAGCATCACAGAGGTGTGGCAAACTGTAATCACCCAAAAGACAAAAAGAATCTTCTCCTCAAATGTAGCTTAAATGCAAGGATTTATTTAAGTCTGAAATTCCTGGAGCAATTGTGGACATTCTTTAAACTTTCAGAAATGGGTTATCTCTCACTGACCCTTCCATTAAGTGAGAATCTCAGTTACTAGCAGGCTGCTCAGATTTAGAGAAAATCTCATTCTTCAAAGAATTCTGTTGATACTGATTCCCAACAGACCAGAAAGCTACCTGAATTTCAATGGAGGCTCAGCCAAAACAGCATTTAAAGTTTTACAAAAGACTAAGGCTCAGGCAGTCTTGCTGGGTTCTTGTGAACTGATAGTTCCTGTAATATTAGCAGAATATGCAAAGAGCATACACATAGACTGGTGTCTCACACAAAAATCACACAAGGCTACCAGCAGAGAGCTCTTGGGGTTTTTACACTCGAAAATCTGCCTAATGCAATTCCTTAGCATAGCTCATATGAAAGACAATTGCTAGCTTCTCTCTGGAGGGTAGTTGATACTACTGCATTAGAAAATTTGGAGAGCAGAAATACCAATACTCATAATGTCTGAGTGATTATGGAGAGACTTTTGAGCCCAGCAAAAGTCACTCATTTAGAGGAGGTGTTATTTTCAAGATCATATACCTAAGGGAATCCAAGAGCAAGGCATTGTCTATACAGGCAAGTTGCTCTACTGCTGGTAAAACAGTTGTGCAAACATCCTAACACCTCTTTTCCTTCATTGTTATCTTACAGCTATGTCTGGTTCTTTGATGAGAAATTCTTTGCCTGGTTTTTTTGATTGAGAGCACCTTGCTGTGTGTTGATCAACAGTAATATTCCATGCAGAAGGCCAATCTCAAAAAGTAAGGAGTGGGAAAGTCAGCAGAGTGTGTGCAATGGAGAATTCAAATTAGTGTCCTGCTCCTTGGGAAGTGTTAGGATATTTATAGAACTTTAGTTCATAACCAATGGCCTCACTATAAGGTCAGGCCAGAGATAACAAGAAAATGATAAGAATAAAAGTCCACTCTAATGAGGACACTATATTACAAAAATTTCTAAGGGAATTTGGAGTATTCAAGTGAGCTCTGGGTGTATATACTTTAAAGTCAAGTTTTCAATGCAGAGGGGGATCAGAATGCTAAAGCAGAAGTCTTAGCCGCCCTTGTGAAATGGGTGCACCCATGTGCATGAGCTGTAATCACTTGATTAGGGTATACAGCATACCTCTTTGCACCTCCTGCAACCACTACATGATAAAAACACCTTTATCAACATCAGTAGAAAAGGAATTAGTTAAAAATTACCATAGGTGTAATTTCCTGAGGATATCTACCAATGCACAGGAGACAAGTGGATTGTATTGAGGGTCTGGCAGAAGCCCTAAGGAACGGGTTACAGCAGTGTATTAACTGGGATTAAGATTTATACCCTAGGATCTTCTTAGTCTGTAATAGAAGGAAAAAGATAATTCAATCTGAAAATTTAAAAAGTGATTTCCCTAAATTTGAACTATGTGAATATATTTATTTTGATTAAATCAGATAGTCTAATGTTACTGGTTTATGAAAATGGTGAAAAACATAATATTGTGGAAAAATACTATGTACGATTCTTATCATTGAAACCGTGCCTTTGGTTAAATTTAGAATAGTCAAGTTGCACAAATTAGTTGATTGGCCATATTTGAATGTTTTACTTTCTTCACTAAGTTGTTGGTAGATTAAATATGAATGAATGAATGAAAGAATGATGGAGATATCACTGGAAATTTTTCTGAGATTATGAGGAGGAAATAAGATGAAAAAAAAAAAGGATTCAAGGATGAAATTGCACTTCATTTCTTTCTTGTTTACTTTTATTGTGAGGGTGGGTGGTAGCAGGGATTTAACCCAGGGGCACTTAACCACAGAGCCACATTCCCAGACCTTTTTATTTTTTTTAATTGGAGACAGGGTCTCACTAAATTGCTGATGGCCTTGCTAAATTGCTCAGTCTGACTTTGAAGTTGCGATCCTCATGATTATTTTTTTTATTAAAAATTCCTTATTAATATTTAAGAGCAAATGCATAAATAGTGGTTTCATAAGCATGCCTACCTTACCAGCCAAAGGTTATGTGGAGATTTTTGGAACTGGTCTTGATGTTCAGCATCAGGACAAAAGAACATTATTAAAAGCTTATCATCATGCTTTGCCTTGGTAACCACATAGGGGTCCTAGAAAATTGGTTTGTGTCCAGTCAGTTAGGAGGAATAATAATGCCAACAATAAAATATTTCATGAATGAATAAATGCTTTAGGAAAGCACCATGTCAATCAACAACATGGGGGTAAGGACTCGTACTTTTGTTATTCTAATCACTTGGAGTCTAACACTTCTGCTTATCAATGGTCAGGAGTTCTGTGAACCTAGTCTAGGAAGATATATTTATGGGAACACATGATAATCCTGAATTAAGAAAGATGACAATGGACACTTGGTGTGGTTCTAGTCATATTCCATAATGAACAGGATGCTACACATTAAAAATATTTTTTTTCTACTCATTCTCTAAATCTTGTTTACGCTCCAAGTATTTGGGTGACAAATTACATGTCATTGTATTGATGTTAAAAATTTTCTGATTTAGATAATTATGTTGTGGTTATATAAAAATATTCTGAATCTTGAGATTTATGCTCTAAACTAAAGACTCATGATGGCTTTGAAACAACGTTTCAGAAAAATATATTCTATGCATGTATAAATATATGTATATACTTTTACACCCACATAAATAGAGAAGAGAAAGATTTCAAGCAAATAGGTCAATAGGTAAAATGGATAAAACAGATAGATAGGATATAATCAAAATGGGCAAAAATATGAACAATCTTGAATAAAGATAAAGGGTAAGGAGAATTTATTTCAGTGTTTCTGCTATTTTCTCTGGGTTACAGTTACGTATACTTTAGAAATTTATTCCCCCAAAGCATAATAATTTGTGACTAGGTAGACTTTTTTCAGGAAAAAAAATGATCCAATTTAAAATAATCATCATATAATCATCCACATAAGCAATAAAACAATTTGATAGGGTAAAACACCATTTATGATTTATACATTCTTAGATATGTAACCTTAGAGAGAGATTTAATGTGAAGAAGAATATGCACAAAATATCTACAGTAAATAATTATATTTAATGAATTAAAATGTCTCCTGAAATTGGGAAAATGGAAAGAATATTCTGTATCACAATATATAATCCCACTTACAATTGATGTTTGATTCTGTGCTATAGGAATTTTTAAAGCTTTAAATTTTTGTAAAGGAGGAAATGCAACTCTTCAAAAATGACATAATTACATGTGGAAAAACTTTAATAATTACAGAATAACTTTTAAGTTTTGAATATAATACTTTTTGAGTGTAGGATCCATAGGCCAAATTTAATCATATTTTTATATATTAAATTCAAACACATGAAACATAAATATAAAGAATATTGTCTTTTACATTAGCATAAAAAATAAGTAGCATGAACTGGATGTGGTGGGACAGGCATGTAAGTCCAGTTACTCAGGAGGACGAGGTAAGACAAGTGTGAAGTTCTGGACCATCCTGGATAACTTAGTGAGACCCTGTCTCATGGTGGAAATAACTGAGTGATAACAATACCCTTGGGTTCAGTTCTCATACTAACAAACAAAACAAAGCAAAACAACAACAACAACAACAACAAATACACACACACACACACACACACATATATATATATACACATACACATATATATCTGTATGTATATATATACATACATATATACCAAAAGACATAAACCTATACAGATGAACTGAAAAATATTATTGAGAGAAGTTAAATAAGATATAACAAATTAAACAATATATCATATTAACCGATTAGGAAACTCAATATTATTGAGCTGTCAGTCCCTCCAAAATTGTATAGATTTGATGTAATCTCAATCACCAATCCCATTAGAAAACTTGTCAAAAGTGACAAGCTTATTTTTGAGTTGATATGAAAAAGTAGAGTCAAGAATAGCCAAAACCATTTTTTAAAAAATAGAGCTGGAGGAATGAAAAAAAAAATTAGTTATCAAGGTGTATTATAAAATACAGAAACTAGGACAGCATAGAGTTGGTACGAGTAGAAGTTGATATTTTGATAGAATAGAGTCTGAAAACAAACACAAATATATTTCTTGCAATATTGCTTCAAATTAAAGTGGGGAAACTTAACTTAAAATAATTGTTTTTTGATTAATTTGATATTCACATTTATGTAGAATAATCTTCACCCAAATTGTCAACATTAACTTAAATTAAAAGTGAAACAAAATAAACTTCCAATATAAAGGAATAAGGCAGAAAGTTTGTAAACTTCACATTTTTAAAATAGCATAAAATTGCTATCCATAAATTAAATTTAATTTCATTATAAATAATAAGTTCTCTTTGCCACAATCTTCAGTTAATCAAAATGCAAGACCCCCAAATTAGTATGAATACGTGTATTAGATACAGATGTTGTGCTAACCTGTAGTGAAACAAATTGAATAATGGTCTCCTATAAAACTAAGTAGGGAAAAACAAACAAACAAAGAAGCTAATGTTTAAAAGAAGTATGGAGGTATCTCACAAGAGAGAATGGACAAATATCAAGTTAACAGATTCATGACATGATGAGTATTAGGTAGAAAACAGAAACAAAAACATCAAAACCAGAGCACTCTTGAAAGAACTGCTAAAATCAAATCAACTATGAATTGAATGATATGACTACTTTGGAAACTGTTTGACATTCCTCCTAAATCTGAACATATTCATGAATCTTTGAACACCAAACATTTTCATTCATAAGCAAACTCATGATAAAAATCGTGAAGATATATTTATGAAGAGACATATTTATAAAAAGACAAGTATGAACAGGGTCAGCATCTCAATGGGAATCAATGTGTACATTTGTTACTTTAAACTGTTATAATTTACAATTATTTATTATGCCACAAAAGATAATTCTGTAGATCTCCACTCCCCAGAGGTGGCTATGTGTCTCTTCTGGCCATCAGGAAAGGAAATGTGGCTCTACCCCAAAATATAATCATATTGAATTCTTAAAGCATGCAAAGAAGGCAGGAATTTTGTCAAGGTTTTAAGCTATCCAACCCAATATTAGGAATAAAATATAGTACTGCTCCTGAGTTTGGACAGTTAAATTGATTTTTTTTTTATTTGAGAAATCATATGTAGAAAGTGTTCAGAGACTTGAAAATTGCATTATTGATACAACTTTTCCGTATGACTACATATTTGGGGAAAAATACTATTTCTTTTCTAATGACTTTTCAATTACATTTTAACCTATTCTTTTATGGGTGTTATAATTAATGCAGATTATAAAGGGGAAACCAACTACTCCTTTCTTGCATTTTCCTCTATTATAGTTGCAGAGAATCAGAATTTTACAAGCATAAATTTATTATAATTCATGGTAACTCTGAATTTATTTTGGGTATAGAGATTATCATGGTTGTATAAATATTAAATAAAATATTTGGAAAGGAATTGAGAAATCACAAATGCCTAGTTACTATAAGGGAGTAATGTTAAGGTTTCCTTTATACATATGCTTTTGTTCTCCTGCAGTTGTAGAAAATGCATGATGTGTGAGAATAAAAAATGTCTTCCTATTAAAGACACAAGATGTCACTAATATATGGGGAATTATAGGTGTAATCATAACATTTAAATGTATTTTGATGATATAATATGAGGACACTGTAATTTATATTTTTCACATTAAAAGTCCAACAGAAAATAAATTTTTTTCTGTTAAGATGGAACAAAAGTTTAAAAACAAAAAATTATAGATATATCCAAATTTAGAATAACAGGACATTTTCTCATAAAAGGACAAGATTCTGGTTCCATTGAATAAGATAGGACCAGGAGGGCTGGGGATGTGGCTCAAGCGGTAGCGCGCTCGCCTGGCATGCGTGCGGCCCGGGTTCGATCCTCAGCACCACATACAAACAAAGATGTTGTGTCCGCCGAGAACTAAAAAATAAATATTAAAACTTCTCTCTCTCTCTCTCACTCTCTCCCCTCTCTCACTCTCTCTTAAAAAAAAAAAAAAAAAAAAAAGATAGGACCAGGATATACACAATTTTCATTACAATAAACAGTGGGAACAGCAGCCTGTGAACTGCTGGAATCTCATTTAGGACATTGCTTGCAACCTCCTTTTTTTCAGTGATGCCTTAGGATGGCCCACCCCCATGCTTTCACTCCTTTTTTGATACACAGTGTGCTGTGATTTACATATGTTACCAGGACAACAGGTCTACAGCCCTCATGGGAGAACTAAGGCGCCTGATTAGAGGAAGTGAAAAGACATCTAGGAGAACATCAGCATCCAATGTTCAAGTTCTCATCCACAAGTGCTCATGCAGGTTCAAAATAACCCTAGCCACACATAGCTAAAATCCCCCAAACCTCAGACTTCATAGGCTAATTAGGAACACAGACTTTGCACTCAGTGCTGCATTCAAATCCATGTCTTTGTCTATCACCCCTTTTTTATTACCCCCTTTTTTTTATTACCCCTTTGTTCAGCCTTGATTTTCTTGTCTTTCCCATGTACCCTGGAGTCTGTATGGACTAGGGTGGTTCATAGTGCCATGGCTCTCAGGCCACCACACAGAGCAGTGTGAAGTGAGTGACTGTCCCTTCCCAAAGATTACTGTCCCTAGCCATCTTTCTACAGTGCCCCCCCCCCCGAACCATATCATCCCATAACTAACTTTATCCCACTACTGAAATAGACTAAAATTTCATAAAATAAGAAAAAGGGTTATAGAATTTGTCCCAGTTTGTTGAGAAGCTGGTCATCAGGTGGTGAGGTACACCCCTGGTCAGGCAATTATAACCTGTACAGTGAAAAAATCTCTATCCACTGTTGGAAGATGTAGTTTTGCATTCATAACCCCGAGGACCAGTTAGGTATCTCCTGGTCAAAGTTCAGTGACTTCACCTCAAAGTGGTAATCCAGCTGCCATGCCTTGAGGTTCTTTGTAGGGATCCCTGCATTTCCTGGCTGCTGTGTACAGGAAATAGACATTTTCAAATCAGAAAATGCTGTGATGGATACACAGTTGTCAGGACAGTTGGCCACACCAGTGTGCTCCTTCAGGTTCCAAGTCTCAAACTGAGTGTCATAACAGTGGGAGGTGTGCACAAGTGAGAGTAGCTGGAGGTCTCCTCTGTCACTTGGGCGAGCATATTGCTGTCTAGACATCAGAGAAGAGCCATAATTGGTCATTGAAGGCGCTCAGGAGATAGTCACCAGTGACATGCAGGCTGAAGCTGTCACAAAACTCTTCTGTTCCAAACACCCTGCAACAAGAGGCATTTGGGATAAACCAAATGACCTTGAGAAAGGGAAGAAAAGAACAGAGAAACCTGCAATTCAGCACTGGAGACTCTCTTGGTTTATTACCCTGGGACTGGACAGGATTTGGTCACAACTCCTATTGGAGGGGAGCAGAGTCAGGTATTGAAAGGGGCAGAGTCCAGTTTGAGGATACCCAGAGCTACTTTTGCGCCACCTATATAGGAACTCATGTCTGCTGAGCCAGGTTCTTGGCTCTGAGCTCTTCCCACAACCTAGACCTTCTTTTACTTCGTGGTTTGCCCAGTTCCTCCTTCAGAGACAACTCATAGATAATCTTGGGAATTGTCCTCACCATCTCACTCAAATCCATTGCTTTATAATAACTTACAAGGATTTCTATAAAAGTGCAGTATATACAATAACTTGAATATGCAGAGATAATCATATAGTTAGCAATCTATGTATTATTGAAGAAGAAGGTGATGATGCTTATATTGATGGTGGTGATTTCTGTTGGGTTTTAATCAGTTGCATTCATATAATATTATATCCCATATGTTTTCATTCATGTGCATACCTACATGCACACACATGCTCCAGCAATAGTACATATGCCAAATAATTTTGTACAAAGCCATAAAAGTAATTGACACATAATCATCTTCCTATTTTGCTGATAAGGCTGAAGTTTACTGAAGGACATGAAGTCAGGGAGGACAAGGGATTCAGATGTGTTTGTATGACTTCTGCTTTCAGTAACATCTCCCTATGATTCCTCTTGAAGCAATATAAAATAAATTCATACATCCTAGCATTCCAAATCAGCTTCCAGTTAAATATGATGAAAAATGGTGAAAAGATGCAAAGAATAACAGATTTAGCAGAAAACAGTCAAAATGTAACAATATTTTCATTACAGGTTATCAGATGTGCAACAGATGAAAATTTAGCACAATTTGCAAAGCTGATGGGGGTTCATTTAGAAGAATGCAGGAGCACTGTTTATCGCCTCATTCTTAACAGAGTTCTGGTATTGATATCCATCAAACGGTGGCATAAATTCAAATAAACAGAGCAGTGTCCTCTAAACTCTGCCTCCTTTCAAACCAAAGAACAAATCAACAGACTAAAACAACAATGACAACAGTAACAAATATGTGTCATGAGACCTACCTTAGGGATTGCATTTTTCTGAGACCCACACATTTAAAACAATGGATTTGGTTGTACCCACACACATAATGCCCCTCACATTCTGTCCCCCAAGACACCCTTCTCTCTATGATTGGCAGGAGGTTTGACCTCCATGTGGTGCTCCTCTCTTATGCTTTCTTTTCACAGACTCATGCTAGTTGATCAGGCTGTCATTGGATGGTATGGTTTAGATGTGTCTTCAAAAGCTCATGTGTGAGTCAATGCAAACGGTTTTAGAGGTAAAAAGATTGGATTATGAGAACCTTCACTTAATCAGTGTCTTAATCCATTGATAAGGATTAACTGGATTGGAACTGTAGGCCGATAGGGTATGGCTGGAGGAGGTGGGTCATTCTGTGCTTGCTCTTGGAGTTTATATTTTTCCTTGTTGAGAAGAGCTCTCTCTCTCTCTCTCTCTCTCTCTCTCTCTCTCTCTCTCTCTCTGCTTCCGAGTGTGATTCTCAGCTGTTTTTTCCCACCATTTCCTTCCACCCTGAAGTTCTGTCTCACCTCAAGGCTCAAGGAATGAAGGCAGTCTGCTGTGAACTGAGACCTCAGAAACCAGGAGTCCTAAAATAAACTTTTCTTCCTCTGTGTTGTTCTCATCAGTTCTTTTTGTGACAGAGGTGAAATAATTGACTAAAACAGTGCACTGACTGGGAAGTTGGCCACAAAAGGACAGTTGTAAAAATGTAATCATCTCATCCACTTTCAGAGCCTGGAAATATGCATTTAGTTAGTTTATACTACATAAGTTGAGAATCATTAACTTAATGTGTTTTGTATCCAATTTCTAAAGATTTTTGGTAACATTTTGTGTATAAATCTACAGCCGATCTCTTCTTCCAAAAACGGAAATGATAACCAAAAGAGATTTACAGTCACAAGTCTGTCATTCAATACCTGAAATGTGGAAGGCCCTGTTTTCAGCACTATTAAATGTTTTATCATTTAGAGCTTTTCAACATTCTCATTCTTGAGTTCCTCATTTACCTTGATTTTTGGTAATATTTGGTATATTTGATTGAACTCCCATCAGAGAAGGAATTCTGCAGTGTTTCACACCATAGTCTCTTGACTTTATCTTGGTGAAGACTTTGGAATGGTTACTTGCACACCTGTGTCCTAGTTTCTTATTTGGAAAACATTTATAATAATTATATCACATACTGAATAGGGATGTCATAGGGCATAAATGAGCATGCTTAGGCTAGTGCTAGACCAGAAACACCCTTCAGTGTATTTTAGCGTCATTTGACTTCCATTTTCCTTAACATGACTTCACATGGACTTTGAAACTTTTTAGAAATTGTCTGACTTAGCAGTGTTGATATTCTTGTAATTGTATCAAAGTTCAGAACATGCAAAACAGACTGGAATTATTTTTCGATTTTCCAGCACCATGGGAGTTTGTGCCACATCATTAGGAATGCTTTGGGGTCTAGAAATATCCATCTTCTTCACAGAAATAAATTATGTTTCCATAATTTGTCTTCTGGGTTTGGCTTGTGCATCACTCAATTGTTTTCATTACGGTTTGGTCATGTGTGATCATGAGTCTCTGGTGGCTTAAGGCAACACGTTTATGTCAGTCAGTAATGATGGCAGTAATTGTCCTGGAAGAGTTTGCATACATGCAGGACTTTGTAGTTTTCAAGCCTTTTCACATTCATCATCTTATTTGATCCTCGTAATAATTTTAAATAATATAAAGCAATCCTTTATCTTTAAAAGAAACTTAAAAATGAATGTTCAAGGCAGCCAATTTGCCAAAAGTAACAACGGAATGAGGAGTGGTGCGCTTCTCTCTGTGGCCAAGACATAGCTTGAACTCTTGAACCCAACACCATGCTTTCCTAGTAGATTCTGTTTGTAATATTCCTTTCAGTGAAGATGATTTGCATAGCCAGGTGCCCTTGGCGTAGGCATAAAGTTAGAAGTAGAATAAATGAACTCTCTGACTATATATGACTGTATTCTTTCAACAAAGTTCACCGGTCTGCAGATTAAAATCATCACTAGGCAGAAGTAAAGGTTGGGATAAAGCTAAGCCAGTATAGGAAAGTGCAGACAGGATCAAACTTGGTCCGGAATGCAAAGAGCAAGTACCCTGTGAGCAGGACAGACCCCAGGGGACCTATTAATTTTTTCTAGGTGCCAACACCTTTCCATAATTATTTGGTTTCCTTGGACATGACTACTTTTCTTTTTTCTTCTTAAAAGTAAAATTATATATGAAAAAAAATCTCCTAATAAAATGCAAAGCACAAGTCATACTGACAAGTCAGTAGCTTCATCTCTATATAAGGAGAGGACATTTCCATATATATAGAATGGTTTCTGGTGGAGCTCTTAACTTTTCAAAAATTAGAGCCTGAATCGCAAACATGTTTTGTTTGCTCATTTGGCAAGGAAGCAGAAGATTGTTTGTTTGTTTGTTTTGTTTTGTTTTACAATTTTAGTTATTTTTTCACTATGTTATTTTCTGTGCCATTTCACATCCTCATTCTCTTTCCAGAATTCTGATGGGTAGAATCTGATTTTGAGTTAATTTATTTGGGGGAGGTGGATTGATAATGAAAACAGGACTATCATGTGAGTGTGTGTATGTGTGTGTGTGTGTGTGTGTGTGAGATTTTCAACACTCAACATACATGCTAAATTAAAAATAATAAGAAAAATTAAAAGCGAGGAAGAAAGTTTTACTCAAACATAGTCATTATGGTTATAATAAAACATTTGTCCATGGTATTTTTTTGAATATTGATCCTTAAAACTTACCACTTACATATGAACATTGACTGCTTTGGGGAGAAATCAATTGCCTTGAAGCATGAAAAGATAAACAAACATTTCCCTACTGAATTGGATTTTTTCTTTCTCAATTAGTTATATCATTGCTGACAATTGTGTAATTATACTTTCTTACTTTCATGCCATGCAGACATGGGCACACAAAAAGTGTTGTATTACTTATTTTGTATTCCCAAGATTAAGAGTCTACATACAAACTTTTCACAAAAATGCATATTTATTAATGAGTAATTGTTACTTGTTTTATTTTAAAAATCCCCTGTAATTAAAAACCAGTCTTATGAATCTAGTACATTGTTGAGCCTATTGGACTCTTATTTATTTATTTATTATTTCTAATCAGTTGCACATGACAGTAGCAAGCTCCTCAATTCATTGTATACAGATGGAACAGAATATTTAACTTCTCTGGTTGTAGATGAGGTAGAGTCACACCATTCATGAAATCATACATGTATCTAAGGTGATGATGTCTCTCTCATTCCACCATCTTTTATACCTCTGTGACCCTTCCAACCTCCCTTTTGCCCCATCCAAATTTCCTCCACTCATCCCATGCCCCTCCCATTAAGGATTAGCATCTACTTATCAGAGAAAACATTTAAACCCCTTTGTTTGGGGATTAGTTTATTTCATTTAGCATGATAGTCTCCAACTCCATCCACTTACCTGCAAATGAACATGATTCTATATTTAGAGGATCCAAAAACTTCCAAGAGAAAACTGCTAAAATTAATAAATGAATTCAGCAAAGTAGCAGGATATAAAATCAATACAAACAAAACAAGTGCATTTCTATACATCAGTGATGAATCCACTGAAAGAGAAATTAGGAAAACTACCCCATTCACAATAGTCTCAAAAAAAAAACAACTTGGGAATCAAGCAAAAGAGGTGAAAAAACTCTATGATGAAAACTATAGGACACTAAAGAAAGAAACTGAAGGAGACCTTAGGATATGGAAAGATCTCCCAGGCTCTTGGATAGGCAGAATCAATATTGTCAAAATGGCCATACTACCCAAAATGCTCTACAGATTCAATGTCATTCAATTAAAATTCCAATGTCATTCCTTATAGAAATAGAAAAAGCAACCCATGAAATTCATTTGGAAACATAAGAGACCCAGAATAGCCAAAGCAATCTTTAGCAAGAAGAGTGAAACAGGAGGCATCACAATACCATACTTTAAACTATACTGCAAAGGTATAGTAACAAAAATGACAAGGTATTGGTACCAAAATACGCATGTAAACCAATGGTACAGAATAGAAGACACAGAGACAAACCCCCATAGTTATCACATACTAGGCAAAGGTCTCAAAAACATACAGTGTAGAAAAGATAGTCTCATCAACAAATGGTGCTGGGAAAACTAGAAAGCCATCTGCAGCAAAATGAAACTAAACCCCTATTTCTCACCCTACACAAAACTCAACTTAAAGTGGATCGAGGACCTAGAAATTAGACCAGAGACCCTATGCCTGATAGAAAGTAGGCCCAAATCTTCATTATATAGGATTAGGGCCCGGCACCTTAACAAGACTCCTAAAGAGCAAGAAATATAATCAAGAATCAATAAATGGGATGGATTCAAATGAAAAAGCTTCTTTTCAGCAAAAGAAACAATTAATGAGGTGAAGAGAGAGAGCCTACATTTTGGGAGAAAATTTTTGCCACCATACATCATATAGAGCACTAATCTCCAGGATATATAAAGAACTTAAAAAATTTAACACCCCCCCCCAAAAAAAAAAAAAAAAAACAGCCCAATCAATAAATGGGCTAAGGAGCTGAGCAGACACTTTTCAGAAGAAGATACACAATTGATCAACAAATATATGAAAAGATGAGTACTGGTTATTATATCTTCTGCGGACTGCTTCTTCTTCCTTCCTTCCTCTGTTCTTTTTTTTTCCCCTATTACTCCTTTTATCCTTCAAACAATGCAGCACCATCAAAGGTAAAAATAAACTCCAAGGCACTTTGCAGGTATAACTCTATTTTATGTTAGAATTTTTAAAAAGTGTGCCTTTAAAAGACTGGCGTGGTTTTTGTTCAGCCTGGTTTTATCATCCTTACTGGAACACTGCTCTGTTTCCTTGAGTAGCACACAGGGCTTATTTGGGGATGGAAGGACAAATTCTTTTTTAAGGCCGTAGTTTGACCAATGTACCTAACAAAATCACAATTTATGTTGTGAACACTAATGCCACAAATGTACAGCATAGTCACTGCCATCTCTCAAATACTTATCTCTGCTCTATAATTTGCATCAAAATGACATTAGCAAAAGCTCTAGGATGAGCTCACTCACTGTTGTTGCACAATGACCCCCCCCCCCCCAGTGTCACAGGCACAGGAAATTCAACAATTCTGGTAATTTTATTATCAACAATAGCTTTATCAATCTTTGAAGCTAATAAAACTCCTGATCAGCATGTCAATAGCTGTGCTTTCTCCTCATTTAAGGATTACATCATTTCTTGCAGAGACAGCTGAGTACCTTAAGGATAGTTACAATTCTGCTGCTCTATCACTTCTCATATTTATCAATTTTTCAGTCTTGTTCAGTAAGATTTGAAATGTGCATCTTTTAAAATTAGTTGATGAAATAAAAGTGGGTCTGCTGTGGGGAATCTGATCAAATACTTGCTTTTCTACATGGCGAGAATGGTAGAAGATTTTAATGCCTACATGCAATTTGGGTGCGTGTGTTGTTGGATTAAGTTTGTGTTGGTATATTATCTGAGCCATAATATTGCTATTGCAAAACAGATTTAAGCCCTGAGCCTTGTCTAAGTTTATTTTTGTTTTCTGCTCATTTAAATGGCACTTCTCAAAAATAACAGTCAACACAAAAATAAAATGTACTGCCTGCTTGGCTGGTGTCTGGCAGGAAGATGACAAAGCACACAGTGATTATACTGGGGCCATAATTTTGACAGTTTTGCAGTGTCTTCTATAATTAATCTGAGAACCAAATACTCTTTTACTTATCCATGTGATAAAGTGGAAGAACTTAGTTTGTTGGAGATTAATAAATTTTCTGGCAACATTGAAATGTCTCTGAACTATATATATATATATATATATATATATATATATATATATATATATAGAGAGAGAGAGAGAGAGAGAGAGAGAGAGAGAGAGAGAGAGAGAGATTATATGTCCTGGTCTGAAACTATTTTTTTTGTTTGTTCTTTGAGAAACACATAAATAATATAATTTTACTAATGAATTACTACACTTAACTCATGTTATGTGATGCTTTTAAAATGTATGCCTATCTTTGTTTTGGTTTTAAGAATAAGCAACCTCTAGAAGGGCCAGTGCCTATCTTTCAACTTGGAATTATTATTATTGTAAAAATGAATGCATTAATAATTAAATTAGCCTAGGTTCTTCAGACTGGAATCATATGGGATGATGATTTCTGCATGGAATATTCTTTTTTTTTTTACACTAAAAGGAATAACACAGACTCAAATCATTTATTTTAATGACTCCATAGGAGCCTACAGATGTGTGTAAGACTGTCTGAATTTACCTGCATATTTGGGTGTGTGTGTATGTGGAGAAATTATGAAATTGTATTGGTTAAAATTTTCAACTCTTTGATAAACCACAAGATTATAATAATAAATTAAATGCAATTTATTATATTATTTCCTTTTTTCTTATTCTTGATGAAAATTAAAGAGAACTGTTTTGTGAAATATCATTCAATATCCAAGTTTTATTTTCTGAGTTCAAAATTTCCTATTTCACCAAATATATTTCTCATTTAAATTTCACTCTATTTTTTTTCCAAATTTTCTGTATCTCTCCATAAAAATGCAAGAAAATGTTGACAATAAAGGATTATTTAACCTTGCAAAACAGCTGCAAATATATTAGTGTACCTCTGATTCATGCTCGGCAATTGATCTATTAAGATCCCTAAATATTACCTGATGGATAATATCTGATCTATGACTTTTCCTTTAGTAGGAATTATTATCAGTGGAAATACTAGCAGGCACCAGGATTGGAGGTGAAGCTGATGGAAGAGACCCCATCATGTGCTGAGCAGTGACAACCAGTGAAAGGTGCTTCATGGGTTTAATGGAAATTTATAATCAGGGGAGCGCTGACAGAACTCAGCAGTAGGAGAATGGGACTTGTGGATCTAGCCACTAACATCATACAGTGACCTACCTGCACGATCAGGTGGGCAGTTGGATTAAATGCAATTTAAAGATGTTTCCAATGACAGAGATTTATTATTCTAAATACTGCATTATCATACCCAATACCTGTAATTTCAAGGACCAGACAATGTTCTAAGCATGAGCTGTGAAGGGTGGTAATTGGGTTCATATAAACACTACAAGAGATTCTGGTGGTTTTGATTGAAGTCTTTGGGGAAGTGAGGGGAGAGAAGGTGGTGGTGTTGAGGGATAGACTCACTATCGCTGGTTATGATAGCTGTAGCCAAATATGATGAGAGCAGATGGTATTTGTTCTTAACATTTTTCACTTTCTTTAAAGTAAGCTAATTAAAATTTGCTTCTACAGCCCACAAGGTTTTGGTTAAAATATCATTTGAGAGAGGAAAGTGTCTAAAATAAATTATTGACATAATTATTTAAAGGGCAGCTATGCAGAGGAGACAATTACCTTTTAACTTTGCTTCTGTGGTCTCCTGTGGAAAATCACCTGAGAACATCATTAACACTGTTTCATCTACAAGACCCTAAATCAAATTGCATGAGCAACTGTCTTTAAGACCGAAAAACTTAGAGGCACCTAACAGCATTGTCCTGTGCTTTCCTTACAGAGTTGAATGACAGTAATGACATTAGGGTTACAAATGATGTCTTCACATATTGTGCTGTGGTTGGAAAAGGAATTGTTGCTCTTTGCATCATCCTATTGTGCAGAATTCTCTCACTACAACAAGGGCTCTGAAGGGCGATGTAGTGGGCAGTTTGTACCTGCCCTTAAATCCACTCATGATGAGCTGGTCAGATTCCATTAATGAATGGCACAGCCTCTATACTCATCTGAATCTGTTTTTGCATGTCATGGTGTTTATTCAAATTATGAACTGTATGCTAGATTGCCTGTGATCTTGCAAACCTACAACATGTAGACCCCAGGGGGCTCACGACGGTTGAGCCTGGAGTCACAGCAGCTCTTGCACACTTTCTTTCCACTGCTGTGTAGAGACAACATGGCCTCATAATGGAAGAAATGCATTAAGAAGGAGAGAATCATCAAGAAAATTGGAGCTTTTTACACTGAGCTCATTTTTATCTACTACACCCTCCCTCTGAGGGAGTAAGGTACTTTTCAACTGAGGAACCTCACAAACCCATTTAATAATTATCTTGATACATACACATTCCACCATTTACCACTGCATGTGATCACTATTGTGAAACCCAAAAGAGCTATTTGGAATTGAAAAGTGTATGGGACCATTCCATCAAGAAGAATAGAACAAATTTTCTTCATGTAAGAAACTGGAGGTATTACTGCAGGCCTGCTTTCAGCTACTGTGGTTGCAGACATAACTTTTAAAAGAATGCTTAGTTTCAGCTTTATGTGACCAAAGGAAAAGGATTTTTAAATCAAATAACAACATGGCATGGAAAATTTTGCCATCTGATAGATCTTGAGAACGGTAATTTTAGAACATTTTAACATCTTCAATGCTGATGAGAACAGTCTGTTAAAATCAGGTGCCTGACAGACTCACAGCCCAGGTTTAAAAATTGAAGAGGACACATAAGGTCACAGGAATATGAAAGGATACATAATTTGGTCATCCAAATAATTGGATTGCTTAATCATCTACTTATTCTCAAATATAATTTATTTTCAACAATTCTATGAAAGTGCATTAGGATTATAAACCCTGTGTTTCTTCTATGCAGCTGCTTGCATACAAACGTACTTGAAAACATGGATAAGACAAATATATATATATATATATATATATATATATATATATATATATATATATATGTTACATGAGCCCATTAATTTTGGGCAATAACAGTCAATGTTAATTTTTGATATATTTTGTGTTTATTAAAATTATGATGTGCAATGCTGTATGAAAATTTATTTTCATGATTGTTTAGCATCACTCTCATCATAGGGCACCGGTCAATCTGAATTCCTACTGATATTTATCTATTCCAAGCACTCTCCTTCTTATCCACATTCAATTCAACCTCGAGCAGGCCCCACAACTATCCTGTTTTTTTCCTTAGTCACTTCACAATTGTATACAAAATGGCAACCCTTAGTGGAATACTCTTAGACTCTGTGCACATTTGTCAATAAATACATTCTTAAATTATCTTTATCTTTCAGGCAGTGACTTTGCCTGCAGCATGGACCTGAGTTTAGCAGTCTTCTTCAGCTAATCCAGAGAGAAGGCCTTCCCAGGGTGCATTAGGAATGGAAATTTCATATGGCTTCCTTGGCAAGATGGTGTTCAAACCATACGGTACCACTCCACACACCCATGTCAACCATAGTTGTTTTTCTTGATTGCTTTCTATTATTATATCTCTGCAGCAGCCAAGGGTACATCAAAACCATATATGCCTTCAAATGTTATATAAACTCATATTTTCTGGGTTCTTTGCCATTTATTGGGCTCTGTTTTCAACCCTTTTTCAACCCACATTAGAGTTCTTGGAAGTAGACACTGTGTTTTATGATAGAAGGCAAAATATTGATGGAGTGAGGGCTCAAATGAATTTTGCTATAAAGAGTAAGTTGTTGGTATACAGAATTTAATTGCAAGTAAAAGACTATGTAAAGAGTTGGAACTTTTTCAAGATTATGTTTAAGATAATATTGAATATATATATATATATATATATATATATACCATATATATCAACATAATATTGTATATTTAAGTTAAAAAAACATGATTTTTAGAATCCTCTAAGTGGTTCATCTCAGGTTATTTATGGTATATTTGGATGAGACAGCAGTATAAGTAACTGCAATATGTTGCTTTTCTGGTTTTTCTGTAATAAGTTATTCTCAGGGTGTAAGGAAATGGTAAATCATCTGATCATTTCAAGCTCTAATTGCAGTCAGTTTGCGCAGACCATTGAGCTTGTATGATTCTGATATTTGGGACATATTCCAACTCCTCTTGGTTTCAACTGACTTGGCATGTGATCAGGACTAATGTGCAGTGACAACAGGTGAAATAGAAAATATAAGTACTTAGAACACTCTTGCTCATATCAAGGTATTCCATGTGGTTTTCAAAAAGACATTCCTTTTAACAGTGAATATTTCTAAACAGTCTATTCAATATCATTTTCAAGAGTGATAAGATTGTAGAGGACTTAAAATTTCATAAAGACAGGTTTTTATAAAATTTTATTCTGTTTTCATTCATTCACCAAAGGTCTCAGCTGTTCCCAAAATTCTTACCTTATACAACCTCTTTCTTAAATCTTTTATCCATCCTAATGTAGTTTGTAGATACACTATTACAGTATAAGAATGAAACAAGTGTATATACATACACACGCATACATGTATGTATATATATGTATTATATATATATATATATATATATATATATATATATGTATTTTATGACAAAGGATAGAATGGAATAAAATATATGAACCATATGCTGAATATATATGCATATATATATGTACATATATTATGACTTGTGTTTCTTTAGGAAAAACATGAGTTAGAACTGTGATAAATGTCCAGAAAAAATAATATATATATAAACAATAAGCAGGACATATATTGACTAAATATTCATATGTATATGAATATTTATGTATTTACATATATATAAATGTCTATACATGTATATACATATAGATAGGTAGATAGATGTCAAAGCTATGTAGAGTATAGAAAACATTATATTCATGATATATTCCTTGTAGTCTCTAAGTGATCTAAACACAGAGTATCTTTTTATGACTTAGAGACAAAGGAAAAAAAATTAAGGGCAGAAATTGCCATGAAATGAGGATATTTTTTTAAAAAGGGTATGCATAAATAATAAAATGTTTCAGGTTTCTTGTTATAAAAACTAACAGACTATAACATACTCTCACTTCTATTTGTAGAGATTACTGTAGAGAAAAGAATGATAACTGATAATGCATTTGAAAGAAAAAATATTGTTTCAAGAGTTTTTCTTTATTACTTCATGTCTCTAAGAATAGAAATATGTGGTAGAAACCTACTTTTGGAGGATAAACACTTGAGTGTATATTTTGCTTTGATATAGGAAGACACAAATTCTTGGATTATACTTGATGAGACACTTGATGAAATGGAGTTAGTTATACATAAAGAATTGAAACAGGACAAAAACACACATCTCTCCTCTTTTTGAAAAAAAAACCCCGCAAATTGTATATGTGTGTGTTTATATATGTATACACACATATAAGTGTATATGTATATATAAGTATGTGTATATATGTGTATGTGTATGTATTTTTTTTTCTGAAAGAACACATAAACTAAAGAAAACTGTCTCTGAAAAGGATCAAACAGAAGACCACAGCCACTTGGTGGCAGGCAGGCTTCACTAGTGATGTTGTGTCAATCTTGATTTCTGAATCAACAGAAAGTCCCATTCAGCACAAGGGGTTGCATTAGTGGTGTTGTGAGGAAGTAGAGGCTGTGTCTGCACTTGGAATGAAGCTACAGGAGACTAAATCAACAATAAAGGGCTCAGTTTAAGATCAAAGTCCATAGGTAGGAAAGGGTGAGCCACATACAATACTTGAAAAATAGAGAGAAGTCAAAAACCATGAGAAGGTAAGAAGGTCCTCTACCATTATGAAGCCATGGAAATCTGTTTGTTGTTGTTTACAGAGCTCTCTATAGCAGCATGGAATGGATTTTTAAATATAACCCTGTAAATTAGAAACATGAACTTTTGGGAACACTGGTCAGTGTTAGTGGTCTGATAACAACGACCTTATTCCATGAGACACATTTCTTTTGATTGAGGTTTCAAAGGAAGATCAAAACGATGTCTATTCTTTTCTTGGGGGATAAAAACAAAGAGAAAAACAGAGATCCATGTGCCTATAATATTATGATATTGTTAAATGGTTATTATGTGCCTATAATATTATGATATTGTTAAATGGTTATTTCTTGGGACCATGTCTGTTGTGGTGTTTGAGTCCCTGTGGAGTTTCTGTCGCAAGAAAACTTGTTCTAAGAAGTAGCTGGTGGTGCCATTTAGGGCCTTTTGTCAAGAACCAAACTTGTATACAGTCTGTCTTTTCATTCACAAACTGTCAATCAAGATAGTCTAAGTAAACCTCCAAGCCCGGTCCCTTAAAAAAAAAGTTACTTCCTTTGTTTCCTTAATACTTTTTATTATGGGTTGAACATAATCACCACATTAGTCATTCAGAGAGTTCCATGAAAAATATCCCAATTCTTATAAGCTGAAAAATTTAGAAACAGAATCCTCAGTTTCAAAAAGAAGAGAGAGTCATGTGCATTTTCATGAGTGTGCATGCTGTGTGGGATTTTATTTATGCTATGGTTTCTTAATGACACATTTAATTTCATCTCAGACAATATTGGATGAAATGAGCCTCTTGGCCATGATTAACTGCAAACACAGGACGAAAGTTGGTCAGCAGCGAGAATGTTTATCGAGCAAATGTTTGTTGTTTTCAAGAAGCTTAATGCTGCAGAGCTGATGCTTTTCAAACACAAAGATGGTGCTGGGTTCCTCTACTGTGAAAAAAATATTCTCCTGATAAAAATATGCTTTGCTGCTTGAATCACAGGAATGGTAAAGAATACAAACATAGAGGTAATGTGAGAAATATTTGATTAGTAAGCAATATTTACATAATGAGCTATGCAACTAAGGCAGCAAGATAGAATGGACTTCAGATACTAGTGTGTGGCTAAACGTGATATGTACCCAGAGAAGTTAAAAAACAGGTGGCATCCTACATCTGGCCACATGACTTTGTGCCCTTTGATTAGGATAGCAGATGGTATTTGAAAATAAATATTTTCAAAGACATGGTATTTGAAAATAAATATTTTCAAAGACAGTCATATTGTGATCCCCAATATCTCCAAGATGGATTGGAATCTGGGGCCTGAATTTTAACTTTACCTCTCATCAGGGGAAAGATTACTATAACTTGGGGAATTGATTATGTGTTCATTTTAGTTAAGAGATTGAGTATATAGCTACCTGAATTATGTCTATGAAATGCAGAGAGGGAGATTTATTTTCTTAATTGCTTTGCAGTTGAACAAGTGGAACTAGATGTAGTAAATGTGGATATAACACTGTAGGGTCAAGTTCTATGTATATACCAGTGAAGGTAAGCAATGATATTTGGATGATGGGAGCGATAAACTATTTGTTTTTCTACAGTACCTTTCTCTGTTCTTTCCATCATATAAGAATTTCCATCTAGGCAAATAGCCATCCAACCTAAATCACTTAGCCAGATAGTCATATGTAGCTAAATTCTGACCATTGGGATTAGTACAAGGAGGACTTCAATTTTACACCAGTAATGGCCCTCATCCAACTTTAGGTAACAATTACATTCAATAATTTAGTTGTGTGCAGAGAGAGCTATAGCCATTTTAACTGTTATATACTGCACCTCACACTTTCCAATGCCTCATCAGGTTGCTGAATTCAGGCAAAGTGTGTTAAGTGAGGAAGACCCTAATTGTGATATGGGCATCATAGAAAGGATCCAGAAACCTGAGAGAGATCCAGCAGTAATGAATTCCAGTATCTGAGAAGCAGCTGAAGTACTGTACATCACAGCTCATGCCCCTTAGTTACCAGATGCACCAGCTGTTCCAGTGCCTAGGTACCACCTGCAGTTACAGTAAGAAGGTAACAAAACACTTATTGACTAAGTGAATTTCCCAATGACTAAATGTATTTGGGAACCAAAGATCAAATGAGTTCTATAATATACAAACTTTGATTTTGTCCATAAACCTGATTTTTGGCCAGCGATTTTCATAACTTTCATTAATCAAATTAAAGTGCATGTGTTAGATGACCTTAGAAGGAACATCTCCTAAAATGGCAAATATCAAATAGAAAAATACCATTGTTTGGATTATAGATGGAGTGTTGAATTAGCCAGGTAACACTTTTACTTCTAACCCAAAACAGGAACAATATCTAAGATAATGAAAAGTGGTAGTACATTGAATACAATTTTCCAATATGTAAGAAGAATGAATAAAGTGATGAATTGTTCTGGAATACAATCAACCATACATTTTAAAGATACCAAAAAATCTTATATACTCTACCTCAAATATCTTTGGGGGGTGATGTTCTATGAAGACCACAGAAGACAATTAATAAATCTTTCAATTTTTTTTTAAAAAAATTAAATTTCATTCTTTTTAATGTTTTAGATCTGTTACTTTATTGTTTGTTTTTCCTGAAAAATTACTTAATTAACAAATTTGTGTGTTAAATATACTAATCTTATTGCCATGTTTTGGTCTTAATATCTGTCATTTTGCTACTAAATTTAACTGTATGATTAGTTTTGAAAATCTTTTTAATTTTATTATCATTACAGTTTTTATTCCTGTGATTTAGATGTAGCTCGTACATTAATGGACTTTAATAGAAGACTTTCTATATTCCTATGCTAATATTAAATGTCATCTGTTATTGACATAACACTGATATGTTTTACATATGTGGTATGCATAAACTTTGAGTTTTGTGTTCATTTTGTATAATCAGAAATATTTAAAGTAACTTTTAGTTCTCTATAGGTTTAATGCAATGCCAATCAAAATCCCAATGGCATTTCTTGTAGAAATAGATAAAGCAATCATGAAATTCATATGGAAAAATAAAAGACCCAGAATAGCAAAAACAATGCTAAGCAGGAAGTGTGAATCAGGTGGTATAGCGATACCAGACTTCAAACTATACTACAGAGCAATAGTAACAAAAACAGCATGGTATTGGTACTAAAACAGGCGGGTGGACCAATGGTACAGAATAGAGGACACAGAAACCAACCCACAAAACTACAACTTTCTTATATTTGATAAAGGGGCTAAAAGCATGCAATGGAGGAAGGATAGCATCTTCAACAAATGGTGCTGGGAAAACTGGAAATCCATATGCAACAAAATGAAACTGAATCCCTTTCTCTCGCCATGCACAAAAGTTAACTCAAAATGGATCAAGGAGCTTGATATCAAATCAGAGACTCTGCATCTGATAGAAGAAAAAGTTGGCTACAACCTACATACTGTGGGGTCGGGCTCCAAATTCCTCAATAGGACACCCATAGCACAAAAATTAATATCTAGAATCAACAAATGGGACTTGCTCAAACTAAAAAGTTTTTTCTCAGCAAAAGAAACAATAAGAGAGGTAAATAGGGAGCTACATCCTGGGAACAAATCTTTACTCCTCACACTTCAGACAGAGCCCTAATATCCAGAGTATATAAAGAACTCAAAAAATTAGACAGTAAGATAACAAATAACCCAATCAACAAATGGGCCAAGGACCTAAACAGACACTTCTCAGAGGAGGACATACAATCAATCAACAAGTACATGAAAAAATGCTCACCATCGCTAGCAGTCAGAGAAATGCAAATCAAAACCACCCTAAGATATCATCTCACTCCAGTAAGATTGGCAGCCATTATGAAGTCAAACAACAACAAGTGCTGGCGAGGATGTGGGGAAAAGGGTACACTTGTACATTGTTGGTGGGACTGCAAATTGGTGCAATCAATTTGGAAAGCAGTATGGAGATTTCTTGGAAAGCTGGGAATGGAACCACCATTTGATCCAGCTATTCCCCTTCTGGGTCTATTCCCTAAAGACCTAAAAACAGCATGCTACAGGGACACTGCTACATCGATATTCATAGCAGTACAATTCACAATAGCAAGACTGTGGAAGCAACCTAGATGCCCTTCAATAGACGAATGGATTAAAAAAATGGAGTATTACTCTGCATTAAAAAAATGACAAAATTATAGAATTTGGAGGGAAATGGATGGCATTAGAGCAGATTATGCTAAGTGAAGCTAGCCAATCCCTAAAAAACAAATGCCAAATGTCTTCTTTGATATAAGGAGAGTAACTAAGAACAGAGTAGGGAAGAAGAGCATGAGAAGATGACTAACATTAAACAGGGATGAGAGGTGGGAGGGACAGGGAGAGAGAAGGGAAATTGCTTGGAAATGGAAGGAGACCCTTAGGGTTATACAAAATTACATACAAGAGGAAGTGAGGGGAAAGGGAAAAATAATACAAGGGGGAGAAATGAATTACAGTAGAGGGGGTAGAGAGAGAAGAGGGGAGGGGAGGGGAGGGGAGGGGGGATAGTAGAGGATAGGAAAGGCAGCAGAATACAACAGACATGAGTATGTCAATATGTAAATCAGTGGAAGTGTAACTGATGTGATTCTGCAATCTGTATACGGGGTAAAAATGGGAGTTCATAACCCACTTGAATCAAAGTGTGAAATATGATATATCAAGAACTATGTAATGTTTTGAACAACCAATAAAAAAATAAAGTAACTTTTAAAAAATAACACTTTTCATCTTAAATATTCTATGTTCACTTCTAATATAAAGTGAAGAAATGTGAAGGGTTGAAGTGTGCATTAAACTATATGGTTTTAAAAAAGAACTGTAATTGCAGCTGACTAATAGATGATAGAAATAGACATGTACATCTGTGTTCTATAAAAGTCATAACTCTACATACATTTTCAAAACAAAAATGTGTTATACAATGTCTTTTACTGTGATTTAAAAAGAGATATTTTAAAGGCCTTTAAAAAATGTTTTAGAATGTCACTTTTTTGGCAAGGGGAAGTGTGACATACATCTGAGTAAAGTGAATGAAAATTATTATGTTAGCTTCCCCATCCATCGTGTTGAAATTTTTTTTTGCTATTTTCCCTGTCATATCTATGAATATTTATTAAATACCTAGAATTTTGACTGCATTTTTTTTTCATTGCAAGTACAATACCTTATCAGAGTGCAAAAACCATGAAATAGTTTCCACAATGATTATGACAAATTCAAACCCCAGCATAAAGCTTAAAAACAATTTGATCACACAAGATTATTAGATAAATAACATTGGCAATACAGTCTAATGATCCCAGGAATGGGATTGATCTCTTTGTTCATGTCACCCATATTTACGGAGCATTTAGGATCTCATTGAAAATAGAATACATAGTGTCAAGTACTTGGATCAGTGGATAAATTAGAAGGTACAAAATGCATTCATCCTGTCTTCTCCCTGGTAGCTGGAGGTATGCTGCTCAAGAACTTTGGGTTCTCTGTGTGTTCCTGGGTTTGTCAATAGCAATTATCTTCCCATAGTTTTGTAAGATAAGTTTTAAAGCTATGTCATGATGATTCTGAGGAATTTTCATAGAGAGATATTAGATGCATAGTAGGTAAGACTCCTCCCACCCTCCATCTGCATAGGTTAGTTAAAGGATGTGTGTTGTCCAGATAATGAATATGAACTTGGATGGAATCTAAGTTTGCAGCCAAGTCAAATGTAAATGGGACTGAGAGCTGGGGGCTGCCTCAGCCATTGATTCACCATTTTCTTATTTATTTTTAAATATTTAAAAAATGCTGCCAATTCATATCATTTTTCATTGTTAGAGTGATTCCTTCAGGATTTCTCTTCACTCTTTAGATATTCTTTTATTTTATGAACACCTACTGGAATGCTCTCTTCTATCCCCATGAAAACAAATGAAGTGCAAGTCTGTTTGTTCCTTTTTTTGTTTTTTTTGTTTTGTTTTTGGTTTTTATATTTTAGATAAGAGGGAATCAAGGAACATTTAATTAAGCCACATTATTTTATCACCAGAAAGAGAAGGTGTATAATTTGGTACTGTGAAAATGTGTGAAGTAGACTGTCTGAATTAATGTTCAATGTTATTTATTTATAGTGCTTAAAAATAAATAAGTAAATAAATACATAGATGATTCACCTTTGCATTAAGAATCTTTTTTTATGTCAAATTCTGCCTCCTGTGCAAACTATTGCTATCTACCAAACTGTCTGTCATTCAAAAAATTAGTGACTACATTTTTTTGTTAAATAATTTTAGCAATTGGATGGCCATATACATTAATGAATGCATCTTGAAGTATGGATTATGCATTTTTAATAGTTCTATAGACATTTATTCTTTATGGATTAAAGAACATTTGAAGGTATTGGTAATACATTTTCTAACAGAAAAATAGTTCTGAAGATTGACAAATATGTTCCACAAATCCTAGAAGTGATATTTTATGTTTCCATAATTCTAGTAGTTACCCCTTAGTGACCTAACACTTAAATAACAATTTCCTGACTTGAGAGTGTTTCCAAGATGCATTGATATTTATTTATATATTTAAAAATTATCAGTCAAGAAGAAGAATGCTGATGTTTACTTTTTTACTGATAGAGAATTTATGTTCTCTGGTATGTTTCAAATCTCTTGTTCTCTCACATTGTTACTTATTATCACAGAGAGTGCCTGTTTGCGTTTTCCACAGACTAACAGAGTGTGAGAAGTTTTTCTCAGGAGAAGAGCACATGATGAATCGATTTCACCTTCCTTGACTCACAACTGTGACTCAATATAATCTGCTGATGCGGATCATTATCTTTTGACCATCACACTGATGTTTGAAACTCTCTCAAACAAATTTTGCATAGATTTTGAGAGAGGGGCAGCTTAATTACAAGATTCATGGCAGCTGCTTGCTTGAAAGTACTCTGCAATCTAAGAATAAGTGTAAAAATAAAACTTAGAAGTTCTATATTTTTAAATGGGAATAATTTACATAGTTTTAAAAGATCATGGGTATTACAATAGATTTTTCATGTTCCAAAATTTTAAAATATATTCATGTCAAATCCCAAGAATCTTAAATATTAAAATAACTTATTTCTTAATGTTTTTTCATATAAGGACTTCTATAAATTTATTTGCAATCTTTTTGCTGAAATAATATTGTATAAAAATTAACTGTTTTAATAATGTAAATTTTATACAGAAATCTCCCAAAAGAAAACTATATATAATTTTTAGTGTAAAAGTTTCATTTTTATATTTTTCCCAGCCATTGTCCCTAATTTATTTTTTTTAAAGTTCTTATATATTTCATTTTCAAAAGATCCTGTAGCATTTAATTACATCTATTTGTCTATCTAATCACCTACCTACTTAGTGTATTTTCCCTTACACAAGTGGAATGAAACTGTATATATTGTCTCTAACATAGTTGTTCTAATTAATAACAATTGTATTTTCTCTATTGTAAAACATAGACATACTTTATTCTTAGTGGCTGAATAGTATTTTGCAGATGAACGTGGCAAAAAAAATAACTACTCATCTATTGGTGAATATTTAGTTTTTTTCTGTTTTAAATAATGCTTCTGTTCATATTTGCACAAAATCATTTTGTTCACAAACTGGCATTTCCATAGAACACATTCACAAAAGAGAAAGTGTACATTAAATGGCATGACATTCCCCAAGCCTTAAAAGTGGCCAGCATATTTTCAGATCAAAGGAGTTGAATTATATCCTCTTCCTCTGAAATTTGATGACATTGTGTTTTCCTCATATTCTATATATTGAAGACATAACAGAATTTTTAAAAAAATTTAACTTACTCTTATATTAGTGGATTTTAACCTCTGTAATGTCATTGGCTATTTGTATTTTTCATGTGAATTCCCTGTTTATATAACTTGCCCTTTTTAAAAATTGGGTATTTGTCTTTCTCTCATTAGTTGGAATATAGTTTTCATATATTCTTAACATTAATTTTATGCTATTCATATTACAAACATTTTCAAAATCCTGGTTCTTCTTATGGATTTTTTTCTTCATGTATAAACAAATATATATTAAAACATGTAAAAATTAAAAAAAATGGTTCTTTATTAAATGTATGACTTTTTTAATGTAGGTTTTTATTTTATAACTCAGTATTTGAATCTGTCAGGTTTTTGCTTCATGGTTTCTACTTTATGTTGTGTTTGTTGGAAAAAGCCTTTCCTTCAAAGACTTTTTTCTTTCATTTTGACTTAAAAAGTGACTTTATTTTATGCTAAATTTCTAAATGTATTATGCATACCTCCTTTTCTTGCCTTTGTTTGGTATTCTATTTGTTGATTATTGTCCCAATATAATCTAAATAATATTTGGTTATATATATTTGTTCTATTTAAAGATAACATGTAAATATATGAACATATGATATAAAATATTTCCCTGGTTAATATACCAGAGGAAATGGCATGTGCCTGAGTCCTTGCTACTCTGGAGGCTGAAGCAGGAACACTATTTGAGAGTGGAGTTTGAGACAAATCTTGGCAACATAATGTAGTGAGACCTTATATGCAAAAACCAAAAAATGAAGAGGGGGCTATATTTACATAAATCAAATATGTTAATAATGGATGGCTGATAGATTTATTAATAGTAAATATCTTATTTAACAGTAAATTTTGATAGAATGCAGATAAAACTTTTGTACTTTTGCTTCTAAATTCGACTTTAATGTGTTTAAAATGGCTACAAGAGAAAATTAGTGATAGGAGAAATGAAAAAAATGTTATGTTTTCTAGGTCTATATTTATAAATATTCTTTTATTAGTATAGCAATTTATTTTTCCAAATAATCAATTACCTGAGAATATTTGACCATATAATTGAAATTCTAGAACATTCTGATGTTTGAAAAGTGTCATTTGTTAAATATTTTTAGCAACAATTTGTATAAAATTTTATTCTATTTATGTTGGTTTTACAATGAGTTTTAGTATTGTATATATATATTTTTAATTTTTACATATTTTAATATATATTTGTTTATACATGAAGAAAAAATCCATAAGAAGATATACTAGAATTCTAACTAAAAGATAACAATAGAACAACTCCGAAGATTCTCTCCATACAGAATTTTGAACTTTTAATGAAACAAACTTTAAACATCTAAAGAGAAAAAAAATACACATTGACTAGTATCAGTGAAAGATAAGTGAGAAATTTTAATAAATGTCTGGATTTCTGCATTTTCTATCTTGTCTCCTCAAATAAGGAATGAGATTTAATGCTGTCAACAGGAACCAATTAAATGAAATTCGAGTGTCTTGTGTCCCTGGTGGTGTGGTGGATCCAGAGATGAGCTTGTCTCACACTGCTGGAGGGCGGAGGAGACATGCATCATCTGGCAATGAAAACCTCATCATGAAGTTAAAATAAAGCTTCAGGTGAATACTGGAGGTCTGCTACCTCTCACCAAAATCAATCAGGAATAAGATGGCTGTTCAATGAACTTGATGTTTTTTAATTGTCATAGATAATAGAATGGTAATTCAGATAACTGAAATAAATCCATACCAATATTTTAATTAGTCTTGAGACTGAAGGATGTAGTTTCGTATATATAGATTACTTGTAAAAATTAGGGACTGAATCTCAATTATTCTATCTTGTAATTGTCATGTGAACTTGGGCAATTTACTTAAAAAAATGACAGCTCTTTATTTTACATATTTTTAAAATTAATGTCAGCCTCATTTTGATGATTGAAGAAAACAAATGAAATGTCATGGACAGCCTTCCTACCCAATGGCAGCTCTCCCAGCACGACTTCTTGAGGGGTCTTTACATTTTCCTTCTCTTTTCTTTTCACCTTGTGTTTTGAGTTCCTGTCTGACATTCCAGTTGTAGGAATCTGAGATTACATTTTGTTTTGTAGCTGGCAATTTTCTTAATGATTACTGACCTTATTTTAATGATTCCTGTTGTCTCATGGTTTAGCTCATTTAAATCTTCTCAAGTTGTTGTTTTGCTTTTTTATCTGATGGATGACTATTATTGCTCTCTGTTGTCCAAGTGGCAGTGTCCTAAAGAAACATTTTTCCTCCCCCCGTTTTGCAGTTTTCTGATTGCTTTGACATGTATGGGTGGGAATCTCACCTCTGTATAAATACAGTCTAATTCTTTTGCAGAGATCCCTTGAAAAGGACTGATAGAGGAAAAGCTAATAGAGGAAAAAGCTAATAGAGGAAAAGCTGTGGATATTGTACTCCACATAGAAGAGAAAGAAGGATAACAGGTTAGAGAGTTGTCTGATGAATTTAGTATGTCATGACCCTTCAGAGTAACAAACGTGTTATGATGAGATGTGAAAGAGATGTCTACCAAAAATCTCAGGTGTCAATGCAGAAATGTTCAGAGGTGAAATGATTACATTATGAGAGCTCTGACTTCATCTGTAGATTAAATCCACTTGATGGATTGGTAAACTGAATGGCTTAGTGGGTGGTAACTGTAGGCATGGGGGGCATGGCTGGAGGGAATAGGGCACTGGGAGGCCGCCTGTGGGGATTATATTTGTCCCTGGCCCCTCGCTGTTTTACTGTCTCTATCTGTTCTCCAACTGTGATGACTGAGCAGCTTTCCTGTGCCCTGCCCTTCTGCCATGACAGTCTGCTTCACATTGGGCCCAGAACAGGGGCGTCAACTCACCACGAGAATTAGACAAAATACACTACGACAGTCTCTGATAATTTTTATCTTGAAAGGAAAAATGTTTATAGGATTGGGTCTCTTCCTCTGTAGTCTACTTACTGCTTCATGACTATTTCACAGTTCAGTTAAATCTTTCTAAGTCTTTTTAAGTGAGAATATTCTTATATTCATATATTCTGATATATTTCTAAAGATTAAGAACTTAAAAAGAATTAAAAATTTTAGAGATTATATTTTACTATTCAAGACTATAAATTTTCTTATGAGAGGTGAGTATTAATATTAAAATGAATCAACTAATGTTTTAGATTTATATGATCTTTTCCCTTGCAATATATTGTTAGCAATGACAAGGTTTCCCAGACATCAGCATTTTTTTTTTAAATGAAACTACAAATGTATTAAAATAAGCCATAGATGAATGTTTTTATATATATCTAATTATTTCACTTTATTATAATTTATAATTGCATGCTTGTATATTTTAATATCAAGTTCAAACTAAATGTGTGACATAAAAAGTCTCTTTAGCCCATTCTAATCATTCCCTTTATTTTCTCTAGGATTTATCTGCAAGGCCTACCTAATTAAATGTTCATTCCTAGCTCTATGATAGAACTGCTTACACTCTATGATAGTTATGTTTTTGCTCCATTAACTCCTTAAAGACAATTTACATGTTTTTGATTTTTCTCCCAGAAGTTCCTAGTAAATAGTGTATGTTTAATAGATGTTTGAAAATAAACATTCAAAACAATGTATTGAACAATGTAAAAATGACTTTGATTTCTCTATTGAGCCTCTAAAGACAAAATGTATTGGGGGTAATCTATAGAAAACTATTGAATATTATAGGTGGTAGTGTTGGAGGATAGAACCCCAAATGAAGAAGATGTTATCAAGTACTTAGCTTTCTAAAGTAAGTATAAAATGTGCCTATACAAGGGTCAAAAACTATAATAATAAAGATGATTATTTAAAGAGTCATTGTATTATTAAAACATTGATCTATTGAGAAGTGATAAATGGTGACTTTTCCCTTCCCTGACATGATTGTTGTGGGGAGGAAATTTCCTTCCTACTCTCTCTTCTCCAGTGTCCTTGAAGGGCACGGCTGAAGACTTTCTGGTCTTCATGCTCCACTTGGATTAAGAATGTTTGGAAAGGAAACAGAACACAGAACATTGCACAGAAAGCTGTACACCAGGAAGCTGAACTCCTTCTTTGAGAGTGACCTTGTATGAGGAGGTCAACACTGAAAATATGTGTTAGGGAGAAAAGATCTTCAAGTTAATTATGGACAGAGTACACAGTGAGTCACCATATCAGCACAGGCCAACTAGTAGGAGAGATCACTATTAGCCCAAGAGGGATACAGGTTATTTACACATCACTGACCAGTAATTGACCATGCAAGATAACTCCAGCCACCTCCTGTTTCCAAAACATTAAATGTGTAAGAGCTTATAACCATCCTTCCACTCCAAGGATAATGGAAGTGAAGGAAGATGAAAAAAACCATGCTAAACTCACCTTTTCTTCTCAAGTCACCAAAGTAACCCTGAACATTAATGTTGAAGACTATTAGACTTTAGAAAATTGCTATGAGTGGACATTGAATCAACTGTAAGGGGTCACTCTTTGTATAACTTCTGGTTAAAAGTGATTGGACAGGGGTTGGCAGTGTAGCTCAGTGGTAGAGTGCCTGCCTTGCACGTGTGAGGCACTGGGTTTGTTCCTCAGCACCACATAAAAATAAATAAATAAAGATATTGTGTCCATATATAACTAATTTTTTTTTAAATAAGTGATTGGAGAGCAATTGATTCAACATGAAAAAAAATCACTAAAAAATGGAAAAGAAAGGTTGAACAAAACAAAGTTAAAGGAATAATTTTAAAAAATAAATTCTTATATTTGTACCATCACTGATTTCTGAATATTTAATAGACTGGTCATATATACATAATTATGTCACTATTATCTATACGATTTTTAGTTGCTATTGAACTTGTTTGTGACTTTAAAGTTTATCAGACATTAATTTAGGCATGAAGTAACAATGCTATGAATTCATATGATTATGCTCAAATGCTTATGTTCTGTGCTTTTCACCATGCTATACTCTAATTTGCATGCATCTGTTATTAACAATTTTGGCTTCATTTATCATTTCTGTAATCAGGCTTGTGACATTGATGCTAATTAATGTTCAATTAACAAGTAGTTACTGTCTATCTATTTTGTTTCCATTAAGGTTATAAGGAGGATAATTTACACAGTGAGTTTTTTTTTTTTAATTCATCAAGACAGTTTTCCAAACCTATTTGTAAATCAGATAAAAGTGGATGGCTATGCTCTGATAGGAGATAAAGAGATAGATCAGCTCTTTTTTTTTTTTTTTTGGTATGATTATCTATTTTCTATGCATCAAATGAAACATCTCCTCCACTGTTTGCACTAACTATTGGGATACCTGCTGAAAACCCTGACGCATTAAGCACTACTCTGAGTGTTACGGAATGGAAATTTTTTTGGACTCTCATCACTGCTTTATAGTGGAGCATCTTCTACATCTGCGTTCTACTTTGTTTCCTTCTTTCATTTCTGTGTAGGTCCTTTGAAGTTGTTACGTAGAAGTTGAACTCTTTTAATTAGCTTCACTTCTTCTTGAATCACATTCAGAAGGCTGAGGCCCAAATTAATATCCTGGCTTTATTGGTCTACCTTTGGGAAAGAGAGATTCATTTTAAGACATTTAAGTGGTTTATGATGTTTTGTGATGTTTTCTGCTGTTATCACCCTTTAAAGTGAGCTAATTTTTCATTAAGCTTTAATAAATCTTCTACATATAAGACATGTCATTGTTCCCAAACAAGCTATTTGGGGTGTCCAGTGAAGTAAAAGTTATGATCATAAGAATTTTTTGTACATATTAGCAACAATTATGATTTTAAAAGATTCAATTTTATCATAGAAAATTGAATATTCATATGATAACTGAACACTACAGAGAATATAAACAAATAAAATTAAGAAGGTAAATATTGGAAATAAAAATTACCAGGGGAGACATTTTAACCAGGGTACAATCTGAGCTGGGTATTAAAGACAAACATTTTATTTCAAGAGTAATTAAGTATACCAAGAAGAAGCAAGTATATGGTAATGGGAATGTTGTTTACAGTAGCATAAAGATATGAGGAAGCATTTAGTTTAATTTGTATATTTTGTTAGTTTATAAACTTCAAATGATTTTAACAATTATTTTGAAATGTTATTATTCAATCATTTTGTTGTTTAAAAATGGGAGAAAATTTGATCTATCAAGTCTAAAAATGCACACTTACTTTGTGGAACAGGAGACAATTCAAATAGGTGATACTGTGAGTCAGACCTGCCTAAGCTTAAATTGTCTCATAATTTGCTAGCTGAGTAGGATGTGTTTCATTTTATTAAAACATGTCTTACTTATTTAACTATTTTTCAAAAAATGAATTGATGATAGGCTATAAAATAATGGTATATTTTATATATAATTGAAATACAGTTTATAAAAATAATGAAAATATTTTTAAATGAATGATATAATACACCAGACATAGATGTTAATTTATTTATTCTTGATAATTTTTCATAAATATATTTTTTAAAATTAATTATTTTATTTTAACTCAAAGGATGAAATAAAGCAAGCTCAAGTACAAATTTAGTATGATTTTGTGAGGCATTATTAAATGTAACTAGAAAAATCTATGAAGAATACATATCCAAATCTGACTCAGAAATATGACATTGAAATCCTGATGATGTCAGTTAAAACTGGCCGGGATCAAATTATGCTGTCGATCAACATAGTGCTGGGACCTTAGCACTTGCTAGTGTTGAAAAGCTCCCACAGAAACTCTGTATGTATGTGCAAACTATTTCACTAAAAAGATGATGATGTTACAGAACAGATTGCCAACACACAACCATGGAGACAAACAGTTTGCACAGTACACTTTCTGGGGCAGAAGCAATGGTGAAGAGTAATAGAATTAACAGATGCAGAGATAAATCAGGAGGCTGGGAGCAGTTTAAAATTAATTTTCTGGCTTTGGTAACTTTTTTCTTAAAGCGTATTTTAACAAATCAAGTAAATTTTCAGATACCATGAGTGTGCAAGCTATTTCCCAATGTGCTTTTAGTATATCACCCGGGAAATGTATAAATTATTTTTGACCATTTTGGCACCAAAGAAGACAAGCCTATACTAGACTAATATACTATTTCAAGACACAGAACTCCCCTGTGGGGTGTTTCAGTAGCTGTTGTATTTCATCTATAATGGTAAGGCATTAAACACATGACAGTTAAGATCTATTGCCAAGAACATCAGTGATAAGCCATTCTAAGTGAGCTTGTTCTTTATGTTCAGATTATTTGGCTCTGTACGGACCTTATATCCAAAACTATTAATGCGATACAGTAATAGCGTGTCAACTTCCACCAAAGGCAGGACACAATTTATATAGCATCACAGTTCTAGAAGTAGAAAAATAAACCTCCCCCACATACCGTGAAACAAGTGCAGTGGATGTACAAATAGAGGTACTCTACTGGATAGTTTTTCAGTCCTCTGCCACACCGGATTTAATGTATGATTACATAAATACAAGTCATTAGGGATGCAGTCCAATGCTGGAAACTTTTGCCATGGTACAGCCTCTAAATATGAACTATGTAGGACATTATAAAATGCTTTTACTCTTATTGGTTAAATTCGATGTTTGCATAATAAGGTGGAAATCAATAAATAATATAGTTAAGTGAAAGCATTATCTCTGAATGACTGCAAGTGGAGACATGGGCTTGTCCACACATGGCTGGACTGTGTTGCTGCAGCTGCTTTTTGTATAATGCAAACCCTCACCTCCCTCCCAGGTCCTCAGACCAGACCGCTACTCATCCTTTCCTCTTGCTCTCAGGCACTCACTGAAAATTCCTTGGGAGGTTTTTGACTTATTAAAACTAATCAAATGCAAGAACAATACATCATTTGATAATATAGTAATGATCTTTAGCTAGAAGTATCAAAAATTTTTAATACTCAAACCTTAAAATTTAACCTCTAGGCAATTAAATATTGCTGGCTTCAGTTGCCAGAGTAAGGCTAGTTTTATTCTAGCAGGTTCTCTGAAGGGTCAGAACAAATAGGATAAAAAAGAAAATGGATAAGTAAAAATGTAGTTAAAATGGCATTAACAGTTCTAATATAAAATCACAATTGCAAAGATTACTGAAAAAAATTGGACCGGAATGCAATGACAATATGAGAACTTTCCTCAGATCACCATAGAAGGCTACTGGGTATTATCTCTAAAAGTAGGTGCCACAGTTCTAAAAAGGACACCAAAGGTGGCTAGATTTAACATTCTGGGTTGGCCAAGAGAAAAGAATGAATGCCAACTGCACAGCACAGAGAGGGGAAGCAAAATACATAGATGCTGTCACCTCCTTTCATGCGGCACAATTTAGCGCTCAGTCTCAGAGAGACTTGTCTAAATGACTGTGTCAGAGGAGAAACTGGAGGTGGCCCTTGCCAGGTCACAGTGCTGGGAGACAAAGATACTTTACCCTGAACCACAGTGAACAAAGGAGATAGACTTCTAGAATAGAAATCTTTGCTTCTTAAGGTTTTAAAGTCAATAATTCTGAACCTAAGTTTCTTGTGACCAGACTGCAAATATCACATTATTATGCAAGCAACAGCAGCCCAAATTCAGAAAGGAAAGTGAGCCAGAAGGCCACAGCAAGGAAATTCAAGAGAAAAAAAAATGAAAATATTATAGGTAGAATAGCTCTGTAATAGCAGCCAAAAAACAATATGAGTAAAATCATAATTGGGGATGTATATAGCAGAGAGATTAAAGAAAATCCTATACATAAAATAAAAAATTGGTGACAATGATTTAAAAATGGTAAAATGAAAATAAGTGGAAAAACTCTGCAATGCATAACCTTAATATTCACAAAGGAGCAAACAGAATGCAGCAGAGAGAGTAGTCTGAACTATCTTGACATTACAGAAGACTTGGATACAATGTCCAGGGAAAATGGATGCAGAATGAACATTAAGACACAATGGCTAGTTGCTGAGTTTCAATAGATGATAACAAATCATCTTAGGAATAGAGGGTCAGAAAAGCCAGATCAACAAAGCTTTAAAAGAGGCAAATGCAGTCTACCAAGTAGGCCTCCAGCTGATCTAAGTACTTTTGAGCAGATGATCATGAAACTATCTCCATCAAATTCAGAGAAAGTATGAAACAATTATACACTGTTAAGATTTACTTTATGCACTGCAGACAATGAATAGTTTTTCAAAAATGCAAAATTCAGACTTGGGCATGTCTATCTTATTATTGAAATCAAACAAATTTGAAAGAACAATCCTGTTGAATATGAACTAAAGTTTTAGAAGCAATAGTTAAAAAGATTGTGGGGCTCATGGTATGTACCTGTAGTTCCATTTCTTTGGAAGCCCAGGCAAGAGAATGTCTTGAGCCCAGGAGCTGGAAACTAGCCTGGGCAACATCACAAGACAACATCTCAAGAAAATAATAATAATAAAATAAGAAGAATAATTATGGTTTTCAAATCAATTTAATGTTGTCCAGAGAAAACAAAAATAACTAATGATAATAATAATAATATTTTTAAAATTAAAGAAAATTGAAAATAGAACCCAAGAAATTATTGATATAGAACAGAATACAAATAACAAATAAATCAGTAATGTATAACATAACCAGATCTTTGCCTGGTATGTCATAGGAATTCAATAAATATACTTTGGATTAAAGAAAAAATAATAAATGAAGTAACAAACATTTAGAAATATCAAATTAGTGGCATACCAAAGAAACCTATGTATTCTCATTTTCATATTATTGCAAAAGTCACTAATTTTGAAACATAAATATAAATACAATAATTAAACATTCCCCAGTGCATACATATTTCAAAATAATAACCTGACAATGATAAATATATACAATCATTTCTCCATTTAAAATAAATTAAATTAATAAGAAAATAAATATACAAAACCCACAGATCTATAATAACAGCAATAAAATGAAAAGTAGATTTTCTTTGAATTAATAAAAGAATAATCAGAGTCTCCAAACTTTTAGAGTATTTTATAATTACATATATTAATTACACTTTTATAATTACTTTTTAAAACGATCCTTTTTGTGAATAAGCAATTCACTGAAGTTCAACATGTGTTGCTTATTTTTCTTCTGTTAGAGTATATAAAATTAGAATCAATATATGTATTCAGTGCTATATGAACTATGATCTCATTTTTTGGTAATGATTCTGTCCATTTTTTATCTGTTTATATTCACAAGAATTTGTGTAATGATGTATCCTATTATAGACAGAGGCTATTTCTGGGCTGATGAGGGCAGAATATTGACCTCTCACTTTTTTTCTTCTTTTTTTAGCAGAAAGAAGCATAATATTAAACCATTTCTGAACTAAGTGTAAATCAATAAATTCCTCAGATGTTTACTCTATGTGAATTGGAAAATTAAAATTGTAATTTATGTAATAAAATCACATTATTTCTTAGATTATATATAGGTATCTCAGTTTTGTATTTTATTTATCATAAAACATCTTGTTGAGAAAAAATATAAATAATTGAAATGTTCTCAATTAAATGCTCTGGACAATTTGAATGCATGGCTACATTGTTCTCCTTTTATCTATATATTAGTCAAATAGTTTGACTAAATTTAACATAGAAAATTCATTGTTTTCTTAAATTGACATAATACCAAAAGTCATCCATCCATTTTTAATTAATCATTTTAGAATCACTGGGACAATAGCTGATATGTAACTGTGGGCAGTGGGCATAACTCATTTGGGGATAAAGATACAATGTTTGTTAGCCTACTTCCAGTGCTTGGTATAATGACATAGCTTGAAGTCAGCAATTTTTTTTCTGTGGAATCTGTGGGATTACATAATGTCTTTCCAAAATCCATGTCCTTCCTAGAACTTCACAGTGTGATCTGATTTGGAAATAGGTTTGATGCCCATGTAACTACTTAAGATGAGGTCATATTGGAGCAGATTTCCAACATCCAGGACTGGAGAAGAAACTTCTTTTGGTTTAAGCTACCTTCATTATGGTTCTTGATTATAGCTGCACATTATTTCATGATTACATATAATATGATTACACATAAAATTAAATTATGCTTGCTTATTTTCAGATACCTATAAGAATAAATAACAGTGAACCCCCAAATCTAGGAGCTCCACACATAAAATTTACATTTATTAATTCATTTAATATTCAGAACAACATAATCAGAGAAATAGTATTAGGATTCCCATTTTGCAGATGTTGAAATTGACACTAAGTGAGATTTATGTAGGATATATAGTCGATGTCTATTAGTATGTGGTGAACCTTGTATTTGAATGACTCTAGAGCCCTCATTTTTACCATTTTACCGCTGATATTATGCTATTATAAATGGTTAAGTAAATTTCATATTTTGAACTATTAAAATTTTAATTAAAAGTTTTGATAAAATTAAAGCTTAGATCCTCATAAGTTAATCTACATCCCAACATAGACTATAAATATGTTTAAGTATGTTTTTATAAATTCTCATTACTGTTCTAGTTTAATCATTGTAATCTAAGAGTTAGATTCTGATTTTATAATATTAAATAATCATCTCTCTTTTTGAAGCATTTGTTCAAATTATATTCTTCTGTTGAGATTTTAGCATTAGCTAGTGCAATTAACCATTCAGTATTTCTTTTCAACCATATAATTTAAATTTAACTATTAACTACAAATTCAAAACATATAGACCATTTATTTATACTGAAGCAAATATCTTATGTAACAAAATAGTGTGCAAATTATGTATAATACACTAAAAATAGGATATGTTTGCAAAAGGTACTTAACAGAAAACTGCTCCCCCCCCAAAAAAAAAAAAAAAACGAAATAACTTGTAATATTTTGACAAATTAAAAGAGCATTTGGAAAAACATCAATGTAACATTGTTGAGCTACCGATCTCTATTTGAACTAGAATTCATTTTGTGGGGGAGGGATACAATGACTGTGACTGAAAGGCATGAACAACTAACAATAAGCTATCTCCTAAAATCAGTTTTCTCACAAATCTGCTGGGATCAAACTGATGCTGTCCTTACAAGGAAGATGATTTATATTTTGCATACAGTAAATTGCTTATGGAAATAATTCAAGATATGTGATGATTATTTTGAAAGACTCCTCTTTCAACAAAGATTATATATTAGCCTTCAAACACATAGGCCAAATTTAACTTTTTTTTTTAACAATTTTAACATTATTTTTCCCAAATTTATTTACAATACTTGGCAAATTCTGTTTCCTTAGAAATTTTTGCTGAAATTGTGGAATCTTTGTTTTTTGATGAAACTTTTATCTCTTTGTGTAGCGCATTGAGGGATTACCAATGGAATGTCTTATTCCTTTTTCAAAGTCCAGAACTCCTCACAATCTCTGAGGCTGGTGATTTTTTCCCTCTTGCAGCAGTTGGTAGGGATGGCAGGTTGTGAAGGAGACCCTTCCCCGGGCTCCTTCACTTCACACCCAGCTTCACTTGTCTCCCACCCCTAACCTTCTCCTTCAAACTGCTTTCCTTTCAGAGAATCTAACTTCCAAATGGGATTTCAGACTGACAGGAGAAAAAAGAAAAAATTATCGCTCAAAGTTGTTTTTCACTTCAAAGCTTCTTCAGTGACAACCTCTCTTTTCTCCGAAAGCAGAAAATGGCAAAGGTGAAAGGTTGTGACTATACATTTGAAAGCGTCTATTTCTGTTAGGAGTGAATTTAATCTGATCCAATTCTGCTTCAGAACTATATAATATTGGCCAGTGTTTGTGTGTTGTGCATCCTTCTTCATTGCCATTTTAATATGTATTTGCTTTAGTCAGAAAAACAAATCCTATGTAAACAATTGTGTATAAAGATACAGCTTGGAATTTAGATCTAAGTTAATACAAATAGTATGTTCTCAGAGTCACTGATATTTGCTAGGGAGATTGTATTTTCTATGAAGTAATGATAAAATTTTTTGGATTTCATCTGTTGGAGCAGGGCAACCTCTAATGGAAACCCTTTTGGTCTTTCCATTCTCTTTGCACGGTGAAGTTACAGGGCTAGTTTTATTACTTAGCTTTCTGAATGTTTTGTGGTGGATTCATTACATGTTTTGGTTATTTTGAAAGCAGACAGGAACTATCTTCATCCAAAATGCTGATAAGCCACATTCATCCCTTTAGTTAACTCTGTCTGCAGTGAACATCAAGTTAGGAAACTGCTTTTTGGAGGATGGTGCAGCTATACATTTTCTTTCTTGAAACAACTGCTGTGGTAGATGTGGAGTACCACAGCATTGTATAATGACATTCCAAACTATACATTTTGATTGTTTCCAGATAAAATATTTGCCATGAGAAAGCAAGCAATTAATTAAAATGATATGAAGACAAGATATTACCAATTTATGAATAAGGAAATTGGGTATTTTAGATGGACTATACTAATCAGATTAATTAATATCCTTGTATTTCTAGTACAGTAACAAACAAATCACCTAAACAAAAATAGAATGTGGGCTGGGGGTATAGCTCAATTGGTAGAGTGCTTTCCTTGCATGTACAAGTCCCTGGGTTCACTTCCTAGCACCACCGGGGGGGGGGGGGGGACACAGAATGTTTGGATCTTTATAAAGGCAATACTTTGAATTTGGAAGATGTGTAGATGCTTCACAACTATTACTGAATTAAAATTTTAAGCTCCAAAACATGATTTAATTGTACACATTTTCATGCAAAATTAAGTGAATCTTGTTCCTTTTCTTTCGAAGAGGTAGTCTCATGAACTGTTTTCAAAGGCATGATGTTTATGTTGTTTTAGAGATTGAGAATTAGAATGGACAGTTTCTTTTCACATCTTTCTACTTTGTTTACATGGATCCCTTGAGAGCTTAAGGATGGGCTATCAGGGATGAAATATGCCTCCTAAAGATTCCAATTCCATAAGCAGATAACCAATTGTTACCAGATTGTTAAAAGAACTTTATAAAGCAAAAGATCACAATAGTGGTACTACAAACAACTAGGCATATGAGGAAATAGTTAAGAATTTGGAATCCATTAAGCCAGAGAAAATAAAGGTAAATGATAAAAGGTGAGGATGGTTCACAATGAGACCATTTAGAGCACAAGTAACATCTGGACATTGTTAGCAGGTCATGGCCTCTAGGATGTATGATTTTCATGAGTAATAATACTTAAATGAGATGACAAGCCAACTAAAATAGGAACCAATGTATGGGTTGTATTTTGCTAAACTATGGAAAAGAAAAACAAACGAGGACTATGATTTACCATCTGCTATGGTTGAGATGTGATTCGAGTGTTCCTCAAGTGTCTGTTGTGGTTGAGAGCTTGGTCCCCAAGGTGGTGACACTGGACAGTATGATAGGACTTTTAGGAGGCGAGGCCTTGTTGGAAATCTTTAGGTCATTAGGAGTGTGATCTCAGAAAGCAAGTCTCCTGCAGAGCATGGTCACTCAGACCTGTAATCCTAGGGACTCTCCAGGCTGAGGCAGGAAGATTGCAAATTCAAGGCCAGGTTCAGTAACTTAGCAAGAATCTGTCTCAAAATAAAAAAAAATTAAAAAGAACTGGTGTAGCTATGCAGCAGTTGTTCCAAAAGAATTGTTATAAAGCATGAGCTTGGCTCACCCCTATTCTTTCTGCTCCTGGGCTTATCTGTAATTATTTCTTTTCTCCCACATGAGCTTCCATCAATGCTGTCTACACCCTGAGGTGATGCAGCCCAGAGGTGGACCTCACCTGCTAGCCTATACATGCCATTTGGACCGTGAACCTCCAAAAGTATGAGCTAAATAAAATGACTTTACAAGGAGGCTGAGTTAGGTATCTAATTATACTGATGCAGTGCTAATACACCATCTATTATCTCCCAATTGATTTCTAAGAAGTAGAAAAGTTTTTACAAAATAAAAGATACATTGAACTTATGTAGAGAACTCATGACATTCTCCACATTCTTATCACTCTGCCAGTCAGACAGCTGTGAGTGGCAGTATCCTCAGGAAGGCATTTGGTCTGCAGATCAGTGTTTGGAAACCACTGCTGCGTGCAATGCAGAAGGAGTGTTGCAGGCTTCAGGGAGGCTGAAGCATTCACTCTGGGCCTGCAGTTGGTAAGTGGTGGCATGGACATGGCTCCTGACAAGCATAGTGCATTCTGGGAAAATGCGCCATACTGACGATTAGTCAAAAGTAAAATTAAATGACTACATGATTTCCCCTCTGTTGTGTTGGATTCATTTATATAAAGAAAAACACATCTGCCAAGCTGTCTTAATGGGATAAAATTTACACTTACTACTTTAAACAGCATATGACTAAAAATGATTACTATTGAGTGATCAATTATTACTAATTTACTCAAAATTATAGAAAGAAAAAGCATATTGAATAAATAAATGAGAGAGAAAGCACACATAATTTAAAAAAATACAGAAAGAAAAAAATGATTCTCTAAAATAGGAATAAAATTGATAAACCATTAGCAAGATAAATTAAGAAGGAAACAGACAAATTACAAATTTCAAGCATCAGGAAAGAGAAGAGTCACTCTACAAATCATACAGACACAAAATATTGCATGAGTATCTTATAAACTATTTTGTAGTAATATATTTGACAATTTAATGAACTCAGAAAATTGATTGAATAACACAGAAATACTGTGAGGGAAAAAAATATTGAAATACTTCTCCCTCTACTGAAATTGTATTCAGAATTAAAGACGTTTGTGTGCTCACACACATTAGACACATGTGGACAGACACACAGAAGTCCAATCAAGAAAGTTTAATGGTGAATTATTGCGGACATTTAATAAAGAGATAATCTGAGTCTTACTAAAATTATTCTTGAGAATAAAGATTTAAAATATTTTGAAACTTTTAAGGCCATTGACATAACTCTGAAGATAAGAATCAATAAACATATCAAGAAGGGAGAATTAATAGTTACTCTTCCTCATGAGCACATATGCAAAAATATCCACTCAATATTGGCAAATTAAATCCAGGAAATTATAACAATACACATGCACAAATATGGTTTATTTATGAAATATAAGCTTCATTTGACATTAAAATCTTAACAAATACATTTGACCCCTTTTTTCAAAATTTTAAAAATGATCATTACATTAGATGCTGCAAGTGCATCTGATACTATTCACACATTACTGGCAAACTAGAAATGGGATGGCAATTTCTGAGCCTGTTACAAAACGTCTGAAATCCTACAGCCAAATTCTTTAATAGTGAGGAAATAGTCAAAGTTTCCCTCTGTGCTCAGGAGTAAAACAATGATTTCCAGCAACTCCAGTGTTGTTAATGGCCCAACAAATATTATTCAGGGAAAAAAAAATCTAAGAATTTCCACTGAAAGAATAAATACAATTTAATAAATTTGCAAGTGGTAAAACTGTGTTTGCATTAGTCCACAGGGATTTCTAAATAGTAAAATACAAAGTCAACAAAGTTACTGGATTCAAAGAAAGTATACACAAGCATATTTACATTGATGTGATTATAACATATGAATAGAAAATTAAACACATAAAAATAAGATTGATAATAACACCAGCAACAACCATGGGGCATCTCAGGATGGCTAAGGAGGGATGCTCCAGACCTTTCTCTGAAAGTTCCACAGTCTTGTGAATAATTAAATACTTTAATACACAGAGTGATAACTTATGAAATTGAGTTAGAATTATGATATTAACATTATATTAAAGTTGTCTGCATATTCCATGACTCCAGTAAAAATCAAGTTGGATTTAAATTTTTCTTTTCTTTCTTTCTTTTTTTTTGTGTGTGTGGGATTGGTATGGTTCCTAAAGTTTACATGGAAAGGTGAAGGGCCTAGAGTAGCTATGGCAATTTGGAAGGAAACAGTAAAAGATGAATAATTTATACTACCAGGTAGTAATGAGTACATATTTACTGCAACTAACACAGTGTGCCTTCAGTACCATTTTAGACAAATAAATCAATATAACAAAGTCTGCAGAAGCAACTGAGTATGTATCTTAGTAGACGCTTCCAAAAAATCAGTGGGGGGGGGGGGAAGATGACCAGTTTATGAACACGAGCCAAGTTAGGTGGGTATTCATAAGAACAGATGGGATTTTAAAAACAAAAATGTAGTTGTAGATAGATAGAACATCTTTATTTTGTTTATCTTTATATGGTGCTGAGGATCAAACCCAGTTCCTTTTGTATGCTAGGCAAGTGCTCTGCCGCTGAGCTACAGCCCCAGCCCCAAGAAGAAATGGGCCTAAAACTTTACAGAAGGCCATACAAAATTTATTTTCAATAAACCACAGCATAACTTAAGAGTGCTTTGACAATGAAATGTCTAGAAAAAGAAGGTTTAAAACTATCTTCATGATTTTCTTTGTAAACAAATTAAACATAAAAAAATACTAACCATAAATATAGGATTCATGAACAAAAATTTGTTAAAATTAACAATTTATGTTTACTGAAAGATAACATTAATATATTGAAAATCTCATCTGCAGACTCTGAAGATATATTTGTGTATCAATCTGCCCAAGGTTTCATGTGCAGAATGTATAGAGTGTAATGATGATAAATCAATAAACATTGGTAACCCAATTAAACATAGTAAAAGGTACAGTTCATGGGGCTGGGGATGTGGCTCAAGCGGTAGCGCGCTCGCCTGGCATGCGTGCGGCCCGGGTTCGATCCTCAGCACCACATACCAACAAAGATGTTGTGTTCGCCGAGAACTAAAAAATAAATATTAAAAAAAAATTCTCTTTCTCTCTCTCTCTCTCTCCTCTCTCACTCTCTTTAAAAAAAAAAAAAAAGGTACAGTTCTTTGGATAACATTGACATATATTTCTGTAAAAATGAGTGAAACTCTACTTATATGCACAGTTTGCTATTTTGGGGAAGAAAAAAATCTTTAATTTTTTTTTGTTTGAATCCTCCTATCCTTCTATCCTCCTGTCAAGGAGAGTATGTGTCTGTCTAGATAAGTCCTTTAATTTGGTCCACAGACCATCATGCATTCTGAGACTTCAAACTTTAAAATATTGATATAGATTGAATCAATACACAACTTAAACATTTGACATCTTCTAGAAATTTTTAACATTTGAATTGTTTTTCTTTTTAGGATATATTCTGCTTTCATTTGAAAACACGTTTTCCCCATCACTCACCTAAAATATTTTCTGTAAATAAATCTTATAATTCTGATGGCTAGGATAAGAAAATAGTATAAAGTAACTCAAAAGGAGTTTTGATGGACTAATTAATTGAATTATGAGTTATATATTCCCCTTATCATCAAGTCAAAAAGGCATTGTTTATTTGTCTTTAAATAAATATTAGAAATTCCTTTGAGGTATTTTAACCATGAAAATGAAAAAAAAAATCCACACCTATGAACCTGTAGAATGAACAATTTTTGCTTCTGTTTAAGCAGAATCACATCTAAAATACTAATTTCAATTATTTTGGTAATGTTTGTTTTACATCTATGATCTATCAAAGAAAGAAAGAAAAATTACTTCATCCTGTATACATTATCACTTCATACATAAATTTTTGTATATTTTTTTTCTCACTGTATCAATGGGACATGAACAGTGACACATTTCTGTAATTTTGGGGTGCTGTTCTGCATTTTTTTTACATTACCCTATTTTTTTCTAAAATTACAGAAATTAAAAGCACATAAAAGAATGGAAAAAGACCTTAATTCATCACTTCCAAAGACGTTCAATATCCACAATTCAGCATAATTTATTTCAAGAAGAAAAAATTTTGAATTTAGGAATATAATCACAATTCCATTTTTAAAACCATCTTAAAATAAACAATTCATACTTCTTTTTTTTTTTTTTACAATTCATACTTCTGAACTATGTATCTTGTTGAACTGTAAGTGCGAAATATAACTATTGAATGGCATGGAAATCTGCTCTGTCTACGCCATCATGGACAGATCTCAATTGTGTGGTGTTATGAACTACTTTGAACACCTAATGTTAAGAAGGCTATGAAAAATAACAGATAGTCAAAGTTTTGCATAGTACTTCAGGGGATGAACTGCTTTTCATAGAATCATTAATCCAGTGAAAATCCAGATCTCACTCTTACAGCACAGGCAATTAACGCAGGAATGTCACTCTTCAATGTCTGGAAGTGCTGTAATGATGTGTTGCGTAGAATACCTGTTCCCAGATGCATCGGAGGATGCTCCTATAATTGTAAGATGTAAGATCCCTTTTTCTAATGTAATGATTTGGCTATACTGATATAATATTAAATCTATGAAAGATATAAAATAGAGTTGAGATGTCACGTTTCTATGAAGAAATGAAGATTTTTCTTCAGCAAAGCTTTTGTATATATAATTGAAAATGCAGTTTCACCTCAGAACTCACTGTCTTCAGGAGACAAATTTATACACAATATTCTTAGTTCTTAACTGTCTTAACTTCTTAATTTTATCAAAGATCAGACTGAAGCCATCTTTTTTCAGAAATGTAACTAAAATGAAAGTGATTAGGATGTTAGCAAGGTTGAAAAATTCCTCCACTGTAATCACAATGTATGACAGAGTGAATCTTCTTTCTTGAATTCTTACTTGTGAGTACTCATTATGCTCTTTGATATAAAGCATTCTCTCGATATAATATGCCCCACTCCAAAACTATAGCACATGGCCCTGTGCCACAAATAGAAGAAAGTGTCAAAAAGCATTAGAGCACACAGTCTTCACATAGGCATGAGAACATAATTCACTCTGGTGATATTGAAGATTTTTTGAAGCTTTTAGAGAGATGGTTAACATTCAGAAATAAGGAATTATATGGTTGCAATAAATTCTGTTATGTGTAGTTTGCAACAATATAAAGAAGCAAAGAGGCTGGGGTTGTGGCTCAATGGTAGACTGCTTGCCTAGCATATGTGAGGCCCTGGGTTGGATTCTCAGTACTACTTATAAAACATGAATAAAATAAAGGTCCATCATTGTCTAAAAATTAAAAAAAAAAAAAAGAAGCAGAGATGGTGAGCTTTGGGAGACTGAATCCGAGCTTATTCTCAGAATCTGGTGAATAATGTGCTCTTTTGCCAATGAGGAGATATTTTAAGATTTTAAACAGTACAGATGTCCGATCTAGGGTGTTTTTATAAGAGCTTTTAGAAAGTTTATAGAATTTTTAAAAGCCAATTATAATTGTTAAGGAAATTGAAGGGCACAATTGTAATAAAGCCTTAACAAGATTGTGAATTTAAAATATTTGATTATAATAACCAATTAGGTAGATAAAGACTTAGATATCATTAGAGATTTCAAGGCTAAGCATTTGTGAAAACAGAGGTACTCATTAATCTGCTGAATCAATGATACTAGGGCTGGGGTTCTAGCTCATTAGTAGAACACTTGCCTAGCATGGATGAGGCATTGCATTTAATTCTCCGAACAACATATAAATAAATAAAGGTCCATCAACAACTAAAAAAATATTTATAAAAAAAAGAATCATTGATACTGAATGCGTAGATGGATAAGTGAGTAAATAAATATGTGACTGGTATTGTTTAGACCTGAAATGCCCCTCAAAGGATCAAGGGATTTTTCCTCAGATTTGTGCTATTTGAATAGTGTGGAGCTCTTTAAAAGGTGGGGCCTACTGGAAGGTTTTAGGTCATTGGTCATATGTCCTGAAAGGGAATTATGACATACTTCTCTCTTCCTCTTTTTCTCTTTCATTCCTGGTCATAGATTGAACAGATTTCTACCACCATGCACTCTCATCGTGAGGTTCTGCCTTTGCAGAGGCGCGACCCAATGGAGCTAACCAAACATGGATTGTGAGTGAAGATAAACATTTTCTTTTTTTTTAAGTGATTATCTCAGATGTTTTGTTTGAGTAATAGAAAGCTGACTAACACCATGAATAAAGAACATACTTAGTTCAGAGGCAGAGCCATTTGAAAGGCAGTATGGAAAACACTTGGAAAACTTGGAATGGGACCACCATTTGACCCAGCTATTGCACTCTTCTCTTTAATACCCAAAGGACTTAAAAACACAATACTACAGGGACACAGCCACATCAATGTTTTATAGCAGCAAAATTCACAATAGCTAAATTGTGTTACCAACCTAAATGCCCTTCAGTAGATGAATGGATAAAAAAAAAAAAAAACTAAGGTATATATACACAATGAAATATTATTCAGCATTAAAAGAGAATAAATCATGGCATTTGCAGGTAAATGGATGTAGCTGGAGAATATTATGCTAAGTGAAATAAGCCAACCCCCCAAAAAACAAAGGCCGAATGTTTTCTCTGATGTGTGGATACTGATCCATAATGGGGGTGGGGACAACCATGGGAAGAATGGAGGGACTTGAGGGCAAAGAGGAGGAAGGAAAAGGGAGGGGGCAAGAGGGTAGGAAAGATGGTGGAATGAGATGGACATCATTACCAATGTACACATATGAATACATGAATGGTGGGACTCTAGTTTGTGTGCAACCAGAGACATGAAAAATTATGCTCTATATGTGTACTAGGAATTGAAATGCATTCTGCTGTCATGTATAACAAATTAAACAAATAAATTAATTAAAAAAAACCTCTTCCTATTAAAAACAACAACAACAACAACAACAAAAACTATTGTCAGAAGATGAAAAGTTCAAGTACAACAAACAATCCTATGGACTAATAAGAAGTCATATTGATTACCTTTCTGAAACTGCAGTTTCAATTGGGTGGTTGTAGTGAAAGACTAGTAGGAAGCAATTAAATGGAATGCTCAGTTTTTAGACAAATCCATTTCTTTCCCTTCCTCTAATATTCAATAGGGATATGAACTGAAGGAATAATCATCAGATATAGTCATACATATTTATTTTGGCTAATGAGGATGTACCCTGTCATTTTAAAGCTCTGCTCCTTTTGAACATTATCCTACTTTCTAAAGGCTTTTCTTCTTTTGATTTCAGTCTGATAGTAGACTGGTCATTTTTATTTCTTCTTCTCTCTTTTCGTAATCTTATTGTCAATGCTGCCACCTCTTAATTTGGGTCCAAGATTTGTCATTCATTTTGAGTTTAAGATGGATATTCTGAGTTATGGTGTAAATAATTTTTCCCCATGTGTAGACCTGAGCTGGTTGGTATTAATAAATAAACTAAGAAAGTCAACAGGAACTAAAACCTCTTTGAGTTGAACAAATTAAAATAATTATTAAGGAGCACCTCATGGACACCAGGCATAATGTGAGAAGCTAGCAAAAGCAGAGAGCTAGCACAGACTTCATGCATTTCCTACTGCTGACAACAGGCTGTTCAGTCACCTCCCCAGGCCCCTCTTCCTGCAGGACAACACATCATTGTTTGACTAAACCCAATGTTATGCTTCCTAGAATCACTTTCTTACCCGCACACATTAAGAGCTATTATCATAAAAAAAATCCTGTTTTCACATGATAGATAAACACTTACCATACACTAATTCCAAGATATATACACTATTCAAATTTGACCTTAGAACAACTAATGTAACCTTTTTCTCTTCAAGGACCTTGGCCATGCTGCCCAGTTGAAGCCCATTTTAATTATGTTCTTGCCTCTCACCTGAATTCTTTCAACTAATTTAAGTACTTTCAAACTAAGCCATCTTTAGTTCACAAAGTCCCTCTACAATTTCCTATTTTAAATGGGATTAGACAGTCCTTTCTAGGTCCTTATAGACTTGTTTATAGGAAACAATTTAGTAATCAGAATTTTAATATTTTGTGTCATTGTGGTCTTTACGTCTTTTTTTTTTTCTTAACTTCACATACTTCTTTTTTTTAAATATATATTTTCAATTGTTGGTGGACCTTTATTTTATTCATCTATTTATATGCAGTGCCGAGAATCGAACTCAGAGCCTCACACATGGGAGGCAAACGCTCTACCACTGAGCCACAACCCCAGCCCGATATCTTTAGAATATTTCTTTTACTCAAACTCACCAGAGAGCCCAAAATTGTCAGTTTTATTTAGCATTTGTAGTTTGGTTGGTTGATTGACTTTGCCCCTTAATTATATTCATGAAATGAAATTCTTTGCTAAAATTTAATAAATATTTAGATTTAATTTTATTTATATTACTTTTGTGGAGACAGCATTTTGTCCTTAATGCTATATTTTTACATTAAAAAAAGATAACTCCAATAAGGCCCCATTTAAAAATTTAGATTTAACAGAGATATTTCCAAGACACATAAAAGCTACCCATCTTTATTTCATTAATAAATATAATATTCAAAACTTCTCTCTCTCTCTCTCTCTCTCTCTTTTTTTTGTTTTTTTTTTTTGTACCAGGGATTGAACTCAGGTTCACATAACCACTGAGCCACATCCTCGGTGTCCCCCCTGTTTTTTCTAATTTTTTAAAATTTTGAGACAGGTTTTCCCTAAGTTACTTAGGGCCTTGTTAAGTTGCTGAGGCTGGCTTTGAACTTGTAATCCACCTGACTCAGTCCTGAATCTCTGGCAGTACACGCGTGTACCACCATGCCCAGCTCAAAAAATTTAAAACAGTTTTGTTATTAGGAGCAAAACCATTCACTAAGGCATACAAGTGTAGCTGTGGTAATGGTGAACTCAAGTGCTCATTATCTCACTGTTTTATTTTTCTGGTTCTGTGGTGTGTGGACCAAATCTTTTGGTGACGTTTAAGCAGACTTTATTTTCAATGGATGTCAAATATCTTTGAATACACACACACACACACACACACACACACACAAATAAATAAATAAATGCTTCGGGGCATTTTCCTACTCCAGATTTCCTTTTCCAATTTTTGGTTTTCTCATTTTCTTCAGACTTGGTATATTTGTGGCTTTCACTATAATCCATGATGTCAAACTCACTATTATTGGAAATACATTATAGTCAAGAAAAGTTTAAGGGCTTGTTTCAGTTCAGAGAAATAACCTCACTTAGGTTGCTTTATCACAATTGCATATCACCTACTCAAACCTTCTGAGTTTGTGAAACTCAACTGAGAATTCTAGAAGAAAATGCAAGCTTTACAGCAAGATTTAATCTTCCTGCAAGCAGTCAGTCCAGAAATACCGTAACAACAGCTGTTCTCATAGAATATTAGCATTTCTGCTTTTGGACTCAGCTGCTTCTCAGAAGTGCAAAGAAATGCAAACATGGGAAAATGTTCATTTTTAACATTAGCTTGAATTTGAAAATCAGGGGACATTCATCAGCCCCCGAAAGCAATGGGTGCACAATTTTGCTAAATATTTTTTTTTTCTTGAACTGGTGCATGATATATGCATATCTCATAGAATATCCCTATTAGCTGTAAAAAAGATGCATATTCATGGTTTAGCAGCACCATTTTCAACTATTGTCCAGAAATGGGTGTGGAGTTCGCATGTGAGACAAAAAAACAGTCAGATTCTCATCCATTTGCTGTTCTTGAATTTCAGCCCTTTACCCCTCATATTCATAACTAAGAAAATAGAAAATTTGAAACTGTAACAAGTGTGAGAATATTTTAAGTGCATAAGCTAATTTTTCCAATCCTGAATAATGAGAATAATATTTTCATGGATCATTTCCAAAAGTGAGTGTGTGTGTGTGTGTGGGGGGGTTGTCATAAGGGGCAACTTTTAATTCATTTTAAAATTTCTTTTCCTGAATACTTGTAGTCTATGTATTTATTAAGCCACACAAATAACAAAATCCTCTTTTATTACATCAAAATAAGCTTTGTTTTCAACCATAATAACATCAAGGCAGTAAGAATCATACTTTCTCTCATACTTTCTCGGTTATTTGAGCATACTTTGCTAAATATGAAGTTCTTGATAATTCTTGATAAATAACAAAATTCTTAACACAATGTTTACTCCTCCTAGGGATATTAGCATGCTATTAGAATAAACATGATGGATTATGCTTCTAAAATTCTTATTAGTCAAATAGTTATTTGTCTTTCTTAGATACCTTCTACTTATTATTTCACTTTCCAAGTTCATCCACAGTGTACTTGAGGATCTTGAAGCTTTTTGGATGGGTTCTTCCTTTTAAAAAATTTACTTAAAATCACATTAGAAGAGAATATTTCATTATGGAACTTCACAACGAAAGCAATATTTAAGAAAAGAATTCAGATGTGGAATTAATGATGTATAATTAAATAAACAGCCACTTTGGATGCATGTAGAACAGAAACCCAAGAAAGCCTACTATATATTGGAAATTCAAAACCATGCCTTCTCTTTCTTCAACCCAAATCCTAATGTGCTTTTGTCCTTCAGACTTGCTTTTGCTTTCTTTTATCAAAATGATGGATTCATCATGGAATATTTACTCTATTATGTATAGGAGATTTCAAGAATTCACGCTGAGGAAGCAGCTTTGCCCGAAAAATGCTTATTTAACTTTGTTTCTAATATATTTTGAACATATCTATGCAAAACTCTAGGATAAGATGTTGGAATTTCCTCCTTTTGGTTTATAATACATTTTCTCATTTGCTTTCCAAAATCTATTTATGTTGTCTTTACCTTTATTTTTATCAGAACCATAGCAAGGTAAGGGCTGATGTCTGAAGTTTAGGAATTACCTTGAATTTTGTAGAAAAAAACAAATCTGTGTTGTGCAATATTTCATAAAAAGTTCCCATGCTTGAAAATAAAAAGAAAGAAAGAAAGAAAGAAAGAAAGAAAGAAAGAAAGAAAGAAAGAAAGAAAGAAAGAAGCTCTTTGTTTCCTAGTTGGCCCTCTAAAATATAAACTTGAAAATATACTTTAGGATTTGATCATGTCATGGCAATATGTACCATGGTATACTTTGTACCAAGAATTATACTTTTTATTAAACAAGCCAGGCAGTTTAAATGACTATGACATTTCATTTAAAGAGAGTTCAAGAAATCAGACTTGTTATGCTTTAGATATGAGGTGTTCCCTAAAAGCTCATGTGGAAGACCGATGCAAGGAAGTTTAAAGGTGAAACAGTTGGGTTTTTATAATCTTAACCTACTCAGCTCATTAATCCACAATAGGAATTCACTGGACAGTAACTGGAGGCAGGTGGGTCTGGGTCTTGCCTTTGGGGTCTGTTTGGCCATGTCCTGAGCAGTTTTTGTTCTGCCTCAATCTTCAACTATTACGTTCTGCCTCACCTTGGGTCCCTGGAAGTGGGTGGAATCAGCCATCTGTGGCCTGAGACCAGGAGTCCCAAATAAACTTTCCCTCCTCTTAAGTTGTTGTTGGGTTTTTCAGCCATAGGGGCAAAAAAGGAAAAAATAAAATAAAATAAAAACTGACCAAAACACAAACGATTTAGATAAACCATTTTATATGTTTTTCGTGTGTAATTAAATAAGTAAGCTAGTTAAATTTGAAAAATATGGTTATCTATTATCTTAAAGAGAGAATGAAGGGAGGGTCTGGTAAGAGAGAGAAGGGAGAATGCAATGGAGAATAAGCCTCCATAAGCTTAAGAGATTATACGCAGTATAAAGGATCAGGGAAGATTACACAGAGGAGATGGTATTGCAAATAGATTTTTAGCAATAGATAAGATTTGTAGAAAGACAGTATAAAGGATCAGGGAAGATTACACAGAGGAGATGGTATTGCAAATAGATTTTTAGCAATAGATAAGATTTGTAGAAAGAGTGGCAAGTGGGAAGAATATCCTAAGGGGATAATGTGGAAGCGTAGAGTGATTCAGGAATATCAAAAGCCAAAGGAGAAATCTAGCTTGACTTAACAGTTGAGTTTCAAAGAAAAGCTGTAGGATATGAAGTAAAATGTAGCAAGCCAGATGATGGACTGAGGAGTGCCTCCTTGATTTGAAAGGCCCAGGGGAGCCGTTTTGGGGGTTTTAAGGGTAATCTGGCTGTATACATCAGGAAAATCATTCCTTTAAGGCACAGAATCCCATGATGTTCTCTAAAGTATTTCAGAACTGAAAAACCCCTGGGCTAGAATTGTTCAGATTTGGTTATAGTCTTTCAATGTTGACGCTGTTGTTTATAAGTGTAATTTCATTAGGAAAGAATACAGGGCTATTTATTTATTAAATAGGTTGCAGGAGGCACCTTCTCCTCTACAATGCTCATCATGTGCTTTTTAGAAAATCGGGACTTGCCATGAACTGCAGGCTTCTTTGTCCTGGTCAGCTTTCAACATCTGCTCACCAGCTCCCTGGGCAGCTGCTTCTCTTGGTCTAACAGGAAGAGACAAAACTTGCACAATGAAGGTCTTCCAAGAGCAGCACCTAAAGTAGTAGCTGTCAGCAACCCCATGGAGACACCGTCTTCTCCAATTTGTTCTGATTACAACTTTTACCGCAGTTCTAGAGTTAAAAAACAATTTTTAAGTATTCAAAAAGCTATCATGCATTTCTCTGCCACTCCAAAGCCCCCCTCAGGGAGAAGGAGTCAGCCAGATAATTTAATTTGTTTTAAATACAAACGTCCCAGAGCAAAAAAGACACAGTTCCCCACCTTAGCCTTCATCAGCTCCTGTACCCCAGAGAGATCAATTCCCCATCGCTGAGGGATTCGCTCTATTTGTCAGGAAGTCCAGAAAAGTTAAGTAATCCTGCTGATTGGGCAAGAGACTATGGTGAGAAGAGGTAGAGAAGCATGATTTTATCCTTAACAGCAAGGAAATCAAAAGCAAGAAAAAAGAGAAAAAGTTCAGCATCAAACCATTCAAATATTAAACTTTTTTTTTTTGGTTAGAAATCATATGAATAGTGTTTATTTGTTGATTTTGTCATATGATAAATACATTTGTAATTTGTTTAAATTCTCTAGGCTTATCTATCTCGATGCATAAGAAGGTTTTTACTTTATATGTGTCATAATAAGGAGCACATTCAATAATGTAAATATTTGGCACATCTCAGTGAGTGGGAGTAGACAAGTAACTAGCTACATTTCTACATATGATTAAATTGGCAAGAAATAACTTATGACAATTATAAATTATATTTTAATAACATATAAAAATATGACATTCTTAATTTTTTATTTCAATGTTTTGTGTCACCAAACTAAGGGAGGTTTGCCTGCTGATATGCCTTATAAATCCTGCTAGAAACAAATGGAATATTTGCAATATGTGTTTGGGCCAGGCTATATGGGCAATGACCAAACAGACTCCATTTTACCCTGAGACTCCATATCATGTAAGAAATGTTTCTCCCAGGGAAAGCCCCACCTCTGTACCCATTAATAGTTACCTAGCATAACATACTTGGTAACACAACATAGCAATTCTTACACAATCTAAAATTGCTCTCTTTGGTTTCCATTTTTCTTGGGCAATGTATCTTGTCAGAGATTGCCTAGACATTAGTAACCATTCTCTAAAGTGTACTGAACTAGAGTCATTTTGACCCCCTTCCCTTCTGCTTGCTTGCTGCTATGCCAACCTGGAAAGTCCCGTGGTAAATACCAATGTACCCATTGCATTGTCTCCTTAACTGCCCAATTCATCTCTGTACTTGTTTGTTTGCAGCTGCATCAAGCCAAATGTGGGTTTTGCCTTTAAATATCCTAAAATGCTCAGGCTCTGGCTGTTGCTTGCCAAGACAGTTACGGGTCCCGTGGGGGGCAGTCGCCGGCGGGCTGGCTAAATAAAAACTCTTCAATTTGGACAAAACTGGGACTTGGTTTGTTTTCTGAGCGACCTGTCCCATAACAGTGTGGTGATTTTTTACTGAGCCAGCTCAGATTAAAATTGGAATATAGTTCCCTTTTCTATGTCCTCTAGGTAGATGTGGTAGGCAGGATAATTCTCCAAAGACATCCATGTCTGAATCTCTGTAGCCTATGTGTTATGTTACTTTTCATGGCAAAAAAGTGTTTTGCAAATGTCATCAGGTTAAGAACCTGAGGCAAGATTATCCTGGTTATCGCTACAAATGGACCTTGTGAAACCACAAGGGTCCCTAAAATAGGGGGGTTGGAGGCAGAAGTCAGTGAAATACAGAAGACCATGGAAACAGTAGCTCAAGTGATGTGTTTGCCGTCTTTGAAGATGAAAAAGCAGTTATAAGTCAACACATTCAGAAGTCTGGAATTGTGGAAGCTAAACAACTAAGGGAATACATCCTCCTCAGAGCTTACAAACATAAGACAGCCTGTCTGCTTATTTTATCCTTGTAAAACTCACCAGAATTATAAGGACATAAAGTGTTGTTTTAAACTATCAAATTTTGGGAATTTTTTGCAACAAAAATGGGAAACTAAAAAACAAGAGAGATGTGCACAAGGTTTGTAAATTGAAAATAAAGAAAACATTTTTTTTTTTTACACTTTAAAATTCAGAGTAATTCAGCATTTCAGGCAGTCCCTCTCTGGTAGCTAGCTCACCTTGATAGTGTGGAATAACACTTCTGGCTCCTATAGGACCTCTTTCTTTGACTTCTGGTCCAAATATGTGTGCAGGAACATGGTGAAGGATGCTAACTTCTGTTGTGGGTCACCTATTCCATTGAGGTTGAAGGTGGTGAGAGATGAACACAAATTCTAGTGTGTCATCAAGGCCTGCAACTAGATGGAGTGGTCATATGTAGATTTTTCTATCAGTTTCTACAAATGCATAAAGCCAAAACCTTAAAATGAATCCTGCTTTTCTTATCAATAAGTGAATGTAGACCTTTAGAAATTTGATTTTCAGGATTTTGGAAAAAATCGAAGCAGTCCCTTGTAGATAAACAATACTTTGGAATAAACAGCTGTAACAAGTAATCTTAGTAGTGATTCAATACTTGACCAGCAAACCCCAAGTTTCCATTAGACCTCAGCTGCCTCTAAAGTTGCTTTCGCCACATCATAAATTTCAGCATGCGCAGCATAGCCCGTTATCAAATGTGACCACCATCTATGACATCAGACCAAAAGAGGCCCTGAAAGAGCAAGTTGTATGGGCAAGTAACTCATAATATCCACAGCCCATACTCCTGCTACATTGTCTCCTGCCTGTCAACCCACAAATGTGGCTTCACTGGTAACTCCCTGTAATGAACAAAGTAAGATTGAAAAAATTGAAGAATGGTTTAAAGTGCTTTAAGCACTGCATAATATGCTCCCTTTACCAAAAGTGAATGGCTCTAACATGATAGTTACACTCTGTTGTGACACAGAGAGACAATGGTGAAGGAGAATTCCCCCAGTTGGCAATGCTCTAGGTAGTATGTCTGGATATTTATTTTACATGGAGGAGTAGATGGTAAGACATAGGGACCTACGCTGCTAAATGAGAAGGGGATAATGTTTCATTACCCATGAGGAAGAGAAGAGAAGAGGTATGCGGTTCCATCTCTCTGAAAGGGCACAGAATGTCAGGATGTTTGTGAGTCATGGAAATGCTTAGCAAAGAAAAATTTCAGCCAAGGAGGATCTTAATCAAGTGAACAACATGACTCATTCTCTCTCTGGCAGCTGCTTAATTCGGCCACCTGTGTTCTTGCTCAAAGGGTTCATAAACCAAGTGCCAAAAGGCAGCAAGGATGCAGGTTATACAACATGGGCTGGAGCCACTGTTGTGTTCTCATCCTGTCAACAGGGAAGATCAACATGAAGTCCCAGACAGTAGGCCCTCCTGTGGGGATGATGTTTCCACAGCAACCTGATGGTGGACTGCAGTTCATCAGATTCATTCCCATGTTAGAAGCTCTTACTCCAGACGTGGATTTACCCCTTCTCCCACCCACAATGCTTCTGCTAAACTTCCTGTGGACTCACAAAAGGCCCAGTCTATTACACTGAGCTCCATCAGCATCACCTCGGATGAGGAACTCATTTTACAGCACATAAAGTGGGGCAGTGTTTCATGCTCTTGGAAATACTATTCCCTCGCTATGCAGAACTCTGAAGCAGCGAGTCTAAGAGAACAGTGGGACAGTCGAGACTCAATTCCTACAGTGAGTATTTGCCAAGCTCTTGAGGCATAGATGAAGGTCCCCTGGGATGCAGTTGAGATTCTCATTCTGAGAATAATGCTTGTTAATATTTCTTCCATAGGCAGGATTGGGAATCAGCTGGATGAAAATGGAAACAGATCTCCTCACTATTGCTTTTTGTTATTCATTCATAAAATATTGTGAATAGGAATCTCCTATTCCTACATGACCTTCAGCTCTATTGGTCTGCAAATCTAGTTTCCAGGGAGGGCTGTACCCAGCAGAAGATGCAGTAGAAATCCCATCAGACTGGAAGGGGAGTCTGCCGCTGGAACACTTTGGGCTTCTTCTGCCAGTGAATGCACGGTAAAGAAAGCTGCCAGGGTGCCATCCAGGGTGCTCAATCCTGGTTTCCCAAGGAAATTGAACAGTTGCTAAGAAACAGCAGTGAGGAGAAGGTGGTCTGAGATGCAGAAGGGTTGCACCTTATATAGACACCTTATCTTTCTCTGCATTTCAGTTACGAAACATAAAAGGCCATATGTGACTGAGAAAAAGCTAAGTGTCATGTTCCCAGAGACGTATAAAGTGCTCTGCCTCCTCTCTGGGTGTATCCAACCATTGTGTTTCTAGCTCTTTCAGAGGCAGGTGCATCCTACTTGGTTCAAGCATGATGTTGCTGTAGTCTGTGTCCAGAGTTAATCAGGGTTGGAGGGGGAATGTGAGGATGTGAAGTTGACAAGAAATGGACTGTCCCCGCTTGCTCCATGAAGTTCGTTCTCTGTGATGCTATGTTGGAGCTGGCCATAAGAGAATGAATTTGAAATTTAGAAGAGATGAAAGAGAGGCTCCGTACAGCCTTAAGGTTGGAGGTGTGCACTCGGCAAAGAGGCAGTTTGTTTACAATGTCACTGGCTGGCTCACCTTGTTGATATGAGGTGCACAATGGCCCAGAGCTCCTCTGTGGCTTCTTGGCGTTTGTTCTGTGTGGAAGGCAGCTCTCCTCCTGCATGTCAGATGACATGACAAGGGACAGTCACAGTTTTCTCCTCATTTTCTTGTGCCCCATTTTGTGCAGAAGGATCCAGTTTCTCCTGTACTTCACAATCAGCTCTCCTTCCTGTCAGCCTGGCTGGCCAGATGGAAAGGACCAGCATATACTTTACCACCTCTGCAAGTTAAGTCTAAGTCCCATGGTAAATTCCTCACTGCAAAGCAACCAAATCAATTTAGCCCTCTAAGCCCGGCCTGATAGAAGACATATAATACTTTTGTGAAAACATCCTTATAGGTGTGTGTGTGTGTGTGTGTGTGTGTGTGTGTGTGTGTGTGTGTGAAGAAATTGAAACCACCCCGAAGCTGTTAGATGCCAGGTCTATTAGGTACCAGGAGAATCAAGTTATCATGATTACTTTCCAGTAAGAGTGTAGCTCATGTGGCCAGGTGATCATTGGATTTCTAACTAATTTGTGCATCTCAGTCAATCCAAACTGTCCCTGAACTATCCCATGCTTCTTTTCCTGACGGTTTAATTAGAATAACTTGGAACTAGAAAAGCCCACACCAAGGTTTTCTTACTTGTGAACTGAGAGCCATTGAGATGGTGATGGTCAAGTGCAAGGCCCTAAAATCTTCTTCATCCACCACCACACAGATTTACAGCAGGATAATCGAAAATGATGAACACTATTATTTAAAAATCAAACGATCCTGTAGAAGTGGGGCCTAAAAATGCACATTTAGTTGCAGTCTGGCCAGGACAAAAATTAACAAATTGTGCCAGGTAATTATGGAGCATCATAAACTGAAACAAATATTACCTCAATCACGGCTAGCGTGTCAGTATGGTATCGACACTTAAACAACTGACTGCAATCTCTGACACTGGGTATGTGACTATTGATCAAAATTAAGAATTCTCATTAAAAGGTATTAATATTTTAAAAATACAACCCCAGAGAATGATACTTATAATATTTATAACCAACAAATTATTCGTGATCAAATATAAAAATGACTATGTATAAGTAAACATTTTTGGTAATTTAATTGAAAGAAAGGCAGAAAAATTTGGATGGGTTCTTCACAAAGTATGACACGGAATCACTGTTAAAATCTACTATCCATCAAGGTAAAATCCTAGTGTGATATCTCAAAACACCCACCAGAATTTCTAATGTGAAAAAGTAGATAACTATGTTGAAAGGTTGTATAACTAAGTAATTTTATATAAATTAATGGCATGTAAATAGAAGAAATCACAATAAAAAGTTATGTAGCTATACCTCGGTGCTATGATATGGAAGTGAGGTATCCCCCAAAAGCTCATGTGTGAGACAATGCAAGAAGATTTACAGGAAAATTGAGGGCCAAAACGCAATAAGTACTTAATCCCCTGACCAGATTAAGTGAGTGGTAACTGAAGGAAGGTAAGTGTGGCTGGAGGAGGGGGTACTGGGGGCGTGGCTGTGGAATATATATTTTGTATCTGGCAACTGAATTCTCTCTGTTGTCTGATCATCATGTGAGCTGCTGTCACACTCTTCTCCTATAATGTTCTGCCTCACCCCAAGCCCTGAAGAATGAAGCCACCTTGGTATGGACTGATATCTCTGAAACCACGAGCTTCAAATAAACTTTTTCTCCTCTACAATTGTTCTGGTCAGGTCTTTTAACAACAGCAATGAGAAACCTGACTAAGACACTTTGCAAACCTTATTACCTAATGATTTATCTTCAAGGTACCTACCAAAGAAAAAAATTATATGTCTATCACAATAAGTGTATGAAATCATTAATAGAAGCATTGCTCATCATACTCTCAAAGTGACGGCCCATTTGTTGGTAGATGAAAGGCTGACTAAACTGAAATGTTAATAGAATCCTAAAGAACAATAAGATTGAACAATTGAGAACTATGTCCAGTAGCATAGTAGGATCCCACAAAAATAATGTCGAACAAAAGAAGATAGAGACACAGAATTTCAAGAAAATGCAAATCCATTCTTTAGTTTCTGGTGTCAGGATCATGGTTGTGCTATGGAGGGGCCAGGGACTAGAAAGCAGCTAAAGACATACTAGGTCTTGCCATGGTGACAGTTATAAGGATGGGTCACTCTGAAATTTCCACTTTGAAAATTTAGCAACATGAAAACATATGCTTATTATTTCTATTTATTTTATAATGTAATAAATATTTATTTGGTGAAAAGAACGATGGTGCAAATTCATTTTTTTTTTTTTTTTTTTTGCTCAGGCTCATTCTTTTTTCTTCTGGTACAGTGTAGTCTTCAGGGGTTTTTTGCCATCTGGCTGTCCTGAAGAACATCACTCTGGTGCACTATATTAATGCAGTCATGCTCATAGCAATTTCATTAGTCTGTGTGTAGGACTCTGAGTACTTTAACAAGATATATGCATTCCACCTGGTGGGAAGGAGGGTTCTAAAAGATTGAGGGACCTGTCACCCAATAACCCAAGGTATGATTCCTGTTTACATATGTCCTCTGAAGTATAAGACTGTTTTCTGCACTTTTTCTTCACCTTACTTAAACTTGCCAGACCTCTTTGAATTCTGGGCATGGCATGTATGACATCTGGCATGCTATTTCAGGGCATTTAAGAGCAGAATGCGAAGTCTGTCTACAAGAAAGCCTGCAGCAGGTCTATGCTGCAGTACCAGCTGCCTGCCTGCCATGTGACTCCACTGATCTGAAGCTATTAGAGGTATCCAAGTAGATAAGACAGAGCATGGAATCTCTAGCAGGCCAAAAATATGAGGTACTAAACATACCTCTCACAAAATGAAGTCATGTCTTGCCTTCTCTGGAAGAGAAACACAAAGCATCTCAAAATCAGCCATGCAGTCCTGGTCCTATCAGGTCCAAGTGTCTGACCATGGAACATCAAGTGACTTTGCAGCCAGAACAGCCATCCTGACCTGCTTACTCTGAGATCCATCAGGCATATTGGACAGCTGCTGCAGCAATCCATTTACGCTGGAAATATTACATTATAGATCTGGTCTGAGAAAGTCCAGAAGGCAAAAAATATGTTGAATAAATAGATGGCTTAGATGCCTTTGTCACTTCTGTTAAATCAATATTTCTTGCTTAGTTTATATATTCAGGCTTTCGGAGACTTTTCCATAACCTCGTAAAGGTGAAAAATCATCTTGTTCACAAATTTATTAGATTCCCATGCTGTATGACGGTGGCTGAGTCATACATTTACTCTTGACAGGCCAGCAAGGATGGCCTTGAAGGCAGTGGTCAAGGGAAATCTCCCCATTGAGCAGAGCAGTTAGTTGTGTCCTTGGTCATTTAGCTTTTACAGAGAGATGCCTGAGGCCAAGACTTTTATGGATCCCTGGGCAAGGGCTCAGGTGTTTACACAAAATCCCCAAAAAAGCAATTTCATAGGGTTGGAGATACGAAGTTCAGGATATAGGCTATGTATGAGGATAAGCAGGACTGGGGAGAAAGAGTGACATTGTGTCTCATTTCATGAGGAGCACAGTTATCCGTCACCAAGGAGAACTGCGAAACAGATGGATTCCCCCAATGTTAGTCAGCTACCCCCTCTTCTCACCCAGAACAGCTTTTCTTCAAGGGTCCTCCCTGCATCACTCTCCACCGGGCCACAGAATATATGGTTTACCAAGAGGGACCCCACATAATACTGCATAGAACCAAAGGATGTCTTTTCAGGTCTGAATCAAAAGATTCATTTGCCCTACCAAACCACACATCCCTTTGACAGAGCCATTAGGATAAATTATTACATCTTGGGGTTAAGATGACAGTTCAAAACAAAACAGTCCATATGATGCGTGATTGTGATTTACACAATACAGTGGATATATGGTTCTCTCCATGTATATACCCCAATAGTAGAAATCATGGCCTGAGAACCAGCAATATAAGTGGTATTGACTCCAGCTACATGGATCCTAGTGATGCATTTAAATAACATTTTCTTCTCAAAATTCTAAGTATAAATTCCTTTGGATTCAAATTTCTAGGGCTGAAGATTACATACTTCAACTGAACACCATTTGCATGGCTGTATGATGGGCTGGACATTTGTAGGATATAAATTTCAGTAATGAGGATGAGTGTTTCATACCTGTCTTATATCACTGGCCTATAGTGAATGCTGGACTCTTGTGATGACACCACCTGTGGGCACAGGTGTAAACTGAGAGCAGTTTATCTCAGCTGCAATGTATGGGTAGCACTTTCCGGGCCCAGACCATCTCTGATTTTACCATTTGGAATATTTGTGGGGAATTTGGGAATTTTTGACACAAGAGTCACACTGGAAAGGTCATTAATGCTTTGTCCAGAAGGAAATTGCTCTCCTCTTAAGTTCTTTAGTGGAAAATGCCCAGTTGCACACAGAGGTGATCGGCATTATAATGATCCCCCAAATTGACATTCTCTTTGTCTGGTTTTCTATGCACAGTATAAACATGACCTCATTTCTGACATATTTCTAACTTTAATAACAAAATAGTTATTAGGATCACAATTTCTGAGCATGGTGGTGCACACATGTAATTCCAGTGAATTGGGAGGCTGCAGAAGAAGGATTGCATATTCCAGATCACCTCTGACCCTAAGCCACTTAGCAAGACCATGTCTGAATAAATCAACAAAGGACTGCGGATGTGGCTCAGTGAGTGGTTAAGTGCCCCTAGTTTCAATTCCTAGTACCACACACACACAAAAAAAAAAAAGAGAAAAAGAAAAAGAAAAAAGAAAAAATTCATATGTGCAACTGAAAATATTTTTGTATAAATATTTCAATATAATAGTTTTGACTCAACTGTATCAGGAATTACTGATTATTAATATATGGGACATTCTAATAATTAAGATGTGCTTTGTCACAGTGCAAGCTATTTTACTTCATCTGCCCTCAGCCCTGAGCACTAGAGCTTCAGCTCTGTCCACTGATGTATGCTGATTGCAAACTCACTGGAGTTAGGCTGTGGGAATACCTTTAGTAAATAACTTAATTTTATCTAGGCTTTCTTTTTCCTGCTGGCATGAGGTATAGGTAAACACTCCCAGAGAGCTTGCCTGACCTTAGATTCCTTAAAAGCAGGGCCCTTGGCTAAGGTCAGCGCTCAGCACCAGCAGGAGATATAAGAGTGTTTGTCCTCAGAGCCATAAGTGGCTTTGCAACTAGAGTTGGGAAAGCAGAGAATTCACTGTGCCAATTTTCCTTTAATCCAAGAACCCTCCTCTGGATGCAGGCTTGCTCTCATTGCATGCTTGCCCTGTCTTCACAACATGGTAGGGTCTTTGATATTTAAGGTTTTCGAATTCTACACAAGAAATTTAAAAGGAAAAATATTGTACCAAGTATTTTCAAATTGCTTGGGCATTCCTTTTGAATTGACCCAAGGAGAACTGGAGCCAATATATGAGTATGTTGTTCTTAAAAATAAATGTACATTGTTCTTTAAAATAAATTTATCTTCCAAGGTAAGAGGTATTTGGTGACTGAACCAAAAAGGACAATGTGTTTCTCATATTCATAAAGCTAAATTGATTCAACTTAAAACAATAAATATTTTAGTTTAATGATCTTCACATTGCTTATTTAGAAAGAAGAAAAAAAGAATCTTATGGTATAAGAATGTAAGGATGAAATGGAGAAATAGACGATGTGAAGGCTGAATGAGAAAGAGGAACTAATTACTACCCACTGCCCTACCTCGTAGCCTGCAAAGAACCCCGAGTGCCCCTGAGTAGATGCCAGATCTTTGTTACAGGGAAGAATGACTTAGCCAGGTGCCATGGTGCGTGCCTGTAATCCCAGCTTCTTGGGAAGCTGAGGCAGGAGGATCAAAGGGGCCTCAGCAATAGCAAGGTGCTAAGCAACTCAGTCAGACCCTCTCTCTAAAATACAAAATAGGGCTGGGGATGTGGCTCAATGGTCAAGTGCCCCTGGGTTCAATACCCTGCACCCACTCACAGATAAAAAGGATGACTCCTCCTCAGGGCACAGCCTCTCCTTTATTTCTATACAAATGATGGAAGGGAATTTGGAAGGTGCTACCTTTCTAGAAGCACTGAAATTGGCCATAATTGTAATGATATGCTTCTTTATTCCTTCCCTTTCTTTGTTACTAACTAGAATGATATCTGGCATGTTTGTGTTTTTATGTTGTGTGTACAATGATGAGTCATTCAATCTTTAAAGATATATATTTCACACAGGGACTTCTTGCTTCCACCAGGGAACATGTGTCCGCAAGTATGTAAAAAAAAATATCTTATTGGTTTTCAAACAGATTTTGGTACAGATGTCTGTATAATTGCTTTGAATGAGGCAGATTTTTCAGAAAAAATCATTGTTAGTAATAGTGGTTAGGTTCAAGGTGTACCAAGCAAAAACATAAAAATAAGAGAAAAAAGGAAGGAAAGGAAGAAAAGGAGGAAGAGAGAAGAGAAGGAGAGAGAGGAAGGGAGTAAAGGAAGAAAGGAGAGAGAGTATTGACTCATGATATTCAACTTATTAGTACCATTTTTGATTCATAGAAGGGTAAAAAAAATTACTTGAAGGAAAGATCAGAAAGATTTCCACTGTGAACATTCTCAGAACTACATAGTCTAGTTTACAATATCCCATTTGATTACAAGTATGTTGTTTTCCCATTTAATGTGTGGATCCTGAAATTTAGAGCTGCATACAACTTGTCCAAGATCACTTAGAATTTGTGAGCAGGTAAACTGGTACATAAACCCAATTCTGTCTGATTCATATATTTTTATCTCTTGGATCTTCGTGGGATGGCCAAGAATTGGATGCTGCCTGAATTTTGTTCCAAGATCATAGAACCAGTTTCTGGACAGTAAAGTTCAAAAGGTACTGGGCATCTTCACCTAAGCTCAGAAACATTTTTAAAAGACTATGCAAGAAACCTTATTAAAAACTTAACTTTAGTGAAAAGACTCAAAGCTATCCCTGGATATCTGGGGGCTTGGATAACAGGCAAGAAGCAAAGAGAGGCCCAGCCTTTTCCTAAGGGTAGACAACAGGTGTCTGATAGGATTTGTGTACAAAATATAGTCTAACTACAGTGTTTTTTATCATTAAAATATTTAGCAGATAAATAGTTTAGGTCAGCTACTTATGATCCACATAGAATCTCACTACATCAATCAGACAAGAAATGATTTTCCTTTGGATTACTGATACCAACTACTTAAAAATCTTAACGTAGGGAAGGAAACCTAGTTCTTCCTTTTGTTTGACTTTTTAATTAAGAGTTCCATTCCATAAAATGAATAAAAATTCTTAGAATACATTTTAAAAGGAACAAATTTGAGTTGACATCTGGCCCCTTCCCTATGATCACTGCTTCCAGCAGTTTACCTGTGGTTGACTATCCGTTTGGTGAGTGGGGATTGACCACCTCTTACTATTTTACCATAAATGTTAATCCAAGGACAAAGCAGTCACTTAGGTCACCACACAAAAATATGTATTCTTTCAAGCAGGATCTCAAGTCCAGTATTTACAACTGACATAAATGACACTCAGAATGTTCTTTATGATTGGCTCATGGGAAAGTGGAAGGAATATATAACTCACTTTCATGAACTCTTTTAGATGCCAGAAGGAAGGAAGGAAAGAAAAATGAAAGAAAAGAAGGAAGGCAGAGAGAAAAGAAAAAAAAATGGATTACATGTCCATGCCTTCCCTAAGGGAAAAAAAAAAACCTGACAGCTCACTATTCAAGTAATTTGCAGAGTAGTTTTTGTTGTATGTTCTGTGGCACATGCAAGTTCTGGGAAACGAAGGTTGCTTCCCACTTACAAAAATGTAATGGGATCAGATATTTATTTCCACAATTATTCCTTTAAAGGTGAAAATGTATTTTAGACAAAATCTAATATCAGAACTACTGTGAGAAATAAAACTTGCTCTCCCTTTTTTCTGAAAGTAAATCACAAGCACATTACTTATTTTTATGTGTGTGTGTGTGTGTGTGTGTGTGTGTGTGTGTATGATTTTAGAAATAAAAATTCTCAGTTACCTTCCTACCAGTAAAATATTCAAGAGTTTATTTTTTTAAGAGGAGAATATAAATATCACACCAATATAAATGTCAACACATTTTATATGCCACAATTTTGAGGAGGTCTTTGTAGGTCACAGAGGGTTTCATTAGATGTCTTACATCCAACATAATCCACACCATTACATTAATATGGTATTTATACACAGTCCCTCATATTACTGGTGTTCCTTATTTTGAAGAAATATATGTGCTTTGCCATAGCTATTTTCATATTTTATGGAAAAAATTTTTAATTAATTTTACTTTATAGTTTAGATATGAGATATCACCCATGAGCTCATGCATGAGACAATGCAAGAATGTTCAGAGGTGAAATGAAATGATGAAATTACGAGAGTTAAATCCTCACTGGTGCATTAATGCACTGATAGGGATTAACTGGTGGAAACTGTAGGCAGGTAGGGTATGGATGGAGGAGATAGGTCCTTAGCAGAGTGCTGTTGGGGTTTATGTTCTGTGCCTAGTGAGTGGAGATCTTTCTCTGTTTCCTGTTTGACATCTCCTGAGCTGCTTCCCACCTCCATACCCTTTCCCCATGAAGTTCTACCTCTTCTTGAGCCCACAACTGTGGAGTTGGCCAACCATAGACTGAGCCTCTGAAACTGGGAGTGCTAAATAAACGTTTCCTCCTCTTAAATAGTTCATGTCATGTCTTTTTATCACTACAGGGATGATAAAACTGACTAAAATATTTTCTAGGTGGATTTTTATACATAAACGTTTTTATTGGGGGGGGATGAGAAAGTGATTCAAAATTAGAGATGTAGGAAAGATGGTGGAATGAGATGAGCATCATTACCCAAGAACATGCATGACTGCCCATATGGTGTGACTCCACATTGTGTACAAACAGAGAAATGAAAAGTTGTGCTCCATTTGTGTACAGTAAGTCAACATGCATTCTGCTATTATATATAACTAATTAGAACTATTTTTTTTAAGAGAGAGAGAGAGAAAGAAATGATTGACCTCTGAGTGGGAATGATTTTTTCAAAAAGTTCCATCATTTTTCAAGGATAAATTGTCTTTGCCTTTACAATTTAAGTGCCAGAAGATATGAAAAATAGAGAATACACATTATTTCAATAACTTCAATTATTTAATGCTCCATTTGCATTTCAATATAAATTCTAGGATTTATATTGAAACCCAAGGATTTCCATAAGGCCAGGGTCTAAATATTAAAGCAATTAAGGATTGAGCACACTGTGAATTTTTTTCTCTGATCTCTTTAGTAATAAGTTTGCTGCCATCCACCTTACTTGAGTTCTGTCATGCTGGGAAGAAGGGAGACAGTTTTCACTGTGATATGAAGCATACTTCATTTTGTAATGTGGTCCCAACGTTGATCACAGAATATTAATACACACTTTTGGTGACTGTTCTGACACCTCAGCGGGGGAGAAAGCAATTAGGACTGATTCATATTATGTCCGTCCTTTTTTCATGGTGGGAATTCAGAAGTTAAAGTTAATTAGGTAAATTAATTCTTAAACTAACCTTTAATATATTTACATTGTAAACTTTGATTTTTCTGACACAGGGTTGATTACCTTTGTTAATTCTCTCTCAAATGTATGTTTACTTAAAACTGTGTGTGTGTGTGTGTATGTGTGTGTGTTTGTGTGTGTGTACTAGGAGTAAGATCCAATTTTGATTTACTCTAATAAAATAATAAGTGTGTTTTTTTCATTTTTCTTAATTTAATATTTTTAGCTTTGCATCTCTCATAATAAATAACTGGTTTCCATTTTACATTCTGTGACTTTCTGAATCCTGAGTCATCTTAAATTCAGGAAAGATTACAGAAAATTATTAAGGAATTATATGGTTGAATCTTTAGCAAATTTGTGAGAGAATTACATTTTCCATTTCTTCAAAAATAAAGTAATTATATAGATGGCATATTTTGGAGACTAATTTAATTGTGAAATCCACTGCTATGGTCTGAATATTTATGTTCCCCCAAAATTCATGTGTTGAAACCTAATCCCCAACATGATGGTTCCAAGAGGTGGGTCCTTTGAAATGTCACCAGGTTATGAAGGTGATATCCTCATAAATGTTATTAAAGCCCTTTTAAAAGAGGTCTCAGGAGCTTCTTTGCCCTTCTGCCATATGGGGACACAGGAGGCTTCAACCATGAACTAGGAAAGAGGCCCTTACCAAACACAGAATTCCATGCCTTGGATCTGGTTTTAGCTGCCTCCCAAACTGCAAGAAATACATTCATATATATATATAAGCTACCTACTCTGTGTAAGGGCAGACCAAATGGCCTGAGACAGCCACCTGACTAAAGTCAGCAGTTCTGACACCAAGGGGCAGGGCAGCCATTCCATGGGGAGAAGTACCTACTTCAGGGGCACCCCAGGTCTGTTTGCAGAATGAGAAACAAATATAGTTGACCTCCTTAACTCTAATCATCTGACAGCAAAAAAAAAAAAAAAAAATTCCAAACATGTATATGATTCCAGTGAAATATTCTGTTGGTTTAATAAAGAATTAGCCAATAAAAAATCAAATCTATAAAAGATGAATTGTGATTATTGTTTAGGTTCAAAATTTGTCTAAAACACTGAATTTGAAAACAAAAATTAGAAGAATATTCTTACATTGGGGATGTACATTTTACCATACACTTCAACACCAACCCAATTATGTCCTCTGTGCTAGCTTTAATACAATCAATTTCACTGAACTTTTAAAAGATGACGTCATTCAAAAATCAGAAATTTATAACCCCCTTTCCTAAAATAAAGCATCAACCATAATAGGTCTGCATATACATTGATAAATAATGCCATTTTAGGGACAGATTCTAGACCATTGTATTATTAGCAGTTTGGACAAGATAATGCTTTGCGAAGCAGCCTGTTCTGTGCAGCGTGGTAGGTTCAGCAGCATCCCTGCCAGGAACCCATCCCCGTCCTCTATCCACACACACACGCCTCCCAAGTATAACCAAACAAGTCTTCAGATATTGGCAAATAACCCACTTGCCAAATCACCTCTAGCTGGCAATTATTGAAGTAGTGCAATAAATGAAAACCTGAAAGTGCTAAAAAATTACAAGAAAAAGTGTCCAGGTGTGAAGAGAAGGAGGAGTCAGGTTCGTCTTCACAGAGCATGTTTTCCAAACAGCCTCCTGCAGTAGGATTAGACAGTGCCCCAGGCAGCAGGACAGAGTGGGTTGATCATAGAGGGTATGTTATGAGCGGCACTTACTTTTCATCACAGTGGCTAGTGGTTAGGGTTTCCAGAAAACGGGTATTAATAAAAAAGAAGAAAATTCATGTGAGTTTTGTTCCACAATCTGCTCTGACAAGTCCAAACTTTCTGCTGGCTTTTTTTTTTTTTTTCGGTAAACTCTAGAATTTTGGAGATGACAAGTCACCATTTCCATATTTGGAGATGGATAACACAAACATTCTGGTTGAACTTTCACATTATGTGACTGTGGAGAAAATGAATATTACTTTTAACTCTTTTGTTATCCTTATCCTGTATTGCACAGTGTGTGTATGTTTGCTCAAGCCTTCTAATGTTTAGATCCAGCACCTTTCACATAAAAGAAATATGAGGATATGCTCTACAAATACATGAGCACATCCTTACCTGTGGTGCAGATGAGCATTCTGTCCTGTGTCTAATGTATCTTTCTTCATTTTCTCCATTCCCTTTGTCAATTAAGATACATTTTTTTTCTGAATAAACCTGACCTTTGTTCATTTACTTGCTTACTTCCCTATTCATTCTTATGCTCACCATTAGTAACAGATTGTCCCTTCTATAAAGGGCCAGGCTCTGTTCCAGTCACTGGGAAACAGTCATACACTGAGGAGTTATTGTTCTATGCCGAAGTGAATACATGTTCCATATGTGAAACATACCCACATGTCCATTAGGAAAAGATAAACACTTTGCCACATCCTGGCATGGGGTGCTAATAGATTGCACATTGTAGTTATTTTAAAATGTAAAGCATAAATATAGATACATTAATCTTACTTTATACATGCAGAAAATGCTAAATTCTTAAAGGAAGAAATAAACTAAGACCTTGATTGTTTTGCATCAGTAGCCCATAGGATAGACACCTGAATCTCTCATGTGTCCTAACCAGGACTTGACATGAAAATGTGCCATTAAGGGCTACCTATATTTTACTTATATAACTTTGAGTCTAAATAGAAATTGCTGTGATCCCCACTATGCTTTGTGCTCCCCCTAGGTGAATTTTTAACATTGCTCAGGATGTAATTGCAGGAGAAACTTTCTAGTAAGAGTTCATTTAATTGAATAATTGCACCTAATTAATCAAATTACTGTTCAGAGGTAGTGAAATATATCATCCACAAACTGCACATGAAGTAATTTACAAATAACCTGTGGAGACTAGCACACAATAAATTCTTAGCAAGATAATGCTCCCTCCCACACACATATCCATATATATATATATATATATATATATATATATATATATATATACACACACACATAAATGTATTGATGTATATGAATATATATGGATATAGATAGATGGATGTAGATATAGATACATGGATGGAGATATATGTGCATATACATAGATATAGATATGTATGATCTTATTGCACTGCTTTTCTAATATTATCTCTGATTCAGCAAAGTACTTATGAGAAAACAAAGGATGTGACTTTTGTCTATTTCATGGAGGTAAGTGGTGACTTTAATGTAGATGAAAGGTGGAAGGGTCTGGACTTTACATTAAAATTCTATTTCAGTCTATAAAAACAGAGGAACTAAGAGTAAAAACATATTGAGTTTGGATAGTTCAGGCACTCTTTGCCACATTCTTTCTTGAAATAACTTTCTTGAAAGTTATTTAACTTTTGACAGATATAAATTTGATTTTCAATGAACAAAAACTAGAGAAAAAAGGAGGGAGTTGAGAGAAAGTATATAGAGCAGCAAGGAGAGGGAACATCTTTTAAGTAGCTTTGTTTGAATGTCTTGGTGTGTGCAGACATTCTGTTTCTAACAAGTTATATCTCCAGTAGCTCTGGATAAACACCAAACATGGGTTTCCAGAATGTCCGTTACAGCTGACTAAAATCATTGAGCTGCTAAAGGCAAAGAAAGTATCTTTTTTCCTGGTGTTGTATTAGCCTACAAATCTTGCTGTCTCAATATACTCTCAGCACATGGAGAACAGAATCCTGCAGGAGAGGGCTAAGGCTACTCAGAGGAATGTGAGTGACCCTGCACATCGGGACCTCTGTCGTGCAGCATCGGCTTGCTTCCTCTCACCTCACCTGGGATCAGTCTACTCTCTGAATCTACATGCTTGGCTTTTAGTACATAGGTTTCTTTCTTAAGTTTTGCCCTTGAAATTATTCAGTTTATAGGTATATTTTACACTGCCTTTATGTCCACAGAAGATTGGTTCTAGGACTACTTGTGAAAACAAAAACCCATCAATGTTCAAGCCCCTTATATAAAATGGCATAAAGTTTTCATATGACTTCTGAACATTCTTTCTGTAACATGAAAATTCTGTGTAACTGGTTTTATCCAGTATTGTTTAGGAAACAATGACAAAGAAAGTTAGCATGTGTTCAATGTATACATAATTTTTAAAAACATCTTAGATCCATGGTTGATTATATTCTTGGATGTGTAACACACTGATACAGAAGTTGATCATATATGTTACTATTCCTACTGGTATATACTATGGCAATATATAATGGAGGATGGCATTTATAAAACTTATTTTCATCTCTGTACCACTAACATTCTCATACATTCTCAAACAAAAGTAATATATGATTCTAAATTAGCTCAGAAACAATGTCATTTAATGTAACTATAGCATGTCTTAAAGTAAAAAAAAAAAACTTTAATAATAATAAGATATAGTTTCTGAATGAAGAGTATGTCTCTTTTGATTAATAAATGTATAATACATTTTTTGACAATTGGCTTAGTCTCTCAAGGTATAAGGAGAAATTGTTCCCTAACACTGACAAAGTTTTCATTAATTTATTGTAGCATTGACTAAATAATTTTTCTGTTAGAATGCCATATTTTCAAATTTTGTTCATTAAAAAGACATATAATGGCTATTAATCTCACCATATTCTAGACTAGTTTTTCCTTCTTGCTACTATGTTATTCTAATTTGTTTGTAAATGAAACTTCCAGGTGAAAATTCTACCACTCTGAAAATATAAATTAAAAAACTCTATACTTTGACATTTGGTATTCTTAATTGATAAGGTAATCTACTTGCTGTTTATAAGGGGCCAAACTATAAAATATACAGCATATAATATATGCCTATACCAATATTAATGGCTCAAGTGACTCACAGTAATTTTATTGTAAATACATTTTAATTTTGGTATATAGTGTAGACATTTTCCTAAAACTATTGTTTAACTCAAGAGCTGTTTGATATCCAAAGCTACAGTAATCAAGGTAGTACAATTATAAGGAGAAATAGACCAGTGGAATACAATAGAGATCAGAGAAATAAATCCTTCCATGCCTGGTAAAATGGCCTTGAACAAGGGAGACAGGATAACTTAATAGCCAAATGAAAGTTTCTTCAACACTGAATAGCCATGAAGGAAAAAAAATTGAAGTTATCTCAAAACTGATTAAATACCTAAATTTAATACCTAAAACCTTTGAAATTCTCAGAAGTAAATCTTCATGATTCTGGATTTAGCAGCTATTTATTGGATATAACCCTAAAAGAACAAAGCACAGAAAGATAGATCAATGGACTACATTAAACATTAAAACTCTTATTCACCAAAGGAAACAATAAAACAGAAAAAAGGCAACATGTAGATAGGAAGAAAATATCTGAAAATCATTTGTATGATAATAAATTAATATTCAAAATACAGAAGGAGCTCCTACAAATCAACAACAGCAACAAAAATTGCATCATATGATTTCAGTAGACATAGAAATTGAATAGTGTTTTTGATGATCATGTACAAATGGACACAAATCACATGAAAAGATGCTCAACATCCCTAATCAGACACATGCAGGTAAAAGTAAAATGAGATATCACTCCACACCAAATAGGAAGACCATCTTTGAAACAACAAGAGTTGGCAAGGACAGGGAAAAACTGGAATCCTTGTGCCTGTTGGTGAGTGCAATGTGATACAACCACTCTAGAAAAAGAAAATATGAAAGTTTCTCAAGAATAAAATCCAAAAAGAAAAAACAAAACAAAACAAACAAACAACAACAACAAAAACAAACAGATAAACAAAAGAACAGAACTACTAAGTGATCCAGACATTCCACTCAGGGGTATATATCCAAAATAATTGAAATGAAGTCTTGAGGAGATACATGTACCCCCACTTTCATAGAAGCACTATTTCCACCAGCCCAAATATCCACAAATGAATAAATAAACAAAATGGTGCACACAGAATATTATTAAGCTTTAAAAATAAAGAAAATCGTGTAACATAATACAACATGGAAGAACCTCTGAGGACATTGTGCTAAGTGAAATGGGTCTGTTTAATGGCTAGAGAGTTCAAAGGAAGGTGAAGGTGTTCTACAGATCTTGTTTTCAACCATGTGAATTTACCTCAGGCTTCTCAATTTTGCACCTAAAAATGGGCAAGATGATAAATTTCATGTGATGTGGGACACAATAAAGTTTAAAACAACAACAACAAAAACACAACACAAAAATCCTGCAAGCATAGCCTTCCACCATCACCACATCCACCAACATCTCTTATTAGCTTTATAAAGTGCATCTTTTTTTCTTTTGTCTTACCACTCTGTGGTATGTTCTTGTCTTATCACTCTTCTAAGATCGACATTTCTATAAATTATAAATCACAGAGAGCCCTTCTTTGTTTCCAAACTTCTCCTTCTCCTTCTCCTTCTTCTTCTTCTTCTGGTTTTCATAGCTGTTCTTCACTGCAAGAGCTACTTGACCTTCATTTGTCACCTAAATCTGACAGTCACCTAATGCAGATTCTCAAAGAGTGTCCCCCAAAGCCCTCTACTTCCCCTAAAACACCTCTCGGACTGTCACGTGGTGGGTGAATGATTACATCTGGGTGATGCTCTGCATCCTCACCTTGGCAGAACTTCTGCTTTTAATCTGTTTTCAAATTTGGTTGTGGTCTCAAAACTCATCTGAACGATTAAAAATAAAGAGCAGAAGAAAAAAACAGAGCAAAAAAAAGAAGGAGAGGAAGAAAAACAAAGAAAAGGAAGAAAAACAAATGAAGATTTGGGGAATTCTATATGAACACACAACCTTGAATGAAATACAAAACACAGAGAACCTAATCCATTTGCATCGATGTTACCTTGCTTTCCTTTTGGAAGACTCTGAAATCAGTGCATTTTTCTTATTTATCATAGTCCTGCAGAGAAATACTTAGAGCCCAAGACATAAAGGAAACAAAAAGGAAAGTTACTCTACAAAAAACAATAAGCTTATTTGTTCATGGTTTTTTCCTATTAGCGTTCCCTCTGTGTCCAAGAGAAAGCATGCAAGAATGTTAAAGCTTTTAGATGCTTCCACTTACATTCACACCACAAATCCTTAATGAGCTCTTGGCACCACATATAATTTTGGAATGGTTTCATGATGGCCTAGTTTAACTTAATTATGGGCAACAAATTTGTCCAGCAAGGATAACAAGGAAACATTTTAATGCTGTTTATTGCAATGTCAACCCGGTTTGGTACACTCTGTTCCGACTTTTTTTTTTCATCATTGCTGGCTTGGCAATGCATCATATTAAACACTGAAGACTCATCTTTTATATTCACCCACCATTGCCTTCCCATTTGCTAATCTGAACTTTCCTTCTCTGATTCTATTTGCTTGGGAGTTTTCCAAAGCCTTGACTTGGTACTCTGGCTTTTTGAAATGGCTTCTTCCCTGTGATCTGCATTAAGAAATCCTGCCAAAAAAAAAAAAAAAAAAAAAAAAAAGAAAGAAATCCTGCCACCCTATAGAACTCTTAATTGTCCCATATATCTTGAATTTTATTTTATATCTAGTCCAAGAAAGTCAGCACTGATCATTTCTGTTCTATGAGACCCTCTGAAGCGGAATCTCTTATTGTGTCAATGAAGGAGATGTTAGAAGGATGAGTCAGTTCCTAGACCTACCTTCACTGTAATAATTAGTGAGTTAATGCCACCTTCTACAAGGTCCTTGGTTACTATTTATGGGGCAAATGAGACTAACCAGGCTTCCACTCATCTGTACCTTTTTCTACTAGGAGCATAGGCACCATCAATTTGAGTCACAGGGATCATAATGCAAAGGGAACTTAAGTGCTATTACAGGGGAAATAAAATGATCAGTTTTTAACAACCAGAAAAATGTGGTCTATATTTTCAGGGGCAGGGAGTCTTTGGCTTCCTATAAAATACATGTTAGATAACTGTCAATTTTATTTGAATCAAAATCAGAAACTGCTGGCTATGTCAGGAGGGCAGTGGCCAGGCAAAATATGTATTTTCTTTCTCCTTTTCAGTGAGCCAGTTTAACAGAATGAGGTTTAAAAAACAAATCCTGTTTAGGGGGTAAAAAGAAAAAGAAAGGTTGAGTGATAAAAATCTCTGGGATTTACAATAAATTTCAAGATACTCAAACTCCTCAAATTCACTAAAGTTTCTAAAACAAAACAAAACAAAGTTTGAATATTTTGCATGTTCAAATACTCTGCTTCTGAAACACAAGTTTGCCTTGTCACACCCTTTCCTTCCCAAAAAGGGCATGGAGAGAGAGAGAGAGAGAGAGAGAGAGAGAGAGAGAGAGAGAGAGAGAGAGAGAGAGAGAGAGACAGGAGAGAGGAGAGAAATGCACAAAATATAAAAACCAGGAATGAAAGAGGAAATCCCAAGAGATCTTCTATGAAATTCAATAAAGAATATGAACAACTTTATACTAGCTGACTCTGGCAACCTAGCTGACAAGGGACAAAAGTAGAAATAAGAATGACATTATTTCTAGAAAACTTAATTCTGTATGCAAAGAAACCTCAGGAAAATATAAAAATCTATTATACATAATAAGCAATTCAGCAAGGTATGGGACACAAAAATCAATAAAAATAATTGTTCTATTTATGAGCAACAAAACCATAGAAAATTAAATTTGAAACAATGCCTTCCATGGTAATGCCAAATTATAAACTAAGAGATTTATTTTTCAGAGTTGCATAAGATCATTTCTTTGAAAAGTACAGTATTGTATGTAAAGTATAAATAAGAAAGACCTAAATCAGAAGTTGGCAGTAAAATCAGAAATTGGCAGAAGGTCAGAAATTGGCATAAAGTCATCTGGGTAATGAAACAGATCAGGGTATTATAGAAGGGCAAGGAATTCAAGGTCCCAAACAACCAAATTTTTGGTTAGAGAGCTGCTGTACGCCAAGTGGAGGTGTATTTCTGACTTCACCATCTGAAAACCAACTTCCAGAGGGGAATCATTACTAACAAACTTGTAGAGGAAAAATGCCAAGTCAGTAGCTACATACCAGTTACCAGGGTATGTGTTGATTTCCAAAAGTGATGAAAATTGTCAATAGAAGTTCTCAAAATGAAAGAGACAGGTAACCCATTGTATTAATGAGCTCATTTCAGACACCCATTTCTAGATGTCAGACATCATTAAAATTAGTTCATTATATTAAAGTCATTAAATTTAAAATCTTTATTTGGTCTTGACATTCTACTTGTTTGCAAATGTTTAGTAAATGTGGGTTTCCTTCTAAATCTTAGTGAAAAAGTTTGACTTTTTTTTTGGTCTGTTTTCTGCTACTGATAATATTTACTTCTTCCTATGGATCTCAGTTTTTAAGGAAGTTGATGGGTGCTGAGTTGGGGTAAGTCTCTAATGAAGATAGGCTAAAGGTTAATATATTCTTAATTTCTAATATTTTGTAACTATATATTTATTTTAATAAAGTATGAAATAATTCGAGGTAGAGTTCATGCATTTATTACAGAAAGATTGATAAGAAAGAGAGAAAAGAAAAAAACACTAGTACCTTCAATTCTTTCTGAACATCTTGTCAACAAGTGATGCTCTTGCTAAGAAGTGTACATTTCCTATCTGTAGGGATTAAGTAACTATTTTACATTTGTTTCACCATCTCAATACTAAGATAGCAATAGGCAATGTGAACTAGACTAAGAATATTCTGTTGTGATATTATCTATTTTGTTTTTAGATATACATGGCAATAGGGTGTATTTTGACAAATTATACATACATGGGGTAAAATATTCAAAGTTTGATCCCATTCTCCATGACGTGGAGTTGTACTGGTCATATATTCATATGGGAGCATAGAAAATTTATGTCTGATTCATTCTGCTCTTTCCTATTCCCACCCCCTCCCTCCCCTCATTCCCCTTTATCTAATCCAATGAAATTCTATTTTCCCCTCTTTACACTCTCTTGTTATATGTTAGAATCCATATATCAGAGAGCATATTCAACCTTTGGTTTGTTGGGACTGGCTTAATTCAATTAGCATGCTATTCTCCAGTTCCATCCACTTAACAGCAAATGACATAATTTTATTCATCTTTATGACTAGATAATATTCAAATGTGTATATATACCACATTTTCTTTATCCACTCATCTGTTGAAGGGCACTTAGGTTGGTTCCACAGCATGGTTATGGAGAATTGAGTTGCTATAAACATTGATGTGGCTACATCTCTCCAGTATGCTGATTTTAAGTCCTTTGGTTTTAGACTGAGGAGTGAGACAACTGGGTCAAATGATGGTTCCATTTCAGTTTTTATAAGGAATCTCCATACTGCTTTCTGGAGAGGTTGTACAAATTAGCAGTTTCACCAGCAAAGTTTGAGTGTATCTTTTTCCCCATGTTCTTGACAACATTGATTATTACTTGAATACTTGGTAGTTGCTATTCTGACTGGAGTGAAATGAAATCTCAGTGTAGTTTAAATTCTCATTTCTTTAATTTCTAGAGATGTTTAACATTTTTCCATATATTTTTGACCATTCATATTTCTTCTTCTGTCAAATTCCTATTCAGTTCTTTGCCCATTTATTGATTGTGTTATTATTAATTTTTGGTGTTAATATTTTTTTAGTTCATTGTATGATCCTGGAGACTAATGCACTGTGGTGCAAATGGTAAAGGTTTCCTCCAATTATGTAGGCTCTGTATTCATGTTCTGTGTTATTTCCTTTGCTGTGAAAAAGCTTTTTAGTTTGATGCCATCCCATTTATTGATTCATGATTTTAATTCTTGTGCTATAAAAAAAGCTCAAACTATCCCTATTTGCCCATGACATAATTCTGTATTAGAAGATTCAAAAAACTCCACCATAAAGCATCTTGAAATCATAAACAAATTGAGCAAAGTAGCAGGATATAAAATTAATATCCATACATCAAGAGAAATCAGGTAAACCATTTCATTCGCAATAGCCTCAACAAAAATAAAATACCTGGGAATCAATCTAAAAAAAAACAAGTTAAAGACATATACAATGAAAACTACAGAACACTAAAGAAAGAAAGTGAAGAAGACATTTGAAAATGGAAAGACCTCCCGTGTTCTTGGATAGGCAGAATTAATATTGTCAAAATGGTCATACTACCAAAAGTACTATGCAGAATTAATGCAATTCTCATTAAAATTCCAATGATGTTCTTCATAAAAATAGGAAAATCAGTCATGAAATTCATTTGGAAAAATAAGAGGGCCATAATAGCCTAGAGCAATCCTTAGCAAGAGAAGTAATGCAGGAGTCATCACAATACCAGACCTTAAATTACACTACAGAGCTAAGGTAACAAAAATGGCATGGCATTGGCACAAAAACAGAATTGGAGACCATGGAACAGAATAGAAGACACAGAGACAAACCCACATCAGTAGAGTTACCTCATATTAGACAACAGTGCCATAAACATACATCAGAAAAAAAAATGTGGCCTATTCAACAAATGGTGCTGGGGAAACTGGAATTCCATATGTAGTAGATTGGAATTGAACCTCTATATCTTACCCTGCACAAAATTCAACTCAGAGTGAGTCAAAGACCTAAGTCTTAGACCAGAGACCCTGTGCCTAGTAGAAGAAAAAGTAGATTCAACTCTCCATCACATTGACCCCTTATGGCTTTTTAAAGATATGAAAAACCCAATTATTATTTGTTCTGTAAGTTGTAATATTTCATCAATAAAATTATTTTGTTGTTAATGTTTTACCAACACTCCCCCCCTTTTGTGCCTGAATATCTTCTTGGTTACCAGTTGTTACAAAGGGGTTTATTTTTGGTATATTGTGTGTTTGTTTCTTCTGTGCATATATGTTTCTGTTTGACTTTTAGGAACTAAACAGATTCATAGAGCCTCTGAATTATTACAGGTCTTATGTACATACCTGCTTCAACTTCTGTCCCTGGTTTTGTCACTATCTGACAAAACTAAATCAGCCTACCTTTCATTCTATTGTTAAAAAAAGAATAAAAAAGCAAAATAAATAAATAAAATTATAAGGTTTCTTCCTGCTGAGCTCTACTTACCTTTCTTACCTAAGGCTAACTATTATCCTTCATGAAGTTTCTTCTAACCTGAGAATATTAAGCTAAATTAGATTTTACAGGCTCAAAAACCATGTGCTTCTTCCAAAAAATTACTTATTTTAGTTTCAACATTTGAATTCCAATCTCTCACAAAGCACTTTGCATCTGGTATATGTTTACTAAATATTCATTGAATGAATTTCCCATCATCATTTGAAATTTATCTTCTTGTATTTTGGTGTCTTTGCTATTTTACATGTTCTTATTTCTTTGGCAAATGCATATGTTTTAACTAATTAGGTTACTGGAATTGTTGCATTCCATGTGTCCACACTGTAACTGGAAAGAAGAAAAATAATCATGAAGTCTACCTGCAATAAAATTGCTGTTCCATCAAAGTAAATAGGGTTTTAATGATTTTTATATTATAAAAGTTGGTTTACAGTTTCTGATGATGAAATGACAATTGTATGGCTCAGAATTATAGTCTGAATCTAAGTTAAATTGCTGTCTATGATTACTGTAAATAGTAAACATTTTAAATGTAGTAGGAAGCATACCTTGCATTTTTGAATTTTCTCAGTTTGATGGGGAGTTAAATTTTGATACATACACCAGAAAAATGAATATCTGATGCAAAGGTAATAATAGGAGTATAATAACAAAATGCCTTTGTCTGGGCTATTCACAAATAATAGCATCTGCCCATAGCTCTGGAAGCTGGGAAGTCCAGATCAAGGTGCCAGCAAATTTGGTCTGCAGGGGCTCATTCCCCAGACGCAGCCCCTGCCAGATTTTTCCTCAATTGATAAAAGGGGCAAACAGGCTCCTTGGAGCCTCTTTTACAAATATGCTAATCCCATCCACGAGTCTGGAAACTTCATGACTTGGTCACTTCCTGAAAGTCCCACCTCTTACACCATCATATTCTGAATTCTGTTCCAATGTATGGATTTTAGGTACAAGGATATTTATACCTAACACTCAATTGATTGGGAGCTTAATTGGATTATTGCTTTGTAGCTTGGTTTCCTGTCAAACCATACATAACTTTAAAAGTTTTCCTTAAATTAAAATGTACAAAAGTACAATGTAAATAAATGGAAAAGACTGTATTATGATAATCTTATGTAAAATCCACTCAAATTGTTCACTAAAAATGGTATATTTTTCATAATCATCTTAATAATAGATTCATTTTTTTTAAAAAAAATGCAGTATATCTATAAAATGAAATAAAGTGAGAACAAAATGGTTAAAGCAGAGCTCATTTACTCTTGAATCAGAATGTTAGAGCCTTCAAAGAAAGTTTGTCAGTAGAGGCACATATATCAAATTTGCATTTAACTTATTCAACTATGGCTGCTTGGGCAAAGGCATAAAGATCTTGATAAGTAGCAGTAACTTCAGCAGTGACAGCGGGAGAAAAAAGAAACTTGTGGAGTGAGGTTAGTCTCTCTTCCTACACCACTCACAGGCTAGTTAAAATTCATGCGACTCTCTTGTGAGAGGGATAGAAGATAGGAGTACACTCCTCTCCATTTGGCCCCAGTTTGCAGATGCTGAACAAGAGCCAGTTTATTAATCTGGTCTCATCATAGAAGTGGGGAACAAGAAATAAACCTGGATGTGTTAGACACATTGACAGGCAGCATTTGGGGAACTTGGGACTCAATAAATTAGTTCCCTGCTTGAAATTGGAACAATTGAGAGACAAATCACTCACCTAGTAGCACTGAAAATATCATTCATTGTGTAGTGGTGTATCCCCAGAAAACTTGTGGCATGGAGGAATAGAGAGTCTTATTTATTTTCTCTAGACAGCTGCCATCCAAGACAGGGAGAAGCTGATCAACTCAAACCCAGTTCCTTTCCTCAAATCACAAATTCTTTAAAAAGTCATGTTGCAGCCCGGGAAGAAATGACTGAGGTTACCATGCACAGGGAACTTACTATAATAAGAGTCTTCCCCATAAGCTCCATTGAAATCTGGGATTGAATTCCTTTCTAAAGTGCATGTCAGTCCTCAGACTAACAACTTCCTCAAAATATTCTATCTAAATGGGATTAGATTTATCTTACATCTGAATTAGACCCTATCTTTTTCTCATTATTGAAACCTAATACAGGAGTCATAGTCCTTCACAAATGTCTTTCTTAATGCAGCTTTAAATTTTCTGGAGTTTAGCTTCTTTGCAAGTCAGAAACTATGTGTTTGTCATTTTTGTTTGTCTCAAGGCTTCACACACAGTAAGTATTCCAGACATTTTTATTAAGGGGATGACTGAATATGAAATGAATGAATAAAGAGAATGGTATTTTTATAATCACTAAAGTATTGGGTGACATTGTCTGAGTAAACATGTTTGGCCAAATACACTAATTAAGTCGCACACAAGGATTTTTAAACCACAAAGACTACTCAGATATAAATACAGTGTCAACTTGGGACATGTGTGTCATTTTACCCTCATTTAAAGCTACAGCATTCTTGGAAGAACCAGCAAGACAGCATGATGCTTGAAGCATTTGGGATCTTTATACAGTGTGGTATTTCATGACCTTTCCCTCCCCTGTCCTTGTTATAAATAAAATTTAATGAGAGGTTCTTGGGTCTTTAGTGTTTTCCAAAACGACTCCGGCCACTAATTGGCTAAATTGAACCGCTGCTACCTACTTCATTTAGCACAGCATGAATTAAGCAGACTGCTTAATAAAAACCTCTACTACTCGCAGCAAACTAACCTCAGTTGGGCAGAGCAGGAAGGAGACATTGTGCACCTTTGAGCAAACAGCAGAAAGTTCTGCAAACTTTTCAATGACAAGGAAGTGAAGCACTTCAACCACTTCAAGTTCAAAAGGGAAGGCAGAGTGGATAACATTATCTGAAACTAAGGGGAAGATTTCTTCTCATAGTGAGTAGCAGAGGAAATGCTGTTTCACAGAGAAAGTCTTGAGGTTCACACAAAATCGAGCTTGTTTGGCACGGTTCCTCTGAATATGTGCCAAGCACAAATTAAGAGACACTTTTCTCTTGGCAGCCTCCGATTGCATTAGGCAAGGGTTTCACATCCATAAACTGTTTCTGAATAATTTCTTCTGGTGGTGGCCTTATCATACAGTATTTTAAAATATCCGCCTAGAAAGACCCTAAATGGATGCTTTTCCAAAATAGAAGTGTGGCGGGTCATATGTTAATAGCATAATCTGACTAAACTGAAAGAAACCCTGCAGGGTAAAAACAGCTTTGGATCTGATGTTGAGAAGGAAGGAAACATTTTCACAATATCGGACAATTTGTCACTATTTCAGAAAAAATAATTGATTGGAATGCATTGCAGACAAAATGTAATCAATGTAGAGACTCTGAGAACAATATTCAAACTCAACTGCGCAAATGCTAGCAACATAGAATTTTTTTAGGTCACTTCTCACTGTTGATGCTTCTCATTTCCATTTCACCAGAGTGTGATCTTTCTTGAGCTGTAATATGAATTATATTTAAATTCTTTTAATAATAACAACTTCCAGCCCCTGAAGCCAAATGAACATTTTTTTTTAATATAATTAAATGAGGAAAAATGTTTTGAAACCTGGGTACACTTTGAGCATTCCTCTAGAACAGTTTTTTGGCTTAAATGTGCCTGTGAATCATCAGTAGGGAAATATTAAAATGCAGCAATATGAGCTGCTTTGAATATTTTGGTTCAGTGAAGCTGGCCCTATGACAAAGCACCATTCTGAAATGAAAGTCTTATGAAGAAAACTGCATAAGGTGAGTCTGAGGAAAGTTTTGTTCAAAATTTGTCACTGTCCTCAAAAAGGTAAGGACTGAAGTTGAGAGTCAAGTTTCAGAAATATTTATAATAATTTGACAAAGTGATTTAATGTCTGGTCATTCTATCCGTAAAATATGGTTCCTATTCTATGCTGTGCTGTCATGACGGTTGAGGGCTTTTTAGACATTGTTTTAAAAAGTAAAATGACTCCAGCAGTTTTAAGATAGAGAAAAATCCATAATTCAAGTTCATTTCAGTCAAAATTAATCAGAAAATTTAGGAGGAAGGAGCTTTTGAATTGGTTATTTAATTAATTCCAATGCATTACAACATTGTATTACTATCATTTTGTTATTGATTCCTAGTTGCATCTAGGGAAACTTTCAGATGTAGTTGGAAAATATGTCTGTTCTTCAGTGGTTGGGAATACATTGTGCTAACAAAGTCAATTCAGTCAAGTTGGCTACTAGTGCTGTTCAAACAGTCCACATCTTCATGTATATTTTCAATGTCTACTATCAATTAGAACAAAAAAGTTAAAATCTGCATATTATGAATTATATCTCTGCTATTAGGACATTCACAAACCAAAGCTAATAATACCAAGATAAGTTCAAACTCTGGTCAAAATAAAAGAAACACCAAGCAATAACAGAGGGATTCAGAGTAGAGCAAATACAGAGTGGGAATGCACCAGAGCAAAGGATTCCGTGTTTGGAGAACATGAATTCTCCATAATTGCTGCAAGTAAAGCTCTCTAAATGCAGAAGGAGACAGTATAATCCTTACACTAAACTTGCCTCTTCTCCAGAGGACGAGATTTCCATATTCCAAAGTTATTCACTGTTCAAATGTCCTTGAAAAGACAGTTTGAAATAAAATCTGCCAGTGTATTGGTCTTTACCTTTGCATGATAAAAATCAAAATTCCCAGTTAAATTTGGATTTCAAGTCAACAATGAATTCTTAGCATAAATATGTTTCCAGCAATCTGGGGGGTCATATTCATACTAAAACTTTTTCATGGGATATCTGAGCATCCTTAAATTTTATTTGCCAAATGTGGCTGTTATACTTGCTTGAAAATACAAAGAAATGCCAAAGGCCCACCACTAATTTTCTATCAGTGGTAAATTTTCCAAAGTCCTTTGCTTTTTATAACTTTATTCCCCAGGGAAACCTCAGTTCCAAACCTGGGGAACATGCCATGATAGAAACATTTCTGTATCTCTGGTCATAGAAACCAGAAAGAATTCAGATAGATTAGAGACAAGAGAGAATCTCAGAGAGGAGACAATAGGGAAAGGAATCTCAAATCTCTATGGTAAACTCATAACATTCTCAGTCAAGCCCCTATCTAGGTATGCAGAAGAGTATAGACCCAAGCACCATATCAAAACTTAAATCACAAAAGTGAGGCTTAGCACATTCCCCAAGAAGGTGAGACAGAGCTTTAAATCTGGCTCTAACTAAAATGATAGACTGCTAAAATAAATTTGCCAACACCTCCAAGTGTTGACAATAAAAATTTGAGTCTACACAACATAATAGTCATAAAATCCAGGATATAATCAAAAAGCACCAAATAAATCAGAAATTTTAAATCTAAAAAACAAAAAAAAGTTATTTTTTTTCATATTCTCAAGGGAAAATGCAATCAAAATATGCTAATATTCAATTATTTAGATGTTGTATTATCAGAGAAGGATCTCAAAGCTCCTAAAACCATGATCTTTGAAGCAAAGAAGAATATAAGTAAAATAAATTAAGATAGGCAATCTCAATAGAAAAAAATAAAAAGAAACAAAACTATAGAACTGATAGCTAAATTTCCAATTAAAAATATTGATAAGTAGGCTTAATTGCATAATTGAATTAAAAAAATTTCAGAAACTTCAAATAGTTTAATGTAAATTTTGCACTACGAGGGGCAGAAGAATACAAAAGAGTAGAATAGAAAGAAAATAAAAAGAAATGCTGGGGATATGTCAAAATGCATAAGAAATTTGTAGTAATTTGTAATTTGGGCATAGTAGGATTTGAATAACAATGACTAAAATTTTCTAATACAGGGGGAAAATGGAAATTCAGATGAAGGCCACTAAGGACAAATTTTGGGTAAACAAAGCCTAGATATATTTTTTTTTAATCATCAAAGTGTTGAGGTCTGAAGATTTAAAAAGTAAAATCTTGAAAGAAGCGAGAAGTTGAACAGAAGTGATATCAGAGGGAGTCTGGACCTGTGGTAAAAAGAACAGGATAAAAATAGTAAATATTAGGGTAGACACAAAACATCATACTGGCTTCTGAAGTCATCTGAAGTGTATATTCCAATTTAAAGCACCGACAAAAAGCAAAATAATTCTAGCTTTGGGACTTGGGGTGTCAACTGTGATAAGTAGAAGCCTGGCAGTTGCCACACCATTCCTATCAAGAGGGGAAAGCAGGACAAGCTGAAAAAGAACTGGATAAACTTACTCCCTGGGATCTATCAGGGAATTTGCTGGGAAGACTGCCATGCTAAAATCCAGAGGCGGGAGCGTCAGGAGACCTAAAGCCCGTGTCAGCCCATTTCCAGGGGAAGCCAACCTGGTCAGAATACAAAGAAAACAGAGTGGTGATCCCATTGAACTGCGGGGGCTGAGCAGGGCCACCTGAGAGGACATTCCCAGAAACATGAGTTTTGTGTGAATCCCCAAACTCTGTGTTTGCTCAATATGAATCCAAGTTCTTAGCACAAATACAACAAAGACACCATCATAACTCTGGCAGGAGGAATCTAAGCAACACATGTAGAACAATTTCAAATAACTGAAATAGGTAGTCCAGTCCCAAGAAAGTGAAGTACCAACCCCACTGCTTAGAAATGGGCTGTGCATGGTGACCTCTTTCCAAAGGGTGAAGGAGGGAGTGTGGGTGTCGTGGTGGAATCCCACCACTAGGACCTTTTCAATGGCGAAACTGCCATTTATTTAATTGCCAGTATACGGTTTCTGTTAGTAAACATTGCCTATACTCCTGAATAAAATGTCATTTTCTCCTGTTCTTAGGAGTAACAGTCAGTTAAATTAATAATTTGATGAATAATATATAAAATGCTTTGATTTTTAAGTAATTTCTCTAAAAAAAGAAAAAACTAGTTTCTAATGATAATTAAATATTCTGTTTCTTCTTTCAGATATTTGTTAAGTTTCTTCTAAATGTTTTAAAGCTATACTATTAGAGTTTGTTTCTATTTAGACTTGTATCATAGTAATATATTGACATTTTTAAAAAGCAAATATTCCTTTAAGTGTTGGTAACATTGCTTATCTTAAAATGTATCTGAATTTTACACAGTTGATAAGGATTTCATATAATCTTTTATCTATTTATTTATTTGTTTGTTTATTTATTTATTTATGTAAGAGATTGAACCCATAGCCACTTAATCACTGAGACACAACCCCATATCCCCAGATCTCAACCTTTTTTTCCCCCCACATCCTCACATCTCAATCTTTTTTTTAATGCTTTATTTTGAGACCCAGTTGTGCTAAGTCCTCAGGGCTTCCCTAAATTGCTGAGATTGGTCTCAAATTTGTAATCATGCTGCCGCAGGCTCTGGGATTACAGGCATGCATCACTGAGTCTAGCTTTATGATCTGTTTTGGCACAATATACATATTTTTCTTTAGCAGAGTGCATAGAAAAATCTGTAAAGCAGAGTAATTTATTTGCAAACTATACCTCTTACAAGGGGCTAACATCCAGATTATATAAAGAATTCCCAAAACTGGAACAGTAAAAAGAAATGACCTAACTAAAAGTGGACAATAGATATAACTAAACACTTTTTTAAAGGAAGCATGAAAATATAAAAAACGTAGATGAAAAACATGTTCATTAACAGGGAAGTGGAAATCAACAGTACAATGAGATATCACAGACCAAAGGAAACAAGTACCACCAAGTCTGAAAAGTGTACCCCCGCACACCACTGGTGGATTCTATATTAGTACAAGCACTGTGGAAAACAGTGTGGAGCTTTCTCAGAAAATTAGAACTAGAACTACCACATGATTAAGCTGTCCTACTCTTAGGTATATACCCCAAGGAAACCCAATCAGTATATCAGAGAAGCTGCACTCCTGCATTTATTGCAGCAGTGTTCATGGCAGCCAAGAAATGGAGACAATCAAAGTGTCCATCAATGGAAGAACAGATAAAGAAAATTAGATATGTATATACTTTGGAATATTATTTTGCCCTATAAAGGATGATGTCCAATCAATTGCATGGATGGAACTTGAGACCAATGTATTATGTAAAATAAGCCTCACACACAAATAGTGCACATGATCTCATCTATTCAAAATTTCAATCTTATATAGAAGTTGAGAATAGAATGGAAGCTACCAGAGACTGCAGAGAGTGTGGGAGGGAGGGTTTGGCAGAGGTTGATCAATGGGTACAAAGTGACAGGAATAAGAAGTTTTGGTGTGCTAATGCAGAGAGGGTGACTATGGACAATGATAAGGTGTTGTAACTTTTTTTTTAACTATAGAAAAAAGAGTTAAAGATGTTGGATTACAAACTTAATATCAGTTCTCTTACATTTCAAATGTTTTGTGAGAAAACTACCTTTGTGAATCTTAGGAGAAGTGTAAGAGATTTGCGTTTTCAGCTCACTTCCCAGATTTATCTGGTGCTATTGAGTCATTGACCCTTTGGAAAATAATAAGTGAACAAAATTGCTACGGAGAAGAACTATACTACCTGTCTGTGTTGTTCCCCTTCAGATTCCAGTCCGTCCAGTAAAGCAAAATGTCTGGACAATTTGGTTCATTTCTTCTCATCTCAGTGATGCCACCGCATCTGTGGCGAATCTGCTGCTCTGTAGAGGCGCAGGCGGCTCTGCATCTCTCAGGGATGGAAGCTGCAGTTGGCAGGTACCAGGCCCCAAAAGGTTTGCCCTTCTGTGAAATTTAATTCATTTAAGCTTCTCTGCTTCTACAGAAAAATAATGGCTTTTAGAAAGTTGGGAATTTGGGGTTTTTTTTTTCTTTTTTTCCTGTGGCATAATTTTCAATTTAAAAAAATATCTACATCTTTTTAAAAAGTGGGAAATTACCTAATTTGAATGATTTGAAAATAATTTAAATTTAATTAATAATTGGGTGAATTTCAATATGTATCTGTACCTTAGGTATTATAAAATATGATTTTAGATGATTTTAATTATATTAGAAAAGTTTATATTAATTATATTAGAAAAGTTTATATTAAATACATACAAAATGGTTAAACAGTTTAAAATATACCTCAAATGCTTTTCTATTCAAATATATGATTTTCTATTCAAATATAATATAATTTAAAGTACATTTTGAGGTAAATTCTGGGCTTTTACCTATCCAAAGATTTTCCTTAAATTAATCTCTGGAATTATTATATTTATGTAAATTAAAATTTGCATTTTAGTTTTAATGGTAATTTAACATAATCATGTGAGTGAATATAATAACATATTAACATAGTGTCCAGAATGTTTTGCTCTTAATTTGGGAAAAAATATTTGCATACTTTACAAAAAATAATTAGTACACTGCTTCAGGATATAAGCTTTCAATGGTTTATTATTAATAATGAAATGTCAAATGTATTCACATATGAAAAGATTTGAAAAGCTATGTAATGTTGTCAATCTTCATTTTTTATTTTATAATTTTTTAAAAAAAATTCTCCATTTTCTCTTGCTAGATTATTCAAAATGAAGTTTTTAAAATTTAGATTATATTTTTAAAATTTATTGATGAGACAGTTTTTTTTAATAGAGAAAAAAGTATGCTGAGGCAAATTTCCTAAGAGCAAATAACAAATTAAGACCCTTGAAAGCCAATTTAAGCCAATTTAACCATTTAAACTAGAGATCAGCTGCTGTGACTTTTGCATCACTTGACCATCCTCCAGTTTTGGAAATAATTTTTTGAAGGACAGTAGCTGCGCCACACATTTATGTTTTGTATAGCTCCTATTCTGCTATTAATGGTAAAGTTAAGTAGTTACAACAGAGACCTTAAGTATTGCAGAAACTAAAGCAGTTTCTAATTTTCCCTTTTCAGAAAAAAAGTAAAATAAAAAGTTTCTGACCTCCAGGTCTTCCTTTTCACATTTTAAAAATAGACATTTGATCCACGTTTTTGTCCTACGTATTCTTACTTCAAGGCTTTTGTTTTCCTTTCACAGAGAATAGGGTTATTTAATAAAAGGGTGGAAATAGGATTCTGTATGTCTAAAAAAGTTATTGTATTATTTTTCCTTACTTAATATCCCCAATTATTTTATGAAATATATTATCAGACACTTTGAGTCTTTATGCTGACATAATTAAATAATCTGTGTTGCACTTTTTTATTATAAAATATCTAATGTGAGGTACGCCAGATATACCTAAGCATAGTATTATCTCCTTTGAACTTCTTTCTGGATTCTGTGTGTGTCTGGCTGACTGTCAAATAGAGATTTACCACCACTTTAATAGCACCACTCCATCTTCAGCCTTAACTTTTAATCATATCTGATGCTAAAGACATTTTGATTATCCCTTACCAAAATAATGAAGCAAAACCCAAGGAGACAGAAAATAAATTCTCAAAGATGTTTTTCCTGGATTTGTAAATGTTACAGAACGTTCTTGTGAGATTGTGTAAAACACAGTCTCCCTCACACAACCTAATTAATGACCAAAGTTGCATAACAGAGAATTTTAATGTGCTACAGCTGTAGTCTGAAGGGTTCCTCAAAGGCACACGTGTGAAAGGCTTTGTCCTTTTGAGAGGAGGTAGGACTTTAAGAGATGGGTTTAGTAGAAGGAAATTACATCATTGGGGTATGTACTTGAAAGACACCTCAGCCTCTTCTTTACCCTTCTTTGCTTCCCAGTTTCCTGGAGGTGAACAGGCTGACTTGACCAAGTGCTTCTGCCCTGGTATGCTACCACAGGCCCAAAGCAACAGCGCCAAGGAGCCATAGTTTGAAATCTTTAAAAATGTGAGTCAGTGCAAATCTTTTTTCCCTATAAATTGGTGATCTCAGGTAGTTTGTTCATAGTGATGGAGAACTAAACAGACTTCAAACTTTAATATGATTGAGTCCATCTCAATATAATCTGTATTTCTAGGGAGCTGTTCTCTATAATTCTGAAGTCTATAACTTACAGCAAACCTGTGCATATTATTTATTATTTTTCATGTGATAGAAATGATTTTATGATAACAAAGTAACCTTTTTTTTTCTATAGTGTGAACAAATAAAGCTTGCCTGAATCTCTCAGTGCTCTTCCAAAATGCTTTCACCTGCTAAAACAATTCATGTACCATGATAATTATATTTATGTCCATTGATGTAGTTTATTGATGTAATTCCCAAAACTAGGAAAACATCTCAGATGCTTTCAAGAGAGACCAATAGTTAGGTTACAATAGGTACTAGGCTTACAAATTATAGTCTCAAGGTGCCTGGGAGACTGGATCTTTATCTTCCTAGGTGATTGATTTCAAAGAAGAATGAAGCCCAGAAACCTGGAGACTGGCTCCTATGGAGATTTTATTCACATGCCAATAGGTTGCAGGAAGGAGATCTTTTTAGGGAAGGCACGGATGGATGTTCCCTTCTCCATAATGAGCAGGAAAAACAAATTCATTTTCCTTAGCTCTCACATGTGCAAAATCCAGCCACTCATCCAGAAAAAATCCCCCCTGGTTTCCATCATATCACCATAGTGGCAGAGGTCGGAGGCAAGGAGAAATGCTTACAATTTGCTGAAACACAATTAATAAAGAAATCAGTCTCTGATCCAGAACATATTGTGTGCACATTAAGGAAAAAAAAATTATAAAGAACAATATTAAATAGCAATATAAAATGTTCTGACAGATTTGAAAAACAATTATTATTTTTTATATGAGATATTCAAAAGTGAGAAAATTTGAAAAACAATTATTATTTTTTATATGAGATAATATATTCAAAAGTGAGAAGGTGGGTATAGAGGAAGAATATTTGAAAATATAACTTCCAGATAATATGTTCTGATTTTTTTAATCTTCTTTAGGTATTTATTCATAACAAAATAGAAGCAGGGAACAGCTGGGATGTGGCTCAGTGGTAAAGCACTTGCCTGGCATGAACAGGGCACTGAGTTTTATCCAGCACCATAAAATGATAAAGAAAGGGAAAATAGCTTATTTTGCTTATTAAATACCACTCTTTTCAATTATCTTTATTCTGTTCTGTAGAAAGGGGTTTTATCTGGCATAATTTTCTTTTATCTTGAAGAATTTCCCTAATTGATTTTAGCATTGTTCTGCTATGGGAAAATTCTCTGACCTCTTATTTATCAAAAAGCATCTTAACTTCACCCTAATTTATGAAGATAATTCATGTTAGCATGAATTTTTAATACATTGCGTTAGCAATTTAAAACATTTTGTGGGCAGCCGACTAAAATATAAATTGAAGGCAGCCAAAATCAAGAAAGGGATTTCAGTGAGGAAACTGTTGCAGTAAATGTGAACAAAATTGATGCATTGCTTGAAACAACAGGACTTATGGGAATTGCTGATTAATTAGAAAATGTATAATTAATAGGATGCCATCACTGATTGAATGAAGGGATGAGTGATAGGAGTAGTGGGATCTAAATCTGGAAGGGTGCCCATATGTGTGGCCTAGAGAACTGGACATGCAGGAGGGCTGCTAATGGAGATGAAGATCAACATAGCATTGTGGGGAGGGTCAATGAGTTCCCTTAGGGCCCACTAAGTCTTTGGACCCAGTTCAGTAGGCAATTGTATATGTGAATCTGAAAATCAGGAAAGTTACCTGGAGAGCAGAGTGTGTTTAGGAGTCCGAATCCTGGTAACTAGGGTCACTGGTATGTATGATGGTCTCCCTAATGGTGGCTGTGAGAAGAGGGCCAAGGAATGCTTGGAACAGCAGCTCATGAAAAGACAGAAGCTTGAAGGGATTCTGAGAAAGAGCAGCCCAGAGAGGCCAAGCAGGGTAAGGGGAGAGCAATGTCAGGGAAGCCAGGGGAGGATTCAGGAGGAGCAAGAATCTGCAGGAGGAGGGGAGGAGTACAATCAAGGATTGTTGAATCTCTAGAGGGTATTTTAAAAGGTGACACAAAAAGACAGCTATAAAATGTCTTGCTACCCAGAGAGTAGATCTTGATTTGGAAAAATGGCTTATGTTCAGTTTCCTCACTTTTAAAATTTGCAAGTAGTTGGCTTACTACATGGAACAAACAATTTCCCTATTTAAAGTATTTACACTCTTACCTAGTCAGTACTACATATTATGTAAATACTTACTGTTATTACCTGAATTCATTTCCTTGTTTTTGTTCCTTGGATCTATTTATTGAGAGTGGGAGAGTTGAGTAGGGAAATGTACACATGAAAATATATTTCTGTATTACTTGTACTTTGATGCTGTTTTAATTTTGTTTGATTATAAGCAATAAAATATGCATCTTATCCTTGAATGCTAATGTTGACGGCTATCATCACACACCAGAATGAACTGGGAGGAAGTCACTTGCCAGATGTGACTTGAGTTTGTTACTGCAGGAAAGAGTGCCAGATTTCTCCTTATCTCTCCAAACCATGTTCCCAAGGGTACAGCCAGACTAGAAAATGAGGGGTTAGATGTTGTCATGGTAATTGAGGGAAGGGGCTGGACCACTTTTCATTTGCTGAAGCTGTTTACTCTGCACTGTTTTGGGGAGGATAAGCTAAGTGTTCTTCTGAGCATCTCCCAGGTTCACTAATTCCACCTTCATTGCATTATGTTGATGACCTAAAGTGGACTACAGTCACCAAGAGGGCATGTTGAAACCCTTGGCAACTTCACCCATCAAGAGAGTGAAAACAATGTGAGGGTAATTTTATTGGAGTAGTTGGAGAGAAAGCAAACCTGCAATAAATTTTGAGAACAAAGTATATGGTATACACAGGATTTCAGAAGATGAGGAAACTAATGTGGATGGCTTGAAAAACAGCCTTTAGCTTTGTCCATTACAGCATTAGAGCCAACCCACTTTCAGTTTCAGGTATTTTATATTGCAATTCTAAACTATCATTTCTATGTTTACATATAGATACAGATGCTTGTTAAAACCCAACATTTTTTTCATGCATATTCTCTAACTTTTCTTCACTATATTGTACTATGACTCTTTTGAAGTTCTCTGCTAATTCCAAGATTTTGATCATCTATCATCTATGGGACAACAGCAACTATTTATTGTTATCTTGACTATCTGTTGTATGGACTTGTCTCTTTGCTTGTCTGGTATATGTGCATGTGTGTGTCTGTGTGTGTGAGAGTAGTTTTCTACCTACCAGAATTTGTGTAAAGTAACACTACTGAAAATCTATATGATATTTTCTACTAGTAGTGGTCATCTTTACTCTTCCATTTAAGGTCAAAGGCCAGTAACCTCCAACCCAGAAGAGATTGATGGGCATAGAGTTGGGGCTACAGCTTTAATGTACCATCTACCTCTAATGTACCATCTACCTCTCAGTGGTCTCTGTTTTCTTGAGTAGAGTTCAGCCCTGCTCTTGACTGAGAATCAGAATGACCTCATTCTCCTTAGCTATGAGAACATTAGAAGAGCTTATTCTTATTTGGGAAACTAATTCATTTAATCCTATTTTAGATTTTCAGAAATATGTTTTTGTAATCCACTTATGATTTGCAGTTGTTGCTATGGGAGCACTAAACTAACTCAATTTGCTACATGCTACTGAGAAACAGAATTATTGAACTACCCTTGAGAGTTTATACAAGGTGTCAGCCTAAAGATAACATCATGTGAGACTTTGATAGTGTCCTTTCATCTGTGCAGTATGTATTTTGTGAAAGATTACTATTACATAGAGAAGCAGCCCTAATATCTGCAATACCTAGTTCTAGGATCCAAGGAGGGAGGGAGGAGTCACTCTTTTCACCATTATATCAATTATCTGACTGTGGGGATTTTTATTTCTCAAGCTCTATTTGATGGCTGGTTCTTGGAGTGGTGGTGATAGGTGGTGACAGTGGTGGTGGACAGTTCATCAAGATAATTGAGGATGTGTTTGATTAAACCAAAGGTATAGCTGCCACCAGATCATACTTTGCTTTTCCTGTTGATACACCATCATGCAAAGAAATAGATTACTGTCATCTCAGGAATAACTAACTGACTGTATTTACTATGAGAAAATAAGGTTATTGCTACATTGCAGGGTCTGAGACAAACACATTTTGAATTCAAAGGGTTCACTAAGCCATTTCAGCAAACACAATCTTGCTAACATGCGATGACTGGAGGTGCAAACCTCTCATGGAATAGGTGTCTGAGTTACTCAACCAGGAAAACAAGCTAGACTCCTAGCTGTGCTTGGCTGAGGATGAAAAGATCTAGGACTAGTTGCAAAGAGAGATGACAAAAATGAATTTGGATCTTGGAACCAACTTCAGCCTATCTTGTTGTCATTGTAACTGGTCATTACCATAAAAAAGTTAGAGAATGAGTAGAAAGTAGCGTCGGAGAGAACCTGAGCACTTCAATCGGGGGACTGGAGAGGATGCCCTGGGCTTGGCACACATCATCTCTACTTGAAACTACTAAGGGTGCCAAGGCTGCCTGTAACAACTCTTCATATTCCTTTCCTGGGGGCTTTCTTCTGGTTAGAAGAGCATACTCAGCATACAAGGATGACTATACCTGCTAGAGAGTTATTGTTCAAGCATCCACTATGGAACTCATTCTTGGAACTGATAAATAAAATTCTTCCTCTTCTCATTCGGATGTCCTTATTGTCTCCCTTTTCTCCCAAGGACTGACCTTCAGCTGTCCTCGGAAGCAAGATGCCAGTGAGAGACCCCGTATGGGCTTCCTTCCATTCTCCATCTCCCATTCTCAGTAATTTACTGTAGTTTCCTTGGGTCATCTACCAACTTAACTATTTGAACTAAAATCATTTAACAGGATCTAAGCCCCAGTATCCTGTTCCAAAATAAGACAGGTGGCTGTTCCATATTAAAGTATCAAAGCTATGGCTTAGCTATATTTGAAAAATACTATAATAGACTAGAGCAAAATTTATAATAATAACAATAAAATTTAAAGTGAAAAGTAATTATACAGATAGGTAGATTTTAAAAGATGGGTAAATCTCAACTCCAAAGAAAAAATGAGCAAAATACATGAAAAATGTAATTCACAAAATAGAAAACTTAAATTACCAGGAAATATATGGTCAGAGTATCATTCACATTAGTGATGACAATAATACAAATTAAACCATAAAACACAACCTTTCACACAGGATGCATCAGCAAATGTTAAGATTGATTTTACTTCCACTTGTAGTGTACACAGTCTGGGTATTGTGTAAAATGATGAAACTATTGCTAGCTACTTGACAATCAGTATTAAACATAAAAATGTGTATGTATTCAGTCAGCCAACAATTCTTTTTCAAGGTATAAATATTAGAATAAATCTTTTATTTGTGCCATTATAATATAACAATATTATTTTTCATAGTAACATTATTTTTAATATTGAAAAATTCTGAGTACCATAAATTTACTTCAAAAAATTGATAAGAAATTTAGGGTATGTCCATGTAATTAAATGCTTATTGTTACAAACACTTACATAGAAAGTATTCAGGAACAAAAAATTAAATTGAAAATGTAAACGTGAAACAGATACACACTACATGATACTAGTTAAAGGAAACGTGAACATAGGTGAACCACAATTTAGAACACAGGTGAACCATAACACAGAAGACACTCAGAATCAGGGCACTTAGAATCTCAATTTTGTATATATAATCTTTGAACAAAATCCTCACCCTGGTCTTAGGTTTCTCATCTTTGCAATATAACAATGTAGATTTTTAAAATTTTTCATTTACCTATTTATAGAATCTATTAGTTTTAGTGTTTTCTCCATCAATAGAGAAATACTTCAAGACACATTCATGGATGGCTGTATTTAAAGTATTATTTATAAGTATTTTTGATTTATCTTCTTGTGGCCAAAGGAAAAAAAAAAACCTCTGCATAACATGGGGTCTACCTTTTTAGTGTTTTAAGTGTATAAGGCAATGTTGTTAAGTATAAGCACAATGTTGACCACAAGTTTCTAGTTTCATTGTCCTCCATAAATGGATCTTTATACCCACCAAACACCAGCTCCAAATCCTCCTCCCTCCATCCTTGGGAAGTCCTACCGTACTTTCTATCTATGAATTTGGCTTAGAGACCTTATACGATTGGATTCACGCCGGGTCTTTCTGTGACCTGGACTGTTATTTTCTTATCAAGGACTGCTCAGTCTCTATAATAAATTGGTGGGACAAGAAGCAATTCACACATTCTCTCCACATCTGCCTCACATTCTACCACTTGTTGTTGATGTTGTTTAGTTTGGGTGAAAGCTTCAGATATTAAGACTGTCTTGTGTTTCCTGATTTCTGTGGTGTATGTTTCAGGAAACAACTGGTTTAACTTACTTCTCCACAAAATTCCCTCTCTGCTTATTTTGTGTGTTTGGTTTACCTGGAAGAAACTACCTATGACAACTTTCCTGCCTCCTTCCATACCTCTTTAACTTTCTAAGCTGCTGAATTTTTTTCCCCAAGTTTGTTTAAATAGATATCAGCCAAACCCCTGGCACATATAAAACAGGAAAAACTTGATATAAATGTGACTGAAAATGCTTTTCAACTCTTTCCTCTCTTCTACCTCTACTTGCTATAGGTCTCCAAATTGGCATTTTCACTTTAGTCTGAAATTATCTAAATAATTATAAGATGTCAGTAGACACGACTGTGTATTTAAAATAAAATCATAGACACTTCATGATATAATATGTGGAGGCATTTAAAGTCTTCTGCAATCTTAATCTCCCCCCAAACCTTTTAAGGGACAAAAAGAGTTTAATTACAGTCATAGTAATTAATCACAAGATAATTTTAATCAACAAATAAATAAATAGCATAGCAAGTGCTTGAGGGTTGTTTTTATTGGCTTAGTAGTTGTAAACAGATGTCTTTTGGCTGCTAGCCATTTTTTTACATGTAATACGATAATTAAAACATACATGTGCCAATGTTTATTTCTATAGTGTCTACTGTTTTTTATTAATTGTTCTTTCTACCTTTACATAACTTTTAATTCATTATTGCCTTGAAATAAATATTTTAAAATATCTTTTTAAAGAAAATAAATATATCCATTATCACTCATAGCATGTGTGAACATTTTGTGTGTGTATGTGTATGTGTGTGTGTGGCAAAGGCAATTAATATCTACTCATTCAGCAAAACTACTAAGTATGATTTCAAATGTGTTCCAGGAGTAACACGTTTGAAATCATATGAACAAAAGGTATAACTTCGAACCTTGCAAATGATAGTAAAATATAGAATATAAAATGGTAATTTGGTGGGATTATGAATTATCAGTATATTTTAATTTTTAAATAAATATAATTATTTTGATTGAAAAATGATGACATGATTTCTAATGAAAAATTAATAGGTGAAAAAATAAAGGGTATTCCCACAAGAGACAATAAGGGAGAAATCTGACATATAATTCAAAAATATTATAGTAGTATGTATTAAGAATACCATACTAGGAGATTCAAAATGGCAGGTTGAGGAAGCCTGAGTTCCTAGTTGCTCCATGGCTCAGGATTCAAGCAGCAGGAGTACTGCTTCTCAGCAAGGTGGGTGAAGAAGGGATTTCACTAAGGTTTGACGTTGGACAGTCAGAGTGCCTTAGAAACTCAAGACTTTGGCTGCATTGCATAAATAAAACAAATTAGTACATTGGAGCCAAGTCAGATGCTAAGAGTTGAACTCCCCTCCATATCTTTAACTTGAAGCCTCCTATGTACAATCTTCTCTGTGCCTGTTTCACCCCCTTATGCTTGGTACACTCCAGGATACATAGTAGGTGTTTGCTGCACTGGTTTGACAGTGTTTTCTAGGATCTCTTAGCTCCAGCTGGTCACTTCAAGATAGTTCCACCTTGGCTCTGAGCCACCAGTTGAGGAGTACAGAGCGCCAGTGCAATGAGCAGCCTATGGATCCGGCTGCTTTCTGATCTCAGGTTTTCCATTTCAAATCTGTCCTTTGGGTTTCTCTTTGTGTTATCCCTCTCTCTGTGGTAAGCCAGCCCAGCTGTCATTGCTGTTGCTGGAGAGGATGTGGAGAGAAAGGAACACTTCTGTACTGTTGGGAGAATTGTAAATTAGTGTGACCATTATGGAAGTCAGTGTGGAGTTTCCTCAAAAAACTAGGAATGGAACCAACATATGACAAAGCTATATTGTGAGTATTTATCCTAGAGAATTAAAGTCATCCTACTGTGGTAATACGCACTTTGGAACCAGCCTTGGAGTTCATCAATGGATGAATGGATTAAAAAATCTCTCTCTCTCTCTCTCTCTCTCTCTCTCTCTCTCTCTCTCTCTCTCTCACACACACACACACACACACACACGCACACACACGGGAATTTTATCCAGCCATAAAGAAATTATGTCATTTGCAGAAAAATGCATGCAACATGATAATGTTTTGTTAAGTGAATTAAGCTAAATTCAGAAGGTCAAGGTCACATATTTTCTTTCCTATGTGGAAGCTAGAGAAGAAAAAGAAAAGAAAGTTGATGTAAATCAAAGAGAAATCCGCACAGGAAACAGATGGGGGGAGGGGTGAAGGAAAGGCAAAGGGGAAATACTGGAGAATGATTTTGATCAAATTATATTATTATATTACGTTCCTGTATGAATATATAAAAACAAATTGCACCATTATGTACAACTGTAATGCACTGATAAAAGTAGCAAATAAAATCACAGTGAGTCAAGATATTAGTAAAATTAAAGGGTCTGCAACAATAGAGTTAACAGGAGTACATAGAATGAAATCATTGTAGAAAGGAATCTCTTTTTCTTTGGTAAAATTATTTGAACATTTGATAGAATATATACAGATAAAATTGAGTTTGATTTTACCCAAATACTACCTCCAAATACATATCACTTGGTCTGAAGTCATAACTGCATAGAAGGAATTCATAAAATTCTAGAAAGCATATTAATAAACAATTACTTGTGTGATAGTGAAAAATTTCTCTGTGCACCTGCAAAAAAATTAAAAAAATCTGACTTCCTAAATATGAATTTAATTTACAAATCAAGACAATAATTAGGAGAGTCTAAAATAAAAGTTTGTGGATAAAAAATATACTTCAAAAACCAAGAGACTAATGGATATTTTTATATATTCCCAGGACAAACAACAAATGATTCTTAAATAAATATTGTGGCAAAACATTACTCTGATTCGGGAAAAAAATGGTTTTGAAACTTATCTGGACATCAATTTTTTTTCTTTTTTTATTGGTTGTTCAAAACATTACAAAGCTCATGACATATCATCTTTCATGCATTTGATTCAAGTGGGTTATGAACTCCCATTTTTACCCCAAATACAAGTTGCAGAATCACATCTGTTACACATCCACATTTTTACATAATACCATATTAGTGACTGTTGTATTCTGCTACCTTTCCTATCCCCTACTATCCCCCCTCCCCTTCCCTCTCATCTTCCCTCTCTACCCCATCTGCTGTTATTCAATTCTCTCCCTTGTTTTTTTTCCCCTTTCCCCTCACAAACTCTTATATGTAATTTTGTGTAACAATGAGGGTCTCCTCCATTTCCATACAGTTTCCCTTATCTCTCCCTTTCTCTCCCCCCCACTCATCTCTGTTTAATGTTAATCTTTTGCTCATGCTCTTCCTCCCTGTTCTGTTCTTAGTTGCTCTCTTTATATCAAAGAAGACATTTAGCATTTGTTTTTTAGGGATTGGCTAGCTTCACTTAGCATAATCTGCTCTAATGCCATCCATTTCCCTGCAAAATCCATGATTTTGTCGTTTTTTAGTGCTGCGTAATACTCCATTGTGTATAAATGCCACAGATGAATGGATAAAAAAAATGTGGATATCAACTTTTTGAAAATCAAAATACTACACAGACAATTTGGTCATATTAATCAAAAACTTTGGACAAGATTATCATCAGGAAATGACCTTGTAAATAATCACCTATTACCATAAGCATAGGTTTTTTAAAAAAAAATTTTTTTTGCTACTTTTTTTTTAAAATTGGTTGTTCACACCATTACAAAGCTCTTGACATATCATATTTCATACATTAGATTGAAGTGGGTTATGAACCCCCAATTTTACCCCAAATGCAGATTGCAGAATCACGTCGGTTACACATCCACAATTTTACATAATGCCCTATTAGTAATTGTTGTATTCTGCTACCTTTCCTATCCCCTACTATCCCCCCTCCCCTCCCCTCCCATCTTCTCTCTCTACCCCATCTACTGTAATTCATTTCTCTCCTTGTTTATTTTCCCATTCCCCTCACAACCTCTTATATGTAATTTTGTATAGCAATGAGGGTCTCCCTCCATTACCTTGCAATTTCCCTTTTCTCTCCCTTTCCCTCCCATCTCATGTCTCTGTTTAATGTTAATCTTTTCTTCCTGCTCTTCCTCCCTGCTCTGTTCATAGTTGCTCTCATTATATCAAAGAAGACATTTGGTATTTGTTTTTTAGGGATTGGCTAGCTTCACTAAGCATAATCTGCTCTAGTGCCATCCATTTCCCTGCAAATTCTATGATTTTGTCATTTTTTATTGCTGCATAGTACTCCATTGTGTATAGATGCCACATTTTTTTTTATCCATTCATCTATTGAAGGGCATCTGGGTTGGTTCCACAGTCCAGCTATTGTGAATTGTGCTGCTATGAACATCGATGTGGCAGTATCCCTGTAGCATGCTCTTTTAAGGTCTTCAGGGAATAGTCCCAGAAGGGCAATAGCAGGGTCAAATGGTGGTTCCATTCCCATCTTTCCCAGGAATCTCCAAACTGCTTTCCAAATTGGCCGCACCAATTTGCAGTCCCACCAGCAATGTACAAGTGTACCCTTTTCTCCACATCCTCGCCAGCACTTGTTGTTTGACTTCATAATGGCTGCCAATCTTACTGGAGTGAGATGGTATCTTAGGGTGGTTTTGATTTGCATTTCTCTGACTGCTAGAGATGGTGAGCATTTTTTCATGTACTTGTTGATTGATTGTATATCCTCCTCTGAGAAGTGTCTGTTCAGGTCCTTGGCCCATTTGTTGATTGGGTTATTTGTTATCTTATTGTCTAATTTTTTTGAGTTCTTTGTATACTCTGGATATTAGGGCTCTATCTGAAGTGTGAGGAGTAAAAATTTGTTCCCAGGATGTAGGCTCCCTATTTACCTCTCTTATTGTTTCTCTTGCTGAGAAAAAACTTTTTAGTTTAATTAAGTTTAATTAAGTCCCATTTGTTGATTCTTGTTATTAACTCTTGTGCTATGGGTGTCCTATTAAGGAATTTGGAGCCCGGCCCCACAATATGTAGATCGGAGCCAACTTTTTCTTCTGATTTGATATCAAGCTCCTTGATCCATTTTGAGTTAACTTTTGTGCATGGCGAGAGAAAGGGATTCAGTTTCATTTTGTTGCATATGGAATTTCAGTTTTCCCAACACCATTTGTTGAAGATGCTATCCTTCCTCCATTGCATGCTTTTAGCCCCTTTATCAAATATAAGATAGTTGTAACTTTGTGGATTAGTCTCTGTGTCCTCTATTCTATATCATTGGTCCACCCGCCAATATCACAATCAATAACCTAGACTTAACTGACATATATAGAATATATCAACCATCATCAAATGGATATACTTTTTTCTCAGCAGCACATGGATCCTTCTCAAAAATAGACCATATATTATTCCATAGGGCAACCCTCAGTAAATATAAAGGGGTGGAGATAATACCTTGCATTTTATCTGATCATAATGGAATGAAACTGGAAATCAATGATAAAAGAAGGAAGGAAAAATCCTACATCACATGGAAAATGAACAATATGTTACTGAATGATCAATGGGTTACAGAAGACATAAAGGAGGAAATAAAAAAATTCTTAGAGATAAATGAATATACAGACACAACATATTGGAATCTATGGGACACAATGAAAGCAGTTTTAAGAGGAAAATTCATCGCCTGGTGGTCATTCCTCAAAAAAAGAAAAAAACAACAAATAAATGAGCTCACACTTCATCTCAAAGCCCTAGAAAAGGAAGAGCAAAACAAGAGCAAATGTAGCGGAAGGCAAGAAATAATTAAAATCAGAGCGGAAATCAATGAAATTGGAAGAAAAGAAACTATTGAAAAAATTAACAAAACTAAAAGTTGGTTCTTCGAAAAAATAAATAAGATCGACAGACTTTTAGCCATGCTAACGAAGAGAAGAAGAGAGAGAAGTCAAATTACTAACATACGGGATGAAAAAGGCAATATCACAACAGATGCTACAGAAATACAGAAGACAATTAGAAATTATTTTGAAAACCTATATTCCAATAAAATAGAAGATAGTGAAGACATCGATAAATTTCTTAAGTCATATGATTTGCCCAGACTGAGTCAGGAGGATACACACAATTTGAACAGACCAATATCAATGGATGAAATTGAAGAAGCCATCAAAAGACTACCAACCAAGAAAAGCCCAGGACCGGATGGGTATACAGCGGAGTTTTACAAAAGCTTTAAAGAAGAATTAATACCAATACTTTTCAAGTTATTTCAGGAAATAGAAAAAGAGGGAGCTCTTCCAAATTCATTCTATGAGGCCAACATCACCCTGATTCTGAAACCAGACAAAGACACTTCAAAGAAAGAAAACTACAGACCAATATCTCTAATGAACCTAGATGCAAAAATCCTCAATAAAAATTCTGGCGAATCGAATACAAAAACACATCAAAAAAATTGTGCACCATGATCAAGTAGGATTCATCCCTGGGATGCAAGGATGGTTCAATATACGGAAATCAATAAATGTTATTCACCACATCAATAGGTTTTTTAAAAAATTTAATGTGCCAGGTTGTTCACTAACTATATAACATTATATAAAGTGTAACAGGTGGAAATAGCCTAAATAAAGAGGAACAATCCAATAACTTTTTTCAAATCCATGTGATAGGATACAGTATGAATAAAAAATAAATATTAAATTAATGTATATCTTTCAATATAAGAAAGCATTTTCCTTTGCATGACAAGTGAAGAATGTTGCGTAGAAAATAATATTAAAGTATTAAATATATAAAGTGTGCTTGTGACTAAAGAAAAAAGAATATGAATAATCTATAAAACAATGATCATGATCTGTTTGATTTTAATTTCTTTACAGCCAACATATTTTTCTATAAAAAAGGAATTCTACTGGTATTATTTCAAGTGTCTTTCTAAAAGACGATCAAGAATTTAAATGCAGCAGCAAGTTCAAAGCCATATCAGCCGTCAGTGGTCAGGGGGTATGCAAATTTCACTGTCAAAATAGAGCAGTGAGGCTAAATCTGGAACCAAGTCAGTAAAAAGGAAAATCAAGAAAATGGAAGTTGAGTCACAGCCATCAATCAAACATCAAGGAAGCTCTGAGTGGAGCAGAAAGAATACATGGAATGAAAGTAAATCAACTCATTAGATTGCTCCCATTTTAAACAGAAGCCCCCCCCCCTTTTTTTTTTAAAGTTTTTCCATGTAAGGAGGATGAAGCAGTAGAATCAAATTGAGAATTAGGCTAGTGAGTTTGCAGTGTGTTTAATTTATGAGAAACTGGTGTGTAATCATTCAATGACTTGTAATTTTGAAAAATGGTAGACTTTGTTCAACTAACATAATTCAAACATACTTGCTTACCACTTCTGTATTGAAATCGAGTACAAGTTCTCAAAAAAGAAAATTAAAAAGAATAAAATTGTGATATTCCATGTTATGGTTTAGACATGTGGTGAACTCCAAAAGCAAGAAGGTTTACAAGTCAAATGATCGGCTCAGGAGAGCCTTAAACCAATCAGTGCATTAACCCACTGATAGGGATGAACTGGTACCTGTAGGCAGGTAGGCTGTGGCTGAGGAGGCGGGTCCCTGGAGGCCTGTCTTTGAAGTGGATTTTGTCCTTGTTAAGTCGAGCTCCCTTTTTCTGCTTCCTGGTGCCATGTCCCCAGCTGCTTTTTTCTTCCACACACTTATGACATCATAACCTATCTCATCTCCAGCCCTGAGGGATATTCTGTACACTAAGACCTCTGAAATCACGAGTCTCAAAGTAAACTTTTTCTCCTTGAAATTGTTCTTGTCTAGTTTTTTTTTTTTCTATCATAGTGGCAAAAAAGCTGACTAAAACACCCCACTTCAAAATATTTTAGTATTTTTAAAGTTCTTCTCTGCCCTGTATTGCATTAATGTTTCAATCATTTTAAAACCAAACTTAATTGTGCTGAATAGAGGATCTGTTTCTTTTGAGACTTTCTATGACAATATTTGTTAATACTAAAACCATCACATAGTATGGTTGAAGGACACTCTTCCAAATGATTTATTATCCTGTTCTTGTCAGTGTGTAACCATATAGTGTTTGTACTTAAACTCAAAGTTTGTATCTGCAAGGATGTGCACATTTCTCTTCCATTCTTCCATATTTTGAATTATATCTATATACTTTATACATGTTAGATTTATTTTGTTATGATATTACATACATTATGTAAATATATTTTATTTTTTCAGCTTCACTGAGTCATAATTGACAAATAAAAATTGTATTTTATTAAGCTATATAGTATGATTTGATAGACATTTACATTGTAAAATGGTGCTAAGATGGAGTCAAGGAACACATCCCACACCTCATGCACTTTGTTATCATATGAGTGTAGTGAGAGCAATTAAGATCTAATCCCTGAGCAAATTTCAAGTATAAAACACGGTATTATTAACTTTAGTCACCACTGTGTGCATTAGATTGCAAGAACTTATTCATCTTATAACTGAAATTTTGTATGCTTTAGTGATTATTTCTCCATGTAGCCCATCCTCTAGCATTCAATGCTCTGTCTTGCAAATTCATATTAGATGATACAAAGAGGTTAACACACACACACACACACACACACACACATACACACACATACAAAAAATCCATAATATACTCATACAATTTGTAACAAAATTTGTTCTAATTAAAACTATATTCTTACAATATTAAACACATTGGCACTATGTTTTCTGAAAGGTTAGTGCAATATCAGAAAAGTAGAATTTTGGTTTTGGAAAACAATTTTACTTTTTTTATTGTTCTTTTTAGATATACATGACAGTAGAGTGCCTTTTGACATATTAAACATACATGGAGTGCAACCCATTCCAATTAGGAGTTCATTCTTGTAGTTCTACATAATGTAGATTTACATTGGTTGTGTATTCATATATGAGCGAAGGAAAGTTATGTCAAATTATATTTTTTTTACATATTCATACAGGCACCTAATATAATAATATAACTTGGCCAATTTATAAAATTATGTCTGATTCTGATGTATTTCCTATTCCCATCTCCCCTTCCTTGCCTTCATTCCACTTTATCCAATCCAATGAACTTATATACTTTCCCCTCTATTCCCTCCTGTGTTGTCAGTAAGCATTCAAATATCAGAGACCACATGTGGCCTTTGGCTTTTTGGGACTGGCTTATTTCAATTAGCATGATATTCTGTAATTCCATCCATTTACTGGCAAATGCCATAATTTTATTCTTCTAAATGGCTGAATAATATTCCATTGTGTGTATACACCACAAATTCCTTCATCATTCATTTGTTGAAGGGCACCTAGTTGGTTACATAGTTTGTCTATTGTGAATTGAGCTGCCATAAACATTGATGTGGCTGTCTCTGTAGTATGCTGACTTTAAGTACTTTGTGTGTAGATGAAGGAGTGAGACAACTGGGTCAAATGGTGGTTCCATTCCCAGTTTTCTGAGGAATCGCCATCCTGCTTTCCAGCAAAGTATGAGTGAACTTTTTTCCCCACATCCTTGCCAACATTTATTGTTCCTTTTATTCTTGATAATTGCCATTCTGACTGGAGTGAGATGGAATCTCAGTGTAGTTTTAATTTAAATTTGTTTAATTACTACAGATGTTGAACATTTTTTTCTTTTTTGTTGATCATTTGTATTTCTTCTGTGAGGTTTCTATTCAATTTTGTTGCCCATTTATTGATTGGCTTATGTGTTTGTTTTTGATGTAAAATTTTGAGTTTTTTGTATCCTGGAGATTAATGCTCTATGTGATGTGGAAGTGGTAAAGATTTTCTCTGTGTGTGTGTGTGTGTGTATGTGTGTGTGTGTGTGTATGATGTATAAACTTAGTAGGTTTGCTAAATATAATAGCATTTTCAATTGAGCATTTTATTCATGTTAAGGGAAGGCATCTTATGCATAATTAATATGCTTAATATTCAAATACTTCTGCCAAACTGAAAGTCACAGGGTACATAATCTTGACCAGGGTCTTTTTTCCATTGAATATTTTATCTTATAATATTAATCATAGTGGCACCATATGCATCTATTAAGGTATGAAATGGTCCAGGCAGTGATTTAACCTGCATTAACCAATTTCCCTCCAAAGTGTTCTCAGAATCAAATAACATCTGTTTCTCATTTTTCTGTGGCACAAACAGGTTAAATGATTTGCAGAAGGTCATTTTGAAAGTAAAGAATGAAATGAAGTTACAGAACAGTCACCAGGAGAGAAGACATGCATGCGTGTGCATAAAGCTTTTGTATCCATTCCACAAGAATGTGCAGAAGGCTATGGAAGAGAATATCAGGGAGGAATCATTCTGTGGATGGTGAGTGTTTGCATGTAGGGGACATTGGTCTGAAACCTGATATATAAGAAGCCGTGCCTATCACCAGTGAGGTGGCAGGAACATGAGAAGACCCTGGGAGAGGCCTTGGGGATACAACAGAGAGCTTGGCAAGGTTTGCTCCTGTGTGACCTGTTCAAGAAGTTTGTCCAAGTGCCATATACTTTTAAAATATCTCCCTTTTTAGGCCTACCCCCACAAACCATTTTACAGATGCACAATACTAAATCAGAGGGGGAAGAAAGGGGAAGTGCTTGTCAGAACGGATCAGCCAAGGACTATTAACTGGTTTATTTTTCACCACTTTGGTATTCTTTTTCAGTAAATGTGAATTATTTTTAATAATTTCCTATAAGCTTTTTGAATTCAAAACCTCAAAATTCTTGAGTTTTCTGTATTGCATAACCAAATCTTAACTTTTGGAGATTTCCCTCTCTAAAAAAAATGGAAAAAAATAAAGCTGCAGAGCAAAATACATCTTCACAATTTGTATTTGAAAGTCTCTAGATAATACAGTGAAGATAATTACTTAAAACTTTGTATCTGTACATATTAGCTATGCAAAAAGATGGGTTTTTATTGTGGCATAGGCATATTGGTGCATGTGTATAACATAATCTTATCGATTTCACTCTCCAGTGCTTCCCCATGCGTTACAAGCCTTCTTTGCCTGTTTTTCTTCCTCTGTCCTATTGGTGCCCTGTCTACCTTTGTGATACCTTCCTTTCTTTGTTTGCCTCACTAGCTTCCACATATGAAAGAAAACGTGTGATACTTCTCTTCCTGAGTCTGCTGCACTTTGCTTACCATGATATTCTCCAGTTCTGTTCATTTTCTGAAAATGAGATAATCTATTTTATATATGTATAATATTCCATTGTGTGTGTGTGTGTGTGTGTGTGTGTGTGTGTGTGTTTCACGTTTTCCTTATCAATATATCTCTTGAGTTATACCTAGGATAGTTCTATAACCTGGCTTTTGTGAATTGTGCTTTTATAAACACGGGCATGCATGCATCTCTAAAGTATGCTGATTTCAGGTCTTTTGGATAAAGACCAAAGAGTGGTAGAGTTGGATCATATTTTAATCCTTTTTTAATTCTTTTTAGGAACCTCCACACTGATTTGCATAGTGACTGTACTAACTGCATGTCCACCAAGTGTATGGAAGTTCCCCATTTCCCACATCCTTGTCACCATTTATTGCTATTTGTATTCATGATGACTGACATCCTGACTGGCATGAGAGGGAATCTCAGTGTACTTTTAGTTTACATTTCCTTCATAGTTACATACGTTCAACTTTTATTCTTCATATGATTGTTGGCCATTGTACTTTGAGAAGTATGTGTTCATTTCATGTAGTTTTTGGTGCAGGAACTGTGGTCGGAACTTTGTGGCATGTGGTAGAAATGGTCCTCGCTTGGGTCGACTCTCCCAGGAGTGTCCTGTGCACCCTGCCAGCTCTGCAGTGCTTCACCCCTGTGGCCAGTAGTGTAGGTGTGGGTGGCGAGATTACAGCAACTGAGCTACTCAGGTGGGCTGTTCAAAGGTGTTCCCTAGGGTAATATTTTCTGATGTCTCTCAGTGGGATGGAGATCGACAGATCTAATCCTTTCCAGAGCTACAGTCTTAGGTGTAGTTATTCCACCAATGCATGGAGAAAAGGTGAATTACTTCTCACACAGCAGGTCAATTTTCAGATTCTGCTTCAGCTTAATTCATTCTGACTTTCTCTTACACCACTGATTCTGAAGAAAGTTGATCAGCTTTGCTTCTCTTTCTCCCATTGTGACTCCTCTGACCTGAGACTGGTCCTATTGTCGTGGGTGCAGACTTCAGGCTAATGAATTCCTCTGTGCTTTCCATTCTGGAAACCAGAATTTATGAGTCTCTCCAAGTATCTAGGAGCCTAAAACTGCACCTCCATGCACTCCCTCTGTCCCTGCCTTGCCAGTCAGCTCTGGACATCCTACCTTGGTTTCCACCTGCCGAGGAGCCAAGGCATCATCTTGATGCTTAAAACTGTTCAACTCATTTCTTTATTATTTTACTATTTTAATAAATAGATAAATAAATAAATAAATAAATGGCAGTGGAATGCATTACAATTCTTCTTATATATATATTCCACAATTTTTTAGTTAGTTACGACAGTACAATGACCTTGACATATCATACATTTGAATCAGATGGGATATAATTTCTCATTTTTATGAGTGTACAGATTGCAGAATCATATTGGTCATGCAGTCACATATACACACACTAATAATAATGTCTGTTTCATTCTACTATCCTTCCTATCCCCCTATCCCCTCCCCTCCTCTCCCATCACTTCTCTCTACCACAACTTTTCATATCTCTGTATATAAAATATTTTGATACCCAATTAGAGTCTTCATACATGTACTTTGGATAATGATGTCTATCACATTCCACAGTTCTGGCTAATCCCCTGCCTCCTCCCTCACCCTCTCACCCCTTTTCCCTCTCTAAAATTAATCTATTCCTCCCATACTCACCCTCCCTACCTCATTATGAGTCAGCCTCCTTATATCAGAGAAAACATTCAGCATTTGTTTTTTTTAGATTGGCTAACTTCACTTAGCATTATCTTCTCCAACGCCATCCATTTGCCTGCAAATGCCATGATTTTATTCTCTTTTATTGCTGAGCAAAATTCCATTGTGTATATATGCCACTTTTTTTATCCATTCATCCACTGAAGTGCATCTAGGTTGGCTCCACAGTTTAGTTATTGTGAATTGTTAATATTTCATACCTATGAAATATGCAATCAATATCAATTTCTTACCTATTTATTTTAAGTTTATTGAGACACAATTCATATGCCTTATAAGTAATCCATTTAAACTGTACAATTCAGTGGTTTATAAAACACAGATACATGTAACTACCACCACAATCAATTTAGAACTTTTCATAATCTCAATCTTACATGATATGTCCTTAGTCATCACATGCTATCTTCTACCCTACCAGACAACCACCAACAGATTGTCTGAGTCTGGACTCTCTACCTACATAGACATCACTATTCTGCATTTTCATTTGCACGGAATCATGATGTAACTTGGAAGAAGTGGCTTCTTTCTCTTGGCAGCATGTTTTCAATGGTCAAGAATATTGTAGCATGGATCAGCTCTTTATCTCTATTTTATAGTCAGTAATCAGGAATCTTCCAAATTAAATTTGTTTATCCATTTGTCTGTCAATAGTGATTTATCTTTCATCCATCTTTGTGTCTATTTTGAATAATGCTATTTTAGTCATTATGAAGAAATTTTCTCATGCAAATTTTTGCATAGGCGTGCTTTAGTGAGTTTGGTTATTCCTGTGATGAAAACACTCAACAAGAACAACTTAGAGGAGGAAAATTTATGGGATTCAAGGTTTCAGAGGTCTCTGTCCACAGATAGCCAACTCCATTGCTCTGTGCCCAAGGTAAAGGGGAGAGAGAGAGAGAGACAGAGAGAGAGAGAGAGAGAGAGAGAGAGAGAGAGAGAGAGAGAAAGAAGAAGAAGAAGGAGGAGGAGGAGGAGGAGAGGAAGAGGAGGAGGAGGAGGAGGAAAGGGGAGAGGGAGAGGGAGAGGAGAAAGGGGAATGGAAAGGAGGGGAAGTCAGGGAAGGAGAGGACAGGAATAGAAAGAGAGGAGAGAAGAAAAGAAGGGAAGAGGACGGATGAGGAGAGAAAAGAAGAGAGAGATAGGAGAAGGGGGACTTCAGGAAGAACAACCTTTCCAGGGAACAACCCATTTACTCAGTTTTTCCGTCCATACCCAACTTCCCTACAGTTACCACCCAATCTCCTGATTAGTTTACTGATCTCATAATTCAATCATTTCATCTCAGATCATTAACAGAGCTTCTGGGGACACCTTGTATTCCAAATATAGCAGCATAGTTTTAATTCCCTTTGTGTAAGTAACAGTGGAAATGGGAGGTCACATGGTAACTTCATGTTTAATGGTTTAAAGAACTTAAAAGCTGTTTTCAAAAATGGCTGTGCATCTCATGAACCTGTCAGTAGAACATAAGGATTCCAGTTTCTCCTCCTCCTCATCAAGGCTTGTTTTTTTCTGACATTTTGAGTCCACTCAGTGTTTGTAAAGCAGCATCTTATTGTGGTTTTGTTTTGCATTTCCCTAATGACTCAAAATGTAGGTCATCTTTTTGTATCCATTTTGACAATTTTCATCCCTGCTTAGAGAAGAGTTCATTCAGGTCTGTTGTCTATTTTTAGTTTTGCCACTTTTTTACTGGTGAGTGGGGAAATGTCATCATTGAATTATTATTGAAAATATTATGATAGTGAAAATATTATTCTTTTGTTGAATTTGCTTCTGTATGTCTTATTATTTTTGATACTACTAAAACCAGAATCACTTACGTTGATTTCCACATCCTTACACTTTCACTTGTCAAGCATCCTCATAGCTACCTCAATTTTCTGAGTATATTAAATCTTTACTTTTTATTATTTATTTATTTTCCAAATAATGCACAGGCTTGGATTTATGGCGTGCTCATCCCCTCGGGCTTTCATGGTGTTTAATGCCAGAGCCAACTGTGCCTCTGAAGCATTGCCTGATTTTTGTACCCACAGGCTGCTGGCAGTGAAGTGGGTTGCACAGTGGGAGAAAAAAAGAAAGAAAACAATAAAATAGGATCAACATAAAAATACCCTCACAATAGTTTCAAGTGCATGGTCATAGCATTAAAAATTGGTTGTAAAAAAATAAGATAAATCAATGACAAAAATAAATTAGGAAATCATGCTAAGCAAATTAGTGGACAAAGCAGAAAGATTTTATTGAACATCTTCTGTATGTTAAACACGGTATTTAAAAAAAAAACTGACTTTAAGAGTTTACCATCTGTTTATACAGAAGACACCTACATGTATTCAAATTAGAAGAATTTATATAATTGCAGTAAATTATTTTATAGCACAAATATCACTTTATAAGTGCAGAGAAGAGACCAATTAATGTGTTATGAAATATAACTAAGACTTTGGAAGAAAACAGAGCTTGAAGCAGCAGTGGAAACAGCAGGGATGCTAGTCTGATTGAATAAAATGGATGAGGCTTGGATGCAAGAAGTGTCTCGTAGATCTCTGCAAACTGGAAGCTTCACCATTTGATAGGAACAAAAATAGTAAATAATCAAACCACGATCTAGTACGGTACAGCTGAAGCAGTGTGTCTCAGCAAGAGGGTGAAAATGTGCTGGGTACACGTAGCTAATTCTCTGTGTTCTGGAGAAATGAGAAGAGTGGGAAGGCCCAGGGAGCTTCATTAGCACATCAGGCCAAAAAGTAAGAGAAGGGTCACAGTGCAAATGGAGAGTGGTGTATACAATGTGAAGATTTCAACCTTAACAAGGAAGACTTTGATGAAGACACACTGAACTAACTTACGAGTTGACTATTTGTTCAGAACTTATGAAGCAGTGACACATTTCTTAAAATACTGCAGAGTTAAGACAGCAATGGCATGAAAGCCTTTTCAACATAAGTAGGAGAAAACTTCCGCAATCAGTTCTTGGTCGTGTCTCCAAGGTGATCACCGTCTCTTGGAGCTTGTTTCTATCATGGAGGGTTCGGAAAGAATGAAACCTGAGATAAGCAGCAGTGGTGTCTTTTGTTTTGACTAAAGAATTTATAAAAGTTTCTTCCTTACTTTGCAGTGGTGAAATCATTATTTTTTTTTTCTTTTTTTAAAGTAAAAAAGAAAAAAAAGGTGTATTCTCAAGAGAAGCGGGCCATTTATTTTCCAAAGTAAAAGAATTGGTGTTTCTGAAGGGAGAATTTCTGAGCTCAATTTCTCTGTCATTTGATTAAAATCTTTTTAGAAGTTTTCTAGAATTAGCATTTTACTTGTTTACATGAAGTAATATGAGCTGTGATCCTGAGGGAGTTATGCACAGTCTTTTTGTTCTTGTTGGTTTCTTTCATAGTCTTGTGATTGAAGTTTGAGATAAATTTATAATCATTTTCTTATAAAAGTCTTAATTTCTGGGTGGTTATCCCTCACTGTAGATTGAATTCAAAGTTGTTTTTCCTCAACAGTCAGAATACATATACCAATAGCACATTCTCGTGGATCACACTCCATCCTTTATTCTCCAGCATTCTTACCCAGATTCTAAATAGTAGCAACAAAACCTGGTGGGTCATTGATGATTTCTAGTCAGTAACATTCCAAATATCTTTTTTTTTTTTTTTTGGATCCCTGGTGGTAATTATTAAAGTGAATACTGTCATTAGCATTATTCATTTCTTCCCAAGATTTGGTGGCTACAATTATTTTCAATTTTAATAAGTTTTAATGGACTCTCTGATTTATTCACCACCATGGCTTCATATCTGTCCCACCTTTTATCAAATGTGTACCCAGTGAAATGGCTGCATTAAAATGTATAAGTGAGGTTCGTTGCAATAACAGTCTCTGAAGTATAATGATCAATGTGTTTGTGTCTTTGGTCAAGGCAAGGCAAGACAGCAGGACAGTACTGTTTCCCAGGTTAGCAGCAATGACCTTAGCTTTTCTCTTCCAGGTTACAGGCACAAAGTGACTGTCACTGCCAGGATCAACTCCTAGTTCAGTTTTGTGAGGGCGAGAGAACTCTAGGACCACCTGTTGGAGAAAATGATAAATGCCAGGATGACACTGAAGTTACATGACCATAAATTCAGTCTGGGAGGTTCACATCTATCCACGCACATTCTCTATTTGTTTTGTTTAGAGATCATTTAAATAATATTTTTACTTTAAATTTTAAAGTAAAATTTAAAAAAATTTAAATTAAATAAAAAAAATTGAGTTTTTGTTTTCCCGTGTATCAGTCATTGTCGGACTGCCATTTAGATTGCAGATTATCTTAGTTCTGATTCTAAAGTTACTTATTGTGGGCTGGGGTGTGGCTCAGTGGTAGAGTGCTTGCATAGCATGCATGAGGCACTGGGTTCGATCCTTAGCACCACATAAAAACAAAAAATAAAGATATTGGGTTCACCTAAAACTAAAAAAAATAAATTTTAAAAAATAAAGTTACTTATTGTTATTCACAAAGCTCAAGTTTTCAGTTTCATGAGAAAGAATATTATTTTTTTCCAAACATAGAAGTATTAAAACAGAACAGGATTATATAAAGTACAATATTAGAAAGTATAGAAGAATAGCACGTTTTTCAAATGATTTCTGGTGTGGTCATCAGAATTTGAAATACTCGTGATCAACTATGGGCAAGAATTACAAAATGAGAAAATTTGAAGATTTCATTGTAGTTACAAGCTTTAAGCATATTATTTTGTAAGAAAATTTTAAAATATTAGATTAACATTGGGAAAAAGAGAATCTAGTTCAATTCCTACCTTCATTTAATCTAACGAATCAGCAGAACACAGCAAATTTAAAAATCTCTTCTTGCCATTAAACCAACAGTTGAAAACACCCACCTATATATGCTATGTTTGCATTTATCTTTTTCAATTACATAAAAATTAGAAGCATTTAAAAAGTCTTTTTGGACAATAGCTTATGGAATATTAATGCATAATGTATTAATACTAATAATAACCAGTGTATTAATCCTAATAATAAATCGTAAGCTCTATGATGATAGAGTATTTGTATATTTAGCTATTTTATTTTTGATGTCTTATATTCAATAACTAAGCACTAAGTAAACAGATGAATTAATTTGCCCAACAAATACATTTAAAAAGGCTAAATATTTCCCTAATGGATCTCAATTTCAGTGGAAGTCACCGGTCCTGATGACACTCACCTCCTAGTAATCAAAGCAGTAAAAGGATGATAGAGATTGAAGATGTTGGTGTACTAGGAAATATATCCTTGGAAATTTGGTCAGTGTGATTTTAGAAAGTGGATTTGATAATGAGTGATAGAGGATAAGCTATGTGAGGAAAATACAATTTTGGCCTGGTCTCTGTTTTATCTTTCTCATGCCTCTGATCAAAAGACCCAACAAGAACAACAGAGGAGAAAAAGTTTACTTGGGACTCATGGTTACAGAGGTCTCAGTCCATAGATAGCTGACTCCATTGCTCTGGGCACAACATCATGGTGGGAGTGTGTGGCAGAGGAAAGCAACTCAGAACATGGCACTAGGAAGCAGAGAAAGGTCTCTGCTCATGAAGGATAAAATATATGCCCCACCCCCAGAGACCTACCTTGTCCAGCTACACCCTACCTGTCTACACTTACCATGTAGTTAATCCATTTAAGTGAATCAATGTATGGATTAATTTAAGGTTCTCATAACCCAATTATTTCACTTGTAAATTTCTTGCATTGTCTCACACATGAGCTTTTGGAAGACACTGCATATCTAAACCATAATAGTCTCTTGTTTCTAGCAATGGACTCTACTAGGGAGAAAGTGTTATTTATTTAGTAAATATTAAATCTGATCAATTGTATCACATATTTGTGAAGAAAGATGGTTTTAGGTTGAAATGGGAAAGCAGAGAGATATTTCTTCCCTGTTGTTTTCATAACGAATTTCCACAAACTTCTCAGCTTAAGCTAATAGCAACACACTCTTGCAATTCTGTGATTAGAGAGAGGTTAGATCCAGGTCTCACTGGAAGAACCTCCAGGTATTCATAGGACTGGGTTCATTCTGAAAGCTTCAAGGGAGATATACCTTATAGCCTCTTTCAGATTTTGAAGGCTGCTAGTGTTCCTTGGCTCATGGCACCACATGGCCGCAACCTTTGTAGTCACCATCTTGCCAATTTTTGCTAAAAGACCCTCCTGATTCACTTTCCTTTGTAATCTAATTGGGTTCCAGGATGATCCTGTCTTAAAACCTTTAACGTAACCTCCCCTCTCTCTACAGAGTTAGGTGATAAATTCACAACTTCTTAGGATTAGAATTTGCACATACTTCAAGGGCCATTATTTTCCCTATCAAAGAAGAGACATGATCCACCATGAAGCTAAGAGATCTAGCTCTAAATATTAAATCTCTCTTAGCCAGTGACCATAGCTATGTCTATGAATGCATATGGTACAACTATGGGATTGAATTCATTTGGCTTATACAACCAAATTAAAAGTAGGGATGATGTTGAATTTTGTAATTAAAGTTAACACAACAAATAAGTGAGTTAACTGTCATTGTCATTGTTCAAATAGACTTTTTAGGATAATCAAAGGGGACTTATTTTAGGTTAAAGGGATAGACTAGAAGATCAATATAAAACTTTACATCCATTTATTTCTTTGTTTTATTGTTAACTTATAAGATTTACAAGTAACAAGCAGTTTGGTGAAAAAAAGACATTACTTTGTGGAACTGATCTCATTGGTTACTATAAAGTGATTGTTTTTATGACATGGTTAGTTGTTAAAATACATCATTTGGAATATTGGGTATGGCAATTTTGCTTTCTAAGATACATGTTAATACTAAAAGAACTTACCCAAGTGACTTGGCCACCTGTAACCACAGAAAGTATGACTTCACCCTCTGATTTTCAAAATTCTAATTTTAAATTTAAATGATTTTATTAAATCCTATCTGTGTACTACATTATCTGCAAAGCTTAGTATAAGTTTTGTGGGGGATCTAGAAATGAGAATGTAGCAATTATTATCCCAAGAGAATAAATTTATAAACTGCATGCTTATCCATAAAAAAGACAATCAGCCTACTCTTTTTCCTCTGATTAATCAGTTGAAATACGCAAAATGCAGCAGCTAAAGGATTGCTTTAGCAGTGCCTAGTTTGTTGGGAGGATATATCTGTATCTAAATTGGTTTCAAAAGTAGCATTTGTTTGTTTTTTTTCACATTAACAAATTCACAGATTTAACATCCTTATCTATCTTCCAATTAAAATAACACTGTAATTACCTCAAATTCCAGAAAGATGTTTTGTGAAACCAGTCAGTGAGAAAATATAATCATAAAATTAGAGTTAATGTTATTTGAGAAGTTGATTCTAATAGTAAAGCTTTATATCTGTTATGAAGTATCGTATCATTAGTATGCTCACAATTACATGGATACATTCATTGTTAAACATTTCTTTCTGAAGTGAGTCTTATAAAAATGAATTTTATCAAAATTGTATAATCATCTTTTAATACTTAAATGTATTCCCCTTTAAGTATTTATTTATTTTTATTTCCTGGATTTAAATAAAGGGGTATAACCCAAGTTTAACTTCAATTATGGAGCTGCTGTATACATTTCTATTTAATTATTTTCTACAATGGGAAATATAACCTTGCTTCCAAAGGAAATAAATAAAGACTGATATTTGAGATAAAATACCCATTTAAAACATGAAAGCAGATCATTGATTCTTATGCATGCTGCTGTTGTCTCTCTGGAGCCTGAATACTTAAATGACACTGATTATACCTGTTACACTAATGCATTATTCATGAAATTGGTGATAGAGCATCTTGAAACAGCCTGTCATTCCCCATTACATTCCATCAAAGAACCATATGCTGCTCATGCAGTGTTGATACTGAGGCATACATAACACACTCAGAAGGCATATGGAGGCATTAGAGGCTTTTGGGTAAGGCTTTGAAAATACTTTTTCAGTGTTTTAAATGGCTTACATGAATGTGCAATGGCTTGACTGGCCAGTTTCAAAAGAGAAGGCAATAGGTAGCCATCCCCTCAGCAACATTACCTGGCCTGTGACTAGCTCTCAGGCAGACTTCAGACACTGCAGCCTTATTGACTTTCCACCTCACCAGTCACATGAGTTAACAATGTGGTTGTGAACTTGAGCTGAGTTCTGTCAGTGTCTGTAATTAATCCATTTCCTGTTACAAATAACACAATACCACAGAGTGGGTACATTTCAAAGAAAAGAGATTTATTTTGGCTCATTGTTTTGAAATTTCAAGATCAAAGGGTTACATTGGGTGATGGTCTTCTTCCTGACAGGACCTCAAGATGTCACAGGGGACAGATGCGCTCATGGGTATGTACTCTGCTCTCTTATATAAGCATAGGTTTTCAACATGGCGGGCAGCCTCACCTCGATTACCTTATCTAATCTATCTAATCCTAAAGCCTCCTAAAAATGCTGCCTTAAAATGCTTTTTTTGGATTAAGTTTCCACTTTCTCAATACCTCACACTGGGAATTAAACTCCAAAAGGAATTTCAGAAAGGATAAACCATTTTCTAATCATAGTAGCCTCTGTCAGAATAATGATATTTAATAAATCCTGACTGTATTTGCCAGATTTCTGGCATGAAGTCAGGTAAGAACAGAGACAGAAAGGCATCTTTGAAGAACAGGAAGTCACATTACAATTTGCACTAAAAGAGGCTCTGCATGTTTCTTATATTTTGAAGCAATCACCATTTTACTAAGTATATTCTTTTACACAATTTATTATGTTGTCCTATAAACCAAATGATATATAAGGGATCTTTGTGGCCAAAAGATTTTGAGGATTTTTTTAAACTCTGTGACCATTGGCAGTATCCAAAGCTTTCTTCTGGTTTGTCTGAGCCATGTGCCATTGGATGATAGCATTGAGTTCTGTGTTCATTTTACCTTGAAAATGTGATGCTACATTTTTTATCAGTGGGAAACACAGTCAGAGTGGGTTTTGATTATTAAAATAGAAAACTTCTCTCTCTTCACCCTTCTTTTCATGATCAGTTAATAATAGTGGCAAAGAACTCATGTGCAGCTAGCTCTCTACCTAAGCACATTAAAGATTTGCTCGTTTAAGATTAGGAAATAACCGATGCCTTTGGACATGAATGTCCCTTCAAACTTAATAGAGCTATCTCTACTTTTCATTTTGGGATTATCCTTTTTATGCCTTTTGAGACAGAATTGAATATAAACTCACCATATGGGAAACATAAAATCTAAAAATAAACTGAATTAATTCTTTTAGAGTGACAATATGGGAAGACAAGGTATCAGCTAATAATCCAGCACTAAAATTTAGATTGTCAAAGAGTTAATGTGTTAAAATTAGAGGATTATTTCTTGATGCTTGTAAAAATACTTGGATTTTGAGTTTAAGACCACATAGCTTCTGCTAGGAAATAATTTCTAAAATACACTGAAATGAAGATGTAACATTAATCAAATTACAAGAGATATTTATAACAGTTTTTCATTGGAAGCTAGCATTACAAACTGCTGATGTTTGTCAGAAGTATAGACATTTATGGCTGAAACTGATATGAGTATTGAATGTTTATCCCTCTTAAATAATGCAATTGATCCCCCAAAATCTTCAATAACAAATGAATGCATATGTGTGTGAGTATATCAATCTGGATAGATCACATATATTTTAAATTACTTGGTGATGGATAAAATTATATAATGCATTATTATATAGCATTATGATATCTACATAACCAAAGCATGTATTATATGTGTGATGTATACATGCATTACATGTAAAACATATATAATAACTGAAGCAATTTTTTCATGAGATCTCTAACTCCTTGTGTTAATGCAGAAGGTAAAATCAGATTATGAAAACTTTAATCAGTGGACTAATACATTTGATGGATTAATAATTAAAAACATCAGTGGCCTGAGTAATAACTGTACGCAGGTAGGTATAGTAAGAGGAAGTTGGTCATTGGGGTATGCCTTGGTGGTTTGTATTTTGTCCTTGGTGTCTCAGTCTCTGTGCTTTCTTGGTTCCCTGAGTTGAGCCACTTTCCTCTCTCCTACACTTTTGCCAGGATGTTCTGCCTCAGCTTGGGTCCAGAGTGATGGAGTCCAATGACCATGGACTGAATCTCTGAATTCCTGTGCCCCAAATAAATATTTCCTCCTCTGAGTTGTTCTTGTCAGATATTTTGGTTAAATTGAGGCAAAGCTGACTTTCAAAATAACGTAATACATATATACACAGCATAGACAATTTTTTTTCTGAAAAAAAAGTGGTAACAGATCTCAAAAATAAACATGCAACTTTCTCAAAAATAAACATATACATGTTGCTGTACATGTCTGCCTTGTGAATTTGTTCATAAGGAGATTTATAGTACAGCATTTTGTTATTTTTGTATACTTAGAATAGTCTTTTATTTTGTGCTTTAGTCCTTCAGAATAATTATTGACAAGTCCAACTTACTACCTGAAATTCAATTAAAAGTTAGCCCGTGCTATGTTTTATGATTGAAATATTTTGTTTTTATAGTTAAATATGCATATGTTCTGGATATTATTTTTAAGTAGATGTATGTCATTAAATATACTGTGTGTTCTATGTAAAATAGAAAGTTTCTGATATCTGTGGGAAAAGATAGAGACCTACCTAGGGATTTGTGTCTTGGTTGTGACGACCTTTGTGCATTTCGATACCCATGGCTAGCTTTCATGTATATATTAATATATATGTTCACATACTGTCAGAATTTCTGTGCTTTTTTGAGCCTTGGATGGACACTCAGTACCTTATCCTGAAATCACACATCAGAGTTCTGACATCATAGTCTTAGGATGCCTTCTTACAACATCTAGTCTCATGTTGGATATTTTCATCTTCCTTTCTTCTCAATTGTTGAAGTTTCCATATGGTTTTTCTTTTGTGTTTGGTTAGCATGGTAAAATCCATTGAAAGAGAGTTATTTTGTATTTCTTTTTAAATTGACAAAAATTGTATATATGCATGAGGTTAAATAAATTTTAAATATGAAATTAACCTTGTTATCTTGGGGTAAGACTTACTTGGTCATGATTTTGATAAACACACAAACACACACACAGAGTTCACATTTATTATGTTTGTTTTAATAAAATTTTCTTAAGTACATTTATGAAAGATATTAGTATATATTATTCTTTTTTTATAACATCAACTATTGATTATGAGGATTAAGTTATCATCTTAAATAAGTTTAGAGTATATATCTATTCTTATATTTCCTGGGTGGGGGAGATGCTGAGTTTTGGTGCATAACTATTGGATAAAATTCACCAGAAACCTATCTGGATTTGGAATTTGTGTTTGCATTTAATCTTTTTAAATATAATATGAGTTATTTGAATTTATTTCAAGGTGTCTGGTTTAGAAAAATAAATATTGAAAAATACATACAGTGAAAAGTCTTCTGTATTACAGTTTTGAAGTATACAATTCAGGAGCATGTAGTGTGTTCACAGTGCTCTGAAACAGTCACTTCCCAGGTCCACAGTATTTCCAGCCTCCTAAAAGGAAACCCACACCCATCATCCGCTCTCTATCAGACACTCTACCAGCCCCGGACAGCCTTGCACTCGCTTGCTGTAGCCACTGGTTCCTGTCTAGACTCTGACAACATTGATTCTCATCTTTTGATGTTTATTTGAAGGATCAAACCCTCAAAGACATTTTCCCATAACTATGTCCTGACTTTATTTCTCATCTTTCTGGAGTCATTAAAATTTAGAAAATTTTTAATTTGAATTGTTTTATTAATCTTTAAACTAAACACATAAGTAACCATTAATTATTGCAAATGAACCAATGAAACTGAATTTCTGTGATGTTGGGACTTGTCTGCAAGGGTAAAAGGAAAAGAAAAGGGGTAATGTTTATCACTGTTATTGCTGACTCCTATGTGTTACAGAATACACTAAGAGATTGTCATTGTTCTCAGTGGCCAAGTGCCCATAAGTTCAATCCCCAGTAGCAAAAAAAAAGGGGTGGGGGGTGGGGAGAAAATTGTCATTGTTTGGGTATTTATTCAAAACTTAGATTTCAAATGGAATTCAAACTCAGAATTTCCATCTTATTGTAGCACAGCTTAGTCCTTAATAATAAATCACATTTATATAATCCCTCAATTTTTACTGTATTTTATATAATCTTCATTTTTATAAATAAGAAATGAATGCACACATTCTTAGGTAATTAGGTATAGATTACAAGGGTATGATGAGCACTGGGTGAGGCCAAAGCTTAAAAGTACACTTTCTGATGTTCCAACAAGTTCAATTTTACTCTATTTTCGTGACTTATGGTGTGTTTGTGAGAAACTTGCACATGCACACACACCAATAACAATACAACTGTGCAAAGAACCTTCTTGTACATTTAGGTAATCAACAGATTGATGAGGATGTGAGACTTTTGAGAAGACTTAAAAGCAGCCTATGTTATGTTGTGCATGCTCCCTTCATTCCCTATATCATGATTCAGAAGAGCCCAAATGGCTTAATGTGCTCCAAAGCAATGACTTTATATTTTTGAAACTACTCCACTAACACTGCTGACAAGTTAACTAAAATTTCTACCCTTTATGAAAATGAGACAATCTGCTCAAGTGTTGTGTGTACAAGTACAGTAATAATTAATTATTCTTGAGCTTTTCAAAGAAAGCAGCATATGCCACTAAATATTGAATTATTTCTAAGAAAAAATCTTACTTGAATTATACATGTATACATGCCTGGTAGTCTTTATAGTGTATTCATTTTTAAGTCAAATAAAAACAACTTTTGATTTTCAGTTTGATACTGAAGCAGTAATGCCTCAGCCAGTAAAAGTGTCATCTTTGTGGTGGGTGATGTAGTGATGTACATGAAATGTAATAGAGAAAAGATGTTTCTTGGGATTTTCATTATAAATATTGTATAACTGTTGACCTCTACCCAGCCCCTTGGAGATTTAGGTGTCTGTTTGAATATCCTAGACAGATTTTGTCATATCACTATATTCTCACATATGCCTTTTGAAATTGTGCTCTTAAAAATGACACCATTTATGAGAGTCATAAAGAATATGATTTCTCCAGAGTTTTAGGTGATTCTCATGAAATATAGGAAAGCATGCCATATTCAATATACCAGCACTGGAACTTTCCTCCAGGCAGTGAGATAAGAGAATTAAGAAGTATTTAAGCATCAAATCAACTAGCCCTCTTAGTACTTCCTAAACGTACAATAAAAGAATAAATATATGGAGAATTTATCATCTGGCTTTTATTCAAGTGATTTTTTTTCTAAGTCGTTTTAAAATATTTCCCTAATACTTCATTATTTAGTGAAATTTAAAAATGGGTTATATTTTGAAACTAGTCTTCTTTCTCCCCTCATTCTATTTTCTTTTCTTTTGCTCTTATGTTAAGCTTATTAATGCCTTAATAAGTAGAACAATGAAGAATATTTTAGAATCTTTTAAACTAGAATGCTACTTAAATATTATGATTTGGATTCATTCAGATGGACAAAGTTTTCCTCTCAAATGATATCAGCCCTAAAGGAGTTAGCTGTGGAGCCAACGGGGCAGTAACCAGTTATATTCGTGAGGTATTTGTAATATATTTTCTAACATCTAGTATTTATTTTCTTTCCTAATTTCTTATTCTAATTCCTGAGCATTCCAGTGAATCTTGTGAGGCACCCAATCTCCTCATAATAAATTTATTTTTAACTTAATCATGTTATTAGAACTAAGAAACCTGACTGGTCAGAATATTTTATTACATGTGAAGTTCAGTGAACTGAGTACAATTCAAAAAATGGGCTGTTGGTCCAAATGGGGCTGAAGGCATTTACAAACCAGCTGAAAGTGTTAGAAGAAAGTTATGAAGGTCAAATGCTGGAAGATTATGCTTGTGGTATATAATAGCAAGACATTATTACTGGGAGTTACCCTAATAAATTTTTCTTTGAAGAACAAGCTTTGAGGATCCATCAAGAATTATATGGCTGAGGGATAAGGTGATTGAATATCCATAAACATAAAGGATAATATATTTAAATTCCTAGAATTCTTAGTTAAAGAACAGTAGAAACCATAGGGGATTCCTACAACTGTTCTAAAGGAATCTATCTGTAAATATTCACAGAGCTAAAATATTATCTGCAACTACTGGTGCTAATTTATGTCTCAAGGATTCTAACATAAAATTTTCAGCTTCATCAAGTTTCATGAAATAAAGTATTTATCAGGTGGATATTATTAAAATTTTAAAATAGATACTTTTGGAATTTTGGAGTATTCCAGCTCCAAAGTCACAGTGAGATTTTTTTTTTTTTGAGAGAGAGAGAGAGAGAGAATATATGAATTTTTTTTTGTAGATGGATACAACACCTACCTTTATTTTTTTTTTTTATGTGATGCTAAGCCCGTGCTAGGTGAGCTCTCAATCCCACAATCCCAGCCCACAGTGAGATCTTGACAATCAAAGAAGTCCCTACTTCATTGAGTGATAACTGTTCTTGCCTTGTTTGAATATTACCACTCAAATGGGTTCCTTGAAACTGAAAATTGGTTACCAAACTGAAATCTCCCCCATTGCCCATTCTTAGAAGAAACACAGATCAAATTTGGATAACAAAGTATACTGGAAGGCAACAGGGACTTTTTGAGTCAAATTCCCAGGAATCTAAGAAGTATATGTGACTAAATAGAAGAGAGAAGTAGTAAATTCAGGTTGGGTTTCAACTAAAATTAATTAAATCTAGATTTCGAATTTGGAATTTTCAGAAGCTCTACATGCAAGAACCTCTGAATACCACCAAGATTTCTTGGAGTCTCTTCTGAAATCCATTAGTAAGGGGAGAGCCAGCCTCTTTAAAGGACTTTGGTTGGATATTTCAATTATTTTTTGCATGTTTTGGCTGATTAAGTGATGGAATTACGTTTTCATGGACTCTACCATTTCAATGGTGGTAAGAGGTACTTTTCATCAGAGGCCACATGACATGTTTTTGTTCTTTCCAATGGACCAGTCAGTGGAAATAACAACAATGAAAAAACCAAAAAAAAAAAAAAAACAAACAACAACAACAAAAAAAACCAAAACAACAATGTTAACGATGTGGATTCCAAGGAGAAATTAAAATGCTAACACAGGAATGAAAAAATAATGGGGAGAATCTGGACTATCCACTGGCACCCCTGCTTCCTCCATTGAACTCAATGTAAAAAGCCAATAAAAAAGCTTGAGACCATACTGAAGCACCAGTTGTAAAGTCTGACTACTGTCCAAGCATAGACACCAGTTTAGATGCTAAATACAGAAAGAAGGACATAGAAGTAAAGGAGATTGGTAGAAGAAAGACATGAAGGTCAGCAAAAGCTTATGACCCATTTCAGAGACAGAAATTACAATTTCTCTATTATTTTTCTTTGTGATATGACAGTTACTATATATGATTATATTTTCCCCTTTCTTTCTTTGAACATGTAACTATTTTAGGGGAACAAAAATTATTTTTTTCATACATTTATTTGCTAAAAATGGCTGGGCCCCTATAACATATGATTGAGAGAAAAACAAATACAAGTATGTGATAAAATTTGTATGTGACAAAGGAATCTTTTGAAACGAAAACACACACACACACACACACACACAAAGGTAAATCTGTATTTTTTTCATGTTAGTTTTGATAGAGAAGTGGATAGTTGTGAAGAAGTTTGAGTGGATAAAGAAGTACCATGTAATGGCAGTAAGCTGAAGGTGATTTAGGAAGGCCAGTAGGTTCCTTTCTTCCAGGTACAGCAAGGGCACACTGACATAGAAGATCTGCTGCAATGCCTAAAGAGAGAAGGATGAGAAGGCCAGAGAGGGAACTTTCCAGGTTAAAAGCCCTGCCTCAGGGGAGAACTTTGAGGGGAAGATGAAAGGAGTCTTGTTGTGCTCAGATGCCTGAGTATGGATGCCATTAGAGTAGATGGATTTGGTGGTGGTGAGTAACCAACATTTAATGCATGGATTACTGAGATTTACCATAAGAGAAAATGAATGAATGGGTACCACTCAGAGACTTGGCTGGGAGTTCTAGTTACTAAGTGATAAAACATTGAGCTGTCTCAGAGGAAAAAAAAAATATTGTCAATGATCTAAGGAAATTGTGCATTATATTAGTTTAGCTATTTATGTTAAGAGCCATACCTATGGAAAGAAAGATGTGTGTTAATGTTTGTAGCTAATGTGGGTTGATTAGATAGTTATAATTTTTGGCTGCTTAGTTTCTGAATCCCCTGTTTAGAGACCATGGCCTATGGAGAGTCCTGGAAAACATTGCCATTTTTATCAAATTATAAAAGCAACATACATTTGGTCTTTGTATTTAGCAATTAGGTAGCTGAAGATACCTATACTTAATAGGATTTACTATATTCCAGCTACTATTCTAGACACACATACAGCATAACCATGGGAACTTATTAGAAGTCAATGTGAATAAAAATATAGAACAAAATATATGAACTGCCAACACTAAACATGAAGAAAAATACATAAATATCAAATTAATCTTTAAGCAGGAAAAATGGCTATTTGATATAAGTAACATGTAGAGGATGAAGGTGTGGAACAGTTAGCATAGGTACACTTTTTGGTTAATAGTCCAAAGAAAAACTCTCAAAATCAGAAAATGAAGTCTGATATCCTATGTGTCCATAGAGAAGTAGTGAAGATTTTCAAGGAGACAGGAACGTTTCCTCTGGCTGCCAAGTATGTAGCTCTTTGAAGTGAAGATATTAAGCAGATGAAGGATGGATCGTGAGGCTACATACAATGTTTGGCAAGGAAGTAGGTCATAAGAACCAAAGTGCACAGTGAAGGGCATAAAATGTACTCTACAGGAAGGAAAGTCCCTGTGGAGAGGAAATTAAGGGGATTCTTGGGAGTAAGAGGAAGTGCAGACGCTGAGATCAGTTAAAGCAATAATCTAAAATGTCTGAAATAACTCAAAGTGTGTGGATGATAGCGATTTAGATGGAAATTCTAAAGGTAGACCATTGCACGTTCTTCCCTCCACATCCATGGATTCTAAACTCATGGATTCAACCAACTGCTGATCAAAAATATTCAGAAAAACCATGCACCTCTACTGAACATGTACAGATTTTTTTTTTGTCATTATGCCCTAAACAATATAATAGAACCACTGTAACCCAATATTCACATGTTGTGAATAATCTAGAGAGATTTTAGTATAGCAGGAAGTACATAGAATATGTGCAAATTCTATACCATGTTACATAAGTCTTGAGCATCCACAGATTTTGGTATCTGCAGAGGGTTCCACAACCAAACCCCCATCCCCCATCCTCCAATGATCCTGAGAAACAATGGTAAAGTGAATAATTTAGTTAGTCTTCCTCCTGGAACTCTTGGAAGTCAAACTCTAGATGACCAGAGGAAAAAACAAGAAAAAGACTGGATTTTATTCCCAGGTCCTGGGAAATAGCCTCTAAATCCTTCAGATTTGCTGACTGACAATGTCTTTGTTATTCCTATTGGGCACTGAGAGTTCATACTAATTAGGTGGCTCATAATGGACCCTGAGACACTTTATACTAAGGAGATATTTCAGTATGGTGGCTGGACAAATGAAAATATGTCTTTGTGAAGACTTGCATACTCCTGTAGGAAATGTTTGTGGTTTGAATAGAAGATGTGTGGATCTATGTGAATAGAACTTAAAGAAATTCTGCTTATCCAGAAAGAATAAAAAAAAATCAAAGTATATTTTGTAATTGTAACTTTTCTCATTAAAGCTCACCATCTCTAGCAGTCAGAGAAATGCAAATCAAAACCACCCTAAGATACCATCTCACTCCAGTAAGATTGGCAGCCATTATGAAGTCAAACAACAACAAGTGCTGGCGAGGATGTAGGGAAAAGGGTACTCTTGCACATTGCTGGTGGGGCTGCAAACTGGTGCGGCCAATTTGGAAAGCAGTATGGAGATTCCTGGGAAAGCTGGGAATGGAACCACCATTTGACCCAGCTATTGCCCTTCTGGGACTATTCCCTGAAGACCTTAAAAGAGCGTACTACAGGGATACTGCCACATCGATGTTCATAGCAGCACAATTCACAATAGCTGGACTGTGGAACCAACCCAGATGCCCTTCAATAGATGAATGGATAAAAAAAATGTGGCATTTATACACCATGGAATATTACGCAGCACTAAAAAATGACAAAATCATGGAATTTGCAGGGAAATGGATGGCACTAGAGCAGATTATGCTTAGTGAAGCTAGCCAATCCCTAAAAAACAAATACCAAATGTCTTCTTTGATATAATGAGAACAACTAAGAACAGAGCAGGGAGGAAGAGCAGGAAGAAAAGATCAACATTAAACAGATACATTAGGTGGGAGGGAAAGGGAGAGAACAGGGAAATTGCATGGTAATGGAGGGAGACCCTCATTGTTATACAAAATTACACATAAGAGGTTGTGAGGGGAATGGGAAAATAAACAAGGAGAGAAATGAATTACAGTAGATGGGGTAGAGAGAGAAGATGGGAGGGGAGGGGAGGGGGGATAGTAGAGGATAGGAAAGGTAGCAGAATACAACAGTTACTAATATGGCATTATGTAAAAATGTGGATGTATAACCGATGTGATTCTGCAATCTGTATATGGGGTAAAATTGGGAGTTCATAACCCACTTGATTCTAATGTATGAAATATGATATGTCAAGAGCTTTGTAATGTTTTGAACAACCAATAAAAAAGTTGAAATTTAAATAATTTTGTAACTGAATTCAATAATTAAGTACCTTAATCTGTTAATAATGAAATATAGCAAATTTGTAGGTTATAACAAACTATTAATATCAATATCAATATTTACCTCAAAACACAGTAAGTATTGACTCTTAAAAAAAACAAGGTTTGAAAACCATAATGTCAACAGGAATAGGATTCCTACTTTTGTACTAATGTTCCTTTAAAACAGTTTATTGCTTATATCTTAATCCCTAATCATAGAAAACCTCTAAATCCACTAGAAGGGAAGCATTGCCAAAAATATCATAGTTTTCTTATTTAACTATTAACAAATATATGTATATATATACATATATAATGATGTTATTTATCATTTATGTACTATTGATCCAGTTTCTAAGTACATTTAACTCATACTATTATATGCTCATAGAAACTAATTTTAAAAATTCTGTTAATTCCATATTTTATCAAAAGCAAAAAAGAAAAAGAAGGCAATATCTCAAAGGATGTCAACATAAGCCATTGATAGAAAAGACAAAAAATTAAAAATGTACTTTTACTTTGTTTCTTCTCACTCTAACTTTTTATAGTAACATTTGACATTCAGTTAGCTCTTTTTTTGTTATCTAGTTGGTTCACAGTTTGCTCATACAGAAAAACAACTCTGCCCCAATTAAAAAAGAAAGAAAATCCTTGGGGGCAGTAGAGAAGATGGCTAGGATCTCTTATAATGTTGAAGCCCTAGAGCTCCCAAACCCAAAGACCTCCCACTATCAGTTTAGACAGTTCAGAGGAGGATTTGTGTTTCCATGATTCCTTTGGAAAATCTCATCAGATGCCTGCAGAAACTATTCTCTCATTTGCAGAATCCCGTTTAATGCTCACAATCTGCCCTCTGGATGTCTATACTCGCCATGCCCTTCACATGAATGAAGAAGCATCTGAACAGGGAGGCCAGGAAGCTTGCTCAGAAATGCAAGCTTTGGGTGTCTATCGCCAGCCTGCCCAGTTGCAGAGCCTGCTGTGTCTGTCACTGCCTCAGCCCATCTTCCTGATGTTCTGCTCTGCTCACTTTCCCTTCATCTCATCGTGCATGGCTCCGCTACTATTCAAGTTTAAACAATATAGTATATTGTGCAAAAAGTTTATTTCAGCCAAATTTATCAATGGGACAAAGATATAACACTTGATATGGAGACTAGTATTGGATCATTGGGGGATGGGGTGGCATTTCTTCTCACCCCCCAAAAAAACCCATTTCAGCTACTATGCAAAATGATTACCAATGGAAAATGGAACTACTCACAGATTTTTAAAAATAGTGTGTTTTAGAAATATTTACTATCTAGCGATATGCCCCTATGTTTTACCAAAGTTGAGAACTTTCTGAAAGCTATGTTTTTATTTACTTTAAATGGGGAAAGACCAAATTGAATACTACAGAGTGGATGTTTCTATAATAAACTATATGTGTTCTTGTTTATGTTGCTATAGTGATAAAATAAAAGATTTAGAAATAAGATAGTAATACATATACTTACATTCATGGATGAATTCAGAAGAGATAGAGCAAAGGTTTCCTGCTACCTTGATTATCAAGAATAATATAGAATAGCGTTTGCCAAAGCTGTCTTCAAAGATGGATGCCTTGTATCTGAATCTGTGATGCATGGAATTCCATCTAATTGATTACACAGCCCCACTCAACAATCTTATTCACAAAGATTAATGGGTCACTGAAGCCCTGAGAAGAATTAACTGCTGAACAAAACATCACCTGATTTAATTCAACTTCTTTCCAGAAATATGGCCTGGGTATTGCAATTGGTCATTAAGAGCAACTGGATGCTTGACAGAGTTTGCCTGCAGCATCCTGTACAAAAGGTTGAGCTGAAATCAGATACTACAGAGACTGCAATCTGGAAAAACTACAGGTGCAATTTTATTATCTGTATAGTACACAACACATCATAAAGATTTATTTTGATGCTGCATATGACCTACATTGATTAGGATAACTATAGTTTTAGATATGTATAGCCTTAGAATACCCAGACTGATGCCATTTTTGAAATGGGTTGTGAATACCTGGATTAACATAGTTTGGAGGTACTCAAGGGTTCTAATGAGTTTAGCACACATGATGGGAATCTTTCCCAGGCTGCCATAGGAGGTTTTATTTACTTATTCTATAAATAGTTCAGTGAGCTCCAAGTAGGAAGCATCATGTCAGGAAAAGTTAGAAATTGAGTAAATCAATAGGAATAAACCTTGTTTAAGTTTTCATAAAAGTTGATATCAGAGCAAAGAGTTTCTCAACTGGTAGAAATTGAATTACTATTCTGTGGGTTTTTATTTGAATTGACAGAATGACTAAGTTAAATAATAGACAGTGCAAGGAAGTTTAAAATGACTGCATTAGCCACAAACCGGAGACAAATTCATAAATATATCATGGACTTTGGCACACAGCTTTTATAGTCAAAGCTAATAGTAAATATAAATCTAACTCTCTCCATTATAGGGAAACTTGTTATATTTAAAAATTAATTTATAATTGTCTTGGATCCCATGCATATGATGAATTTTACAGGCCTAAGTTCAGGCTGGCTGGATTGCATGAGGCATTAGTAAGAGAATTCTTTCATAAGTTGACCAGCATGTGATCATCTTCTATTTCCAATACAGTTAAAAGACTTTTCCATTTTTTTAGTGGAACCTCATTCAAAACATCTATTATTTTAAAGTAATATTCTTCAAATTTTTAAAACATTTGACCTCTTTTGCATACAAAACAATATTTTTTGTAAGATCAGTGACATAAATTTTAAAATGCTATTTAATTGATAAAAATGATTTTATAAATTAGGTTAAGTTCAATCATAATAAAGTGATTTTGACTAAGAATTTTGATTATTAATATACATTTAGTTTTATGAAACAGTGTCTCCCTCAGTTGCCCAGGTTGGCCCTGAACTTGTGATCCTTCTGCCTCAGTCTTCTGAACTAGTGGGATTATAGCGATGTACACTGTGCGCAGTTTGATTATTAAACTGATGATTTGAAGGGATGAATATATTTGGTGACTCACATATAGATGAATGGTGATTTCTCTTTAAAAGTCAGCACACAATTTATTTAATGATATTACACAACATTGAGAAAAGTCGGGTAATCTGTTATGAATAGTAAACATTTTTCAAGTAATAGTGTTTTAATCTCAAAATACCCTGGAATAAAACTAACATATATCTTCAAACACAAGTGGTAGAAATTGTTTTTCAAATATCAATTACTGGCAGCAGCTAATTACTATTACTTTAAAATCAGAAATACTGATAGGCTTCTATTACTATTGCTACTAGTAGTTTTACTAGTGATATTATCATAATTAATAGCAAGAACAGCGGATGTTGAAAGACCTATGAATACTGATTTTTTGCTAAAGTTCTTCAAGTTTCTGTGTATAATTCACATTTGTAGAAAGGCTGTCCTTCAGCCTACAGAATTGTTTAATAGAGATTTTTCATCTTGCAGAGCTAAATCCCAGAATTACCCTTCTAGGAGAAGGTTTGAACAAAAACCTGGTTGTCAAATTCAACAATAACAACAACAATAAATAAAACATACAGGATGACAAATTTTAGAAAACCACAACAACTTTTTTTTTAGTATAAATATGTTCCAAATAACATACAGACCTATTTGTACTAAAATATGATTCACTATTAACATGAAATTCAATTTAATTTGGAGTCCTACAGTTTATCAAACAAGCCTAGACAAATAGAGAACAAATTGTTCTCAATAATAAAATAATTAGGGCTCCACTAAAAATGTGTGGCAGCATCCATGCAAATCTAAGTTAGGTGACTTTTTCTCTATTTCTATATAGTTCCACAGAAATGTACTATTCTTCATCTTATGAATAGATAGCTCTAGGAATGAAATCTCTGATCTAAAAGAAATTCAACAGTGCAGTGGATGGGCACCAAGGCAAAGGACAAGGAGGCTGCCCCCAGTGACAGCACCAGCCCAGGAGCCCCTTACCAGCCCTCAGGAACCTGTTACAGCCTTGCACTGCTGGAGTGGGGGGCAGAGCTTTGCCCCCTCCAGTAGGTAGGAGGAAGAGGAGCCTGGAGAAACACTGGCTCAGGAGGAGACCTGGGGACCGCTAGGACTGAAGTGCAGCTACACATTCCTCAGGCCCATCAGCGTGTTCATGCAAGGCCTTGGAGAGAGTTCGAAAATGTATGGAAAAGTTCGGAAGGCAGGCACTGCCAAGCTATTCCACTTTAGCGATGTGAGATTGGAATGGACAGGCTTACTCCAGTGTTTGGTGGCTTTCCTATTATCTTCACCCTCAAAGCCATCTTCACTGGACCCTCTTTCCCAGGTCATTGCATTGCCTCAGAATACTCCGCCTCCTTTTTTCTCTTTGTGAGGACTCCTGTTATTTCCCAGGGACCCTCTGACTCATCCAGAGCAAATACAGTGGGCCCACCTGGGTACTCCAGAACAGGCTTTCTATTTCAAGATTCTTAAATTCATTGCACTGAAAAAAAAATGTTTACTTTACAAGAGGCTGTATTCATAGATCTGGAGATTAGAATGTGGGCATTGTTCTGCCCACACCACTTTCATATAGATAAGGATTTAAATCAATTCCCCAAAGGTCAAGCTTGCACTCAGATATTTGATTGGTAAATTTATGGTCACCCCCAAACCCTCTTAATATAGGGAAGTATTAAGTCACTTTATCATTGCATTTATTAATTCCAATTTACAGAGTGAAAAACTGAGGTTTCCAGGGTAAGTCAACTTAATAAAAAGTTATATAGCTAGTAAGTAGTCAGGCTACCCTTATGATCTCAACTGTATTCCTAATCTCTATTGCCTCCAAGTAATATAAATATGGGACACAGAATACACAAATTTATAACTAATAAAATTATACTAAAACCCATTTTATAATAATCAATTATGCCAAAATAAACTTATTTTTTTCATGATGGCCATTAAACAAAAACAGTGCACAAAAATGTGTCTGAGATTGCCTAGTATTTAATTAAAACCAACTCCAAGGAATATGAATTTCTCAGAGAACAGTGACAATCATTAATATAAATGGCTTTGTGTGCTGATTTCCTTGACTACTCATATGTATCCAGGTCATTATGCATAGCTTTGGGAGGAAAGTTACAATTTTTATTTATTTACTCTGACTACACTGCCAATCAAATTCCTGACAATGATTATGCTGTAGTTAGTTTGGGGAAATCAATTATTTCACTGATCAACTTCTAATAAGATTTCTGTATCTGAACTAAATATGTGGATTCCTATTTTTTAAGACAATCATTAACTTTTAAAGACACTGAAACATTTTTTTTTCCTATTTACTTATCTTCCTGAACTTTCTAGAGACCATACATGGAAATGGAGACAAAGAACCAAAATAACTATAAAGTAATCATTGACTATAATGTCAGATCAAGTAGATTTGAATGTGAAATAATCATTGACTATGATGGCAGATAAATATAGATTTGAAACCAGACCTTAGAATTTATTAACTAAAAGAACTTGAACACACCATTTAGTATCATTAATCCTCAACTTTATTATACACAAGGTGATATTTAAAAGATGAACAGTTATAGCGACATACTTGTCACATAGTAAATAAACACAATGACTAATCTCTAGTTATTATTTATTATTTTGCTTCTCATATTTCAGTACTTTATCTATATCAACTTATTTACAAATCATTCAAAATGGATAATATTATCATCCCCATTTTTCAGATGAGTAAAGTTTATGTTTTTAACATGAGAAAGTTTAGAAGCTGAGTTTTATTAAAAATGAGAGATTTATGAAGCAATAGGAAAGAACAATTATAGGTAGCAGTAGAGCTACTTAAGAGTATAGGATTTTTATTATTTCCTTTTTGGGGGAGGGGGCAGCGCTACTCAGGGATACTCAGCCACTGAGACCCATCCCTAGCCCTATTTTGTATTTTATTTAGAGACAGTTTCTCCCTGAGTTGCTTAGCGCCTCACTTTTTGCTGAGGCTGGCTTTGAACTTGTGATCCACCTGCCTCAGCTTTCTGAACTTCTGGGATTACAGAGGTTCACAACTTCACCCAGATCCTATCTTTTTTTGATTTTTGTTTGTTTTGAGCATAATAATAGTCCTGCTAATTATATTTATGACTGAAAGGCATACCTGAGCAAAAGGGATGTTGCTATTTTATTTAACCTATGAATAGTCGAATTCTTGTGACAAAGTGATGACATACAGTCCTTTTCAAATATCAAGTGCCATATATTACACACATTGCTTCAATTGCATTCATTCATTTCTTCCTCAGGCAGTTTTGTCAGATGTATGGTGTTCGGAGAACATTTTATTTTTCTTAAGTGAAACTGAGGTTTACACTGGTTGTTTTTTACCCAATCTTACTATATTGAAAAGTGATAAAACCAGAATTTATATCATAGAAATTTAGTTACTAAGTCAACACATCTAATCACTGTAAATCTATTCCTAATTTATCCATACCCATCAATTTTCTGGTAATGTATTCTTATTTTAGTTGAAAATGTATTTTTAAAAGTACTTTAAAAAGTATCTCATTTCCCTTACTTACTGGGTACTGGTGGAGCAAGTCAGATACATCCAGTCTGTGCTGCATTCCACCCTACTGACTGAGGTATTTAAGTTGGGTGTTAGCTCCTCTGTAGAGGTGTTGACAGCAGTAAGGTGAACCTTTCATGAAGTGTGACCCACAGTGCTTAAAACTTTTAGCACTCATAGATTTCAAGTTTCCTTTAATGCCTACGGATGACAGTCATATAAAATGCTTATTTGGGCCATTGAGATCTAAAAACAAAGGCTCATACACTTTGGCACAGAAAAGCATGGAGTAGACAAAATTTTTCTTCTCTCCCCTTGTTCTGCAAACTTGGGATTTTTTTGACTAAGAAATCCTGTCTTTTCATGGGGAAGTGCTCTCAATTTCCTGACCCCTTCCCATGTACCCCTTTGTGTGTCTTGAGGTTCATATCGAAGAGCTCAGTGAGTTGCTTTCAGGGTGATCAAAAGATGACATCCACCTTGATCCTGAATGGTTCCTTGCATTGAAAGTTTGCTTTCTGCCTACAGCCCCTCCCTTCACAACGTACAAGATGAAAAATAATATCTTTGACCATCAGTATGAACTTTCATCTATGTATCTAATATCCATTGTTTGTTTCTCTCCTTTTTATATTAGAAACACTTGCCTTCATGTTTTCATCAAACTCAGTGGTTCAACTTCATATTCCTTCACCTATGAACATCTGTCACTATGTCTTCATTGCACATGCAATCAGCAATTATGTTAAAAGTGATGGTTAGCAGTTGGAAGTACTGTTCATTATTTTAATTGATCTTGGGTTGGTTATGTAACCACTTTGGCCAATGGGAGGGGAACAGTCTGGGCCAAATCTTTCAGTGTGAATGTGTGGTTTTGGTTGGCCTCTTCCGACCTTGCCATCTGCCCCAAGAGGAGCCAATTAAATAGGTATTGTGTCTTTAACATGCTTCTTAGGTTGAAGATTTGCTGAACAGAATAAAATCTGACAGGAAGGCCAAAGTCCAGCCAACTCTAGCCAAGGTCAAACATGACTAACCAAACCACAGTTAAACTTCAGTTAATCTACAGAACCAGAACTGCAAAATAAATTATTCTTATGTTGGGCCTGATATCTTTACTTTTTTCCCTAAATATTATTCTAGTACAACCTTAATGCATATTTTATCAGAGTAGATCTTTACAACCATATCCTCATAAAATTATTTACATTTTACTGATGAAGAAATTGAAGCACAGAGAAAAATGTGTTTTTTTAAAAATTATGTATACAAGAAAGATGAAGCAGAACAACAAACTTTTGTTGTTTCCTTTTGTAATCCAGAAACATCTGGGTTTCTAGAGAGAAATAAACTCTTTAAAAATTGAATTGTCATTCCTTCATTTACTGTGTAGCATAATCCAACCAAAACTCTTACAAATGTGTACCTTATTTTGTTAGTAGATAATCATAAAATATTTTTTAACTGATAAACACCATACACTATAGGCAAAAGCAAAGAAATAACTGTGATGGAGTTATGGTGGGTTGAGTATAGATGTGCTCACTACTTTCATCAAGAAATAGAATACAACCTTCAATCTCAGGTACTTGGGAGGACGAGGCAGCAAGATTGCAAGTTCAAGTCCAGCCTGGGCAACGGAGTGAGATACTCTGGGTGTAACTCAGTGGCAGAGTGCCCCTAGGTTCAATCACCAGTACTGGGAAGAACAACAGCAGACATACTGCAGGAACTGCAGAGCTTCAAAGTTGCTGCATCCTAATTACCATCCCATCAACTTCCCCTTTAAGGAATCACAATGCTGGTGTTTTTGGCAATCCCTTCCTTGGTATGACCTAACTGTGGAACCCTCACCAACATAACACATGGGACACATAGGTCTCCCCTAACTATGTAGCACTACTTCTGTAACTAGGTGTTCTAAGGAACTAATTAATATAAATATCGATTACAGTTATCATCTCATTATGCACTCTTACCTACATAACTATGTATTCCATGCAACTAACTTTTGTAAATGTCAGTTGTATAGCTCACTATGTAACACTATCATAATTTTCTTTTTTCTTTGACATATTTTGGATTTAATATAAGTGTAATCACAAAACTTGTATTGTTTTGCATAGCGGTTTCTTTGTTTGACAAACTCCTTTTATAGTTTATCCATTTTATATCTGTAGTATACTCATGTTTTATTGATGAAGAACATTACATTATATAAATGTCACATTTAAATCATTTGTCATACAGTGATAGTGATTTTCCAAATAATAATATCTCTCACTGGAGGATTATTGGGTAGTTCTTATTAGTCAGGGTTTTCCAAAGAGAAAGAAGCGGTAAGATATAGGTACATTCAGATAGATGAGAGGATTCGTTATGGGAATCAGATCATCTAGTGATGGAAGCTGAGAAGTCCAGACCTGCCTTTGGCAAGTTGGGGATCTAGGAAGGGCCGTGGTGTAGCAACAGTCCAAGAGCCTGAAAACACAGTGGGATCGAGTCCTAGAGTTAAAGGCCAGAGAAACTGCCCAAGGCCCACAAGCAGGAGAAGGCAGAAATCCATGTACAGAAAAAATGGATTCTCTCTTTGGGACAGAGAGAGAGAGAGGCTCTCAACCAAGTGGATGATGAATGTCCACCCTGGTGAGGGCAGGCATTCTCTGCTCAGTGCACTAATCCATGTGTCTAGTTCTGGAGGCTCCTCACAGACATGCCTGTAGAGGTCCTACTGGCTGCCTGGGCATCCCTGAATGTAGTTCAGGATTCCTACTGGATTCATGTACTCCCCATAATGAGTATTGCTTATATCTTTTTAATTTTCTTTCTTTCTTTTTTTATTTCTACACTACCGGGGACTCAACACAGGTGTGATTTACCACTGAGATTCACCTTCAACCCTATTTACTTATTTTCGACAGGCTCTTGCTAAATTGCCGAGGGTGGCCTCAAATTTTTGAGCCGCTTGCCTGCCAAGAAGTTGGGATTATAGGCATGCATAGCCCCTCCTATAACCAATAATATTTAGTTATTCTATGATTTTGATTTTAATTTCATATTTTGCTAAAGATATTGCAATATTTCAATTTTTTTATTTAGTAAACCTAGAGTCAAGATGCTTGACCACTTTCTATTGCTTAGATATCTTACTGATATCTGATTTGCACGAGTATTTAAATATTTTGGATGGAAGTCCTTATTAAATATATGTATTAGACCATGTTCTCCCATTTCATAGCTGGCATTTTTATTTTAATGAGTTGTCATGATAAACAGAAGTTATTATTAATGTATTCACATTTATTGGTCTTTCCCTTTGTGGTTATTATTTTGTTTGTACCATTTAAGAAACAGTTGCGTTTTTTTTCTGTCTTGAAGCTTTAATGTATTACTTTAAATTATAACATATATATATATATATATATATATATATATATATATTTAAATTTTTCTTTCACAATTAAATCTACATTTTACCTAGAATAGATGACCGTAGGTATTGGAATCTTGTCTGTCTTTTTTTTTTTTTCTATAAGAGAATTCAGTTTTCTCAATAGACCGGATTTAGCAAAAGTCCTTTCCTTTTTCTCTTGATTTGCAATGTCATAATATTATTGTCCTAAGCTGAATGCCCACATATGAGCTTGTCAGCTTCTCTGCTCGGAGTTCTTTTTCTAGGAATCTACTCATTCATACTGGCCCTCAAACCACAATGGTTTATTTTCTGTCATAGCATCTCTCCTCCTTTTACCTTTGTGTAGTTGTCTAAGCCAACCTCAGCCCTTTACATATCAATTTATATAACCGATAAATTTGTCAATTCCCACCGGAAAATAGATCAAGGAGTTTATTTGAATTTCACTGATCATTTTGAGAATAATATGAATCTGTAAAATATTTTGCCTTTCAATCTAAGAACATGAAATATTCACCATTTATACAAAACTTTCTTTAAATTTATTCCAATAAAGTTTTATATTTTTTTTATGTAGAGTCACAGCACACTTTTGTTTCTGCTAGACTGTTGATACATTTATGGCTGTAAACACAAGGGAATGGTGATTTAAGGTTTAGCATCAAATCCCTCTCAGCTGGAGTATAATAATAGTGTCCTAATGTAAAAGATAACATTCATAGGCAAGTCTGTTCTGGTAGTCCTTTTGATGAAATCTAATTCCTTTTAATGCATGCTTTAAGGAATTTATATAGACCCTGTAGGTATATCAGTAAAAATCAGAATAACATTATTTTAAAATTGCTGTAGTTACTGTAACTACTTTCAAACTTACTTCTCTCTTCAGGTAAAAAGATATACCATGGCCTTTGTGGTCCCTGTAAAAATGATGAATTTGCTTATGAAACCATTTCTCCTGCATCCTCCAGTTAATGAATGCTAATCCTTCATATTGAGAGTCAGGTCTAATCTCTTCAAGGAAGCATTCCCATACCCCAATATCAGGCACTCACTTCATAAATTTACTAGTAGAATTAGAGTTTTATATGCAATATCCTCAATACGTTATTTACATAGAGAGTCATAACTATAAAACTGAAAATGCTTTTATTCCTCTTCTTATTCCAGCTTCTGATAGAATTATTGGCACAAAGCTGGCATTTAATGAATCTATGTTATACTCAATTGACCTGAATTTCTCATTGTGCATGGGCCATACTAAGACATATATAGCTTCAAGATTATGCACTTAGGTCTTTTCATACCTATTTGATATTTGTGCAGGTCTTTTTCTTATTTGTTGAGTAATAAAAATATTCTTCATGCTATGTATGACAAACTAATATTTGAAGGATTAATTTGTATGAGAATGTGTATGTATATATACATATAAAATGTGTATCCATTTTTAAGCTCCATTTTTGAAAATAATAATTTTGTTCCCCTTGACCTTCTTTTGCACATCAGTACAAATTCAGTTGTCCACATGTTTGGTTCTGTTTCTAGACTCTTTTTTTTTTCTGTTATAATTATCTATATATTTATCTTTACTAAATACCACACCAACCTGTATTGTAGCTTTATAACATATTTTGAAATAAGAAAGTAAATTTTTTTCTCTTTTATTCTTCCTTTCCCACATCATTTGACAACTCCATTCCATTTCACCTCCACATACATGTTAGAATGGCCATCTCTATGTTTCCCATTCCATATGGTGTCCCGCTATTCTCCTAGCAGCAGCAGCGGAGAAGGCAGCCTTGATGACTGGGAGCCCATTGACTGGCCCATTCACAGCCATGAGTTTACCTGCGCCCTCTAGATCTGATTGTGTCTGACTCCAGATGCACTATTTTCATCTTCCAAGTGTTGTTATTGGTCTGTTCACCCTTGAGATGTAGTTGATATTAGGTCATTTAGGCTACATGATTTCTGAGTACTCTGGTGAGGTATTCTATGTAAGGTGCCACAAGGTACTGTTTGAATGTTAAATAATTTCTTCCACAGAAGGCAAGTTCTTGTTTTTGAACCTGAATTTTTCCACTAGGGCTCACTGGAAACTTAATATGACATCTTTCCCCACCATGGACAATGTTATCATGAAAGAAGGTGGGTTATATGACCCAAGTGGTAGCGATACCTGCTCCAAGGCCTGCACACACCATAGCCTCTAAAAATCATTTATTTTATTGAAATCAGAGTTATAGTCTGAAATAGGGAGTATTATTAGATCTCCAGATACTGAAGAAGTTTCCAGCAATGTACTTCCTTCTTAGTGTTGGGGGTACAAAAGGCAAAATAGCTTTACTTTGTGGATGAATTTCTGTAAAGTCTTATATTTGAATTCTAAAATTTTCATAAATGAGATAGGTTTTGTATTTTCATGCAATTTATTCCCCACTTTCTGACTGTGTGTCATAAGTCTTCTCAGGTATATTTCATACCTTGTTCATTCAGTCTGATTTGGAATGATATCGTCAATATGCTATATTAAAAACTGGAAAGTTCAGTAGCCTATCCAGAGACTTTGTGTCACTTAGGATTATAAGAACAACAAATATTTAGCAAGTAATACATCTCTGTAATAAAACCATATATTTATTGTTTAATTGCCTCTACTAGATGAACACAAACTACTTCTGAAAAGTAAACTCATCACATTAGTTTATATATACTATCTACTTTATGCAACATAATCCATTGGAAGAAAATATTGCATCAGATAACACAGCTATAACTGGGGTTAGTAGAAGATGGGGTTTGCAGTTGAACACTGGCATCTTTTATGACAGTCTATCTGGGAAACAATCTGGATATTGTTCCTATTACCAAATCATTCTACAAAATCATTCATTCACATACTAGGAAAATGGCCCCCTGGATAGGTATGTATGTTGTTGGGATGTGTTATGAGCTGGATCTGACCAGAATTTCATATGTTATCTATACTCTGTGCTTATTCTCACAAAAGTCATAGTTATTCTTCAGGTCTCTAGTTCAAAATATATGCACTGTGTTTACTAACCCTTAAAATGTGTAATACTTTCCGGGCACACTTGTAATCTCAGCGGTTCAGACAATGAGGCAAGAGGATCCTGCGTTAAAAGCCAGCCTCAGCAAAAGTGAGGCACTAAAAACTCAGTGAGACCCTGTCTCTAAATAAAATACCAAATAGTGCTGGGGATGTGGCTCAGTGGTTGCGTTTCCCTGAGTTCAGAATGTATAATAGTGCTTTATTTAGAGTATGGATCCAAGTAAATGTTGGTAGGACCTGTGTGGGGAGGTCTTAGTACCATTCCAATGTCTTTTTCTCCTAGGATCTGGATTGTCTAGTACTTGGTATATACTGGTTCTGAACACTAGCTCAAGTCTGGAAATGGGCAATGGTTTTCATTGGAATCTCCTTCCTTGATTTCTTATAATTTCTAAAGATTGATAAATAATGCCATTAACTGCCCCTCTATCTTGTCTCTAGGGAAGCCATGTTTTATTAACCTTCCCTAGAATGGCTCTATTTTATGAACCATAGCTTATTCCATTAGTAGGCAATTCTGTCTTAGCTCCTCAATATAAAATTATTTCCACCAGGTTTCTTATAGTGAAATATCACTCCATTGTTTTAAGGTCCTGTTGCCAATATTATTATCAGTTAACCCAATTTTTTAAGTACATCTCTTGTCAACATGGTTGCCTGTAGAAGACAGCCAACAGCTGGATTCTCAAAGACAAAGATATTTCTCCCATTAATGTGTAACTCAGTAACTCAAAGGGTGCCCTCCACTCATTGAATGGGCCTTCCACAGAGTACAACTGGCTATTGGGTTTTCTAACCCTTATGTCCTGTACCCATTAGAGCATGTTGACTTCTGTGACCACTTTTATATTATACTGAAGTCATAGCATTCACTTCCTCAAGATTTTAAAAGCCATCCAAAGGTATATTAAATTCATCTTTTTGTAACAATAAATATTGCTGAGAATATGGGGAGAAATGTACATTGCTTGTGGAAATGCAAATTGGTACAACCATTCTGGTAAGCAGTATGGAGATTCCTCAGAAAACTTGGAATGGAACTACCATTTGACCTGTTAACCCTGCTCTTCAGCATATACCCAAAGGACTTAAAATCAGCATACTACAGTGATGTGGGCACACCAATGTTTATAGCAGCTTAATTTACAATAGCAAAGTTATAGAACCAACCTAGGTGCCCTTTAGCAGAAGAATGGATAAAGAAAATTTGCTGTATATATACAACATAATATTACTCAACCATAAAGAAGAATTAAATTATGGCATTTGCCTGTAAATGGATGGAACTAGAGACTATCGTGCTAAGCGAAATAAACCAATCCTCAAAATCCAAAGGCAGATGCAAACACGCAATGGAAGGGAGAAGGGAAGAATAGAAGTTCATTGGATTAGACAAAGGGAAATGAAGGGAATGAGGGGGTAGGGAATAAGAAAGACATTGGAATGAATTTGACATAACTTTCCTAAGTTAATATATGAATACACAAACCAGTGTAACTCTACATCATGTACAATTACAAGAATGGGAAGTTATACCCATGTATGCATAAGATGTCAAAATAGATTCTACTGTCAAGCATATCAAAAAGAACAAAGAAAAAATGTAAAAATAAATCTCTTGGGATACATTTCAGATTATTAACTACTATTTCATGGGATGGAGATAATTTCTATATTAATAAACTATCCTTTATTTAACTTTGTATTTGACCTCATCTCCCAATCCAATACCCTAAGGTCAAGTCCTTTAACTATTCTCTAGGGGTAATATACATTTTTATGCTCCCGCCAATCTTTCCAGCTGTTTTTCCTTTCTTTCCTTTGCAGATCCACACATTTATGGCAATACACATTGTAGTTTAACCACAGCTATTGGTTTATGATTGAGATGGGATGTGGCACTACTTCCAGATTCAAGTGTGTTCTTACAAGGCAGAGAGGTCTTCATCTTATTCAAGCAAAGGGAAGCAATAAAGAACGTATCAGGGAGGAGTGGGCTATTTTTGCTGTCACAAAGTTTTGGGATACATGGGATAGCCCAAAGCTGTTGCCCCATTCTCTGTCCCAGAATCCCACACCATCTTCATCACAGCCCGGATCTTGAAATGGCAAGTCTTCCAAAGCTGAGATGTAAACACTCTGTGGAGCTCTCACACCTGTTACAGAGTCTGATTCTCATCTTTGTCTTTCTTTCTATTGTAGAAGATTAGCAGAAGCCTCCTAGATTTGCCATAATTGAATGATTAATTCATCTTGACCTTTCAACAAGTTTTTTTGATGAATCAATATTCTGCAGCACCAGACATTTAATACAACTTCTCTTGTATCTTGAATGTTTGGTGTATCATATTACCAAGGCATGAGCTTCAGAAGTCAGTCTATCCTGAAATACTGCCAATGAGTTTTAAGACTTCTTTACTGCCTTGTTCTAAGTATTGCAAGTATATGACAGAGAAGGGGTCCACACTATCACCGAAAAACAGATGATATGTACCCAAAGCATGCTTTCAAGTCTGCTCCAAGGACAACTCTTGGTAGAGTATTAGTGAGCAGATTTTCCAAGAACCACTTTCTGAACCAGAAGATTGCATCACGGGGGGTTATGGAGCATTATTCTCAGAAACAAAAGCTATAAGGGTGAGGGAAGAATTAGAACAAAGAAAACAAATTGTGACATAAGAATTACAGAGACCCAGTTGACTCAATGTAAAGTTTTCATCTTGGAAGGCCCATTAGATATATTCTAAACTGTACACATCAAAACAACAAGAGTGTGGGGAACCCTTGCTTGGAGAGTCGGTAAAGCCTTGAGCAAAACAGGTTCTTTGGAAGGAAAGCAATCCCTAGAGTTGCACTTAGCTCTGAGGTTTTGGACCACAGTACTCTGACATCTTGGAGAAGAATTGTGGAATGGTGAAAGAGATACCTGAACAGCACGATACAGCATCCGATCCATCATGTTTTCAACAAACGATAAAACATGTTAGTAGCATTAAAACGACGCCTCATCATGTGCATGTGCTGATGCTTAAATCATGCAGGCACCTTAAATTATACTGGCATGTAGCAACAGCATAAGTACTTTGGATACAGATGCTTTTCCTTACCTCTTGTATGTTCTTTAATTTATTTGAAAATAAGAAATCATTCTTTATATCATCAGAATTGTCATACTGTTTTTATTGTTAAAGCAATTTTTTTCTATTTAAAAACAGCAACGATTTTTTTAAAAGACTCTTATTTCCTCTAAATTCTGGTATGCTTTTAGGTTTTTAGTTTTCAAATCACATAAAAAGCAAATGAGGGTTGAGGTTGTGGCTCATTGTCAGAGTGCTTGCCTAGCACATGTGAGACTGGGTTGCATCTCGAGTGTCAGGGATAAAAAAAAATTTTAAAAACTTTATATTTACTCAGCCATTCTTTTTAATTAAAATAACTCAGTTTGAACTTTTTTTTTAATCTTACATCTGTTTTGGAGAGTTCAGTTAAATGTTTGCAATCACTCCCGTTTCTTTGTTAAGATGCATTAAACTGCTCTTATTTTGTACATTTTATGAGTGCAATGTCAATGAACTGAATCTTTCAGTGTTTATATTTCTTGTTTCTATTTTATGCCTCTTGTAACCACAGTGCGCTGTGGTGTTATTTCAATTTCTAGGTGAAATTTGTATTATCTTTTGGTGATATTTTTCAAGAAATTGTTTGTAGGTCAACGTCCTTGTGTTCTCTGCGGAGACTGTCATTTTCCTCCATACGGCCTTTAACAGGCCTTTCTCCCCGAACTGCAGCTAGCAGTGAGACTAACAGGCTTTTGAAGTTGCTTGTTAGATTTTCTTTGATGTGTTTCTGAAGATTGTGGAGAACACAATCAACCCCTGGTGTGTTCCTATATGTTTTGATGTCTTTTCAAATCCAATTTTTGTTTCTAAAGTCTAGAAGTTCACAGCCACATTTTCTAACAGTGTCTGTCCTTCTGAACTAACATCTTTCAGACCCTCACCTTAATCACTCAGCAAACATTAAAATGTCCACTTCTTCTGTGTTCTTTCAAATTGGAAATAGATCATGGTATTCAAATATGCTTGTGAGAGAACAGGGTATATATCAGAACTTATATATGGGCCTATAAAATTTTATGGTTCAATTGGAATTTATATTCGTTTTATTAAGGAATTTTCTGGATAAAACCATAGTGGGAAGAGGAGCTGGAGTAATAAGCAGACTCACAGAATATGCCCTGGCTTTCTCCAAGCAGTTTTACTAGGAATGAAGGAATATTTCTGAACAACTATTCCAAAAGGAATTTTCGTAATTAATTGGACTACTGATGAGTTGCTTTTACTTTGGGGATACAAGAGATCATTATTAATAATGAGATTCTCCAAATCGTAGCACCACCTCTAAAAGCCAGAGCTCTGATTGTCAAGTATCATATGCTTCCCATGCTTTAATCCTATGTCATTCTACTGTCAGTGAAAGCTCAGTGGAAATTCATGATGGCTACCTCAGAAACTGTGAGAATAGCAATATGCACAATAGGTATGTATTACAGAGAAAAGAAAGTGAATGATATTTGCAAAATTACAATTACTTCAGTAACAGTTTCTAGTGTCTATACTAAGTGAATAAATGCTCATTTAGAGTTTAAGTGATTCTTATTGCCCTATTATGATTCTGACTGCATCTTGGTGCAATTAATTATATCTGCTGAAAACTCATTTACACTTAATGGGAGTGAAGGAATCAAGTTTAATGCTTGATGTTCCAGAGCTAGTTTTTCTTCATGTGGTGTCACACTGACAGCTATAGCAACTCTCCACCTGCTTTTGGCAACACCACTTAAGCTTAAAGACTAAATAGCAAGAAAAACTGTGAGGTCTCAAGGGAACAGCAATCTTATTCTCTAGAGATCTTCAAACATACCAACCTCAAAAATGTGGCTAGATGAGGTCCCTACTGTCCCCCACACAGGCTAATAGCTCTATTGAGCATACCTCCTCATTTTTGCCTGTTGATATGTCTTTACCCATATGTCAGTTGACAGGAAGCTATATCTTCAAAGAAAAGCATGTCTTCATCATTTATCCCTAGAACCTGACATAAAATAGATGGCCAATAAACATTAGTTTCATATAATGAACGCCATCTTTTAAAATTTTCTGCCAAGGTGGTAGATTTGTAAGGCAATCTCTTCCCTCAAAAGTCAATACTAGTGAAACTATAAAGGGAAATTAGATGGAGGAAATAACCAATAACAATAATGACAAACCAAGAGAAACAACTTAAATGCAGAGGCAGAAAAAAGAAGAGACAAGAAAAAAAAAAGCAGGGTACTTTAGAAGAATATATGCATATTTTATCTAAAAACCCCAATTATGCAGGAAAAAATATAATATTAATTATACTTCATTGCCTATACTATACTTCATTTTCTAATAAAAGACTTTATTAGAAAAGTGGAAGTGCAAGGCAAAGAGGAGAATATATTTTGCAATATATAAAGAAGAAACTGAAATTCAGAATTCAAGGAAAATACCAGTACATCAATAGGAAAAAACAGAAATTATGCCATGCAGCAAAATGGGCATATGCTGTACCAAAAGAAAATATGGAATAAAAAAGAAAAAAAATGGGTAAATACTTGAATACTAAGTTAATTACTGGGACAAAAACACTTTTATTAAACATAGGAAAATACTCAATTTATACATTAATACTCAAAGGGAATGTAAATTACAATAATTCATAACATTATCCCTGATGGATGAAATTTAAAAGTCTAATTATACCAAGTGTTGTAAGAAATGAAAAACTTGAAAATCTTGCATCTAGCTTGTTAGAATGCAAATTTCTTCAATTGTGTTGGGGGTAGTTGAGTATTATCTACTGATCCAAACCCATCATGTTAAGAGCAATTCCACTGCTGGTGTGTTCCAAGGAATTTTGCACAACTGTGCATGGTATCATGTTAATAATTGAACTGTTTAGAAAAGGAACCAAAACATTTTAAAATCACATAAATGTTCATCATTAGCAGAACTCATGCTTACTGCACCACTGTTGCCCCAGGGATTACTATGCAATGATGAAAATAAATGAAATGCTGCTATACCCATGATCATAGATACATATGTCTCCTAAACTTAATGATATGAGAGAAGCCAGATATGAATATGTAAATACTATATGATTTCAGAGACCCAGATTGAAAACAGCAGCAGCAGAATGCCTGTTCTTCCCAGGATGAGACCTGCTTTATTAAGTAACTGGACAAGCTCAGAGTATGGTACCCAACTTGAGTAAAGGTAGAAACTGCTCTGCAATACAAACAGCAATGTTGTAAACCAGAAATAAATGGACAAAGTTACCCCATGGAGCTTTTAAAAGTGATTGCATGCTACAGACTTCATAAACAAGCAACCGATAATTGCAAAAAAAAAAAAAAAAAAAGTATTGCCATATGTGTCTTTCTCCAGTAGTTATTTTGAGAAAAAAATAATGAATAAAACAAAAAACTTTCCTTCTATCCCCATAAATCTGTACTCCTGCCCCATTATAAAGAGTTTGGTTAGACCTTGAAACCTTGCTCAGTGTACATGATTCCTGCTGCATGATGCATTTGTTAAGTTTGAACAGTTATTAATATTCAGATATAATATTTAATTAGGAAAATTCACATTAATTCTCGTTAATGTCTTTTAAGTCTAAGCTAAAGTGCACTCTCTTCTTAAAAGAATTTTAGTAAATTAGAAGTCAAGTAATTTATTTTTCTATCAGACTAATAGTCATTAATGTCTGTAATACTTAATCGATAATTAATCAGTCTGTTTCTAGACAAAATTATTATTGTTCATAAGACATTTTTTATTCCTTTTATTGCTAAACAGGTCATGCGCTTTCACTATTTTCTGTACACGTGAGAAAATAAGCCTCCTAAAAGTATTAATACTTAAAAGTTTTAGAGTATGTATTGAAGTCCACATAGGCATCAAATCTTTTATTCACATAATAATATTTCTCTATGTAAATGTGTCATAAAATTAACGAGTCAAACTGCAGGTAGCATTTTGCTATTATGAAGAATATTTTCTGTGGATGCTAGGTATTATTTATTACTGGGAAATATTTAAGGTTTGAAAACTACTAAATGTTGTTTGCCAACAAGTTAATGATTTCTTATTTAAAAGAATCCTTGCTCATTATAGAGAAATTGGAGTTTGTTCTGTAAAGTGATAGTCAATTTAATATTTTCATAATGATTAATGAACATATATACATATATATTCATACAACAACATTATATGATTAATACTGGTAATAACCAATAAATTGGGCCGTCATAATTCCAATGTAAATAGTATTATTATCATAGAAAATTTGCTCCTGCTTCCATCAATTTTTGGTGACCTAGACTAGATTTCTTAATTTAGCTTTTGAACACAAAAATATCTCAATTAAAAAACACATATCTTTATTCTTGGGGAGGGTATTATGCTTCTAGAACATGATTTTTTAACATTTTATTACTGCTTAGACCCTCCTTGAAATGAGTCCTGAGAGATAAGAAAGCCATGGGGATAGACAAATGGTTTTAAAGGCTTGTGATAGCTCATTTTCCCAGAAGTTTTTGAAGCAAGGGCTGTAATTTCCACTGTTACAGTAAGCCATTTATTCTAAAAACCGGAAGGGAATATCTATCATTTGGATATTTTAAAACAGCCTCCATAATACATTTCTGACAAATGAGCCTTTTCGCTGCTGGGCTGTAATGGAGTAGCTAAGAGATAATATTCCTTGTGGAATGGTCCCCACTTCTGCCAAGGACTGCCTCCCTTATATCGCAGACTAATTTTTTTACGTTGGTTTTGGAATGTGGTAACCCTTAATTATAACATCAAAAGTCACTTAAGAGTTATTTTATCCCTGAATTTATTGGAAGCATTCATCAGAATAGCTCTTGCCCTTTGATTTTTTTTTCTTTCTATTATTTACCTTTGATGGTGAATTGGCTCCACCATTCAGGATGACACTCTTACCCTACTTTTATACAATAGTTCTTATTGCAATGTCAAGGAAGTGATAAGTAGCCCTGAAAAGTCCTGGCTCAGACAGCATGATGCTCAAGAACTTAACTCCTTCTCTTGACTGATGTGATAATTTAGTAAATGAACTAAAATATCTAATTTTAGAAAGAGAGAATTCCAAGGTCTAATGTACCCTTTTCAGTTTGATGGATGTGGCATTTTAGGAGATTGTAAGTGACCCCATGAAATGTTGCTTTACTTATACCTCTCTACAGGGAAGGAATGAGTAATATCTGATGTAGTTGAGTAGGACTTTTCTCACAGAGATCTGCAAAGAGAATAGATTTGTTCATATGAAAATTTTTAACACGGGAAAAATAGCTTATATGAATTTGAGAGGTTTTGAAATTGGCTTATCAGAGAAAAGGGAAAGATATTTAAACATTCCCACAACATGTCTAATTGTACAGGTTTTACAGAAATAAATCACTCAAAGGTTTTTTGATTGTTCCATACTGAATAGAAACAGTGCATTCCTGTGTTCCTTTTAAAAATATCTATTGTCTACCTTCTTATCACGAATTGTGTTCATGAAAATTCAGGAATTTAAAAACATATTTCCCCCAAAATAATAGTATTCTGCATTCACTAATTTATATTTTAAAAAGTGAATATATAAGGCATTGTGTTTTATTTTATTTTTTTTATTTAATTAAATGTATTTACTTTTTGTAGTACTTGGAATTGAACCCAGGACTTTGCACATACTAGACTAATGCTATTCTACTAAGCTACATCTCCAGGGCCAGTGTTGTTATTTTTAATAATAAGTCAAACTATTTTACATAAATATACTTTTCTGCTAAATATATACACTACTAGAAAAAAGTGTTGTGCTGAGAATTGAAACCAGGGCCTCACCTATGCTAAGAAAACCACTGAAATGTATCTTTAGCCCCTAGACAAATATTTTGCATAAATAATTAGAGTCCAGTCCAACATGATTCTTTAAAAATTCTCTTTTTTAAATTTTTTTTTATTGGTTGCTCACAACATTACAAAGCTCTTGACATATCATATTTCATACATTAGATTGAAGTGGGTTATGAACCCCCAATTTTGCCCCAAATGCAGATTGCAGAATCACGTCGGTTACACATCCAAAATTTTACATAATGCCTTATTAGTAACTGTTGTATTCTGCTACCTTTCCTATCCTCTACTATCCCCCTCTTTAAAAATTCTTGAATCATGGAATTGCATCATAAGAGTCCAGTCCAACATGATTCTTTAAAAATTCTTGAATCAGGGAATTGCATCATAAGAGTCCGGTAATAAAAGATAAGATTCATCATAATATTACTAAGTATAGCACCTATGCAAGTCTGAATCTTATAAATCCAGGACATTATCAAACCCAAGGAATATATATGTATATGTTTCATAGTCTGATAACATGAAAAGTAGCCACAATTAATACAATCACTAAGTACACAATGGTCTCAAGATAATATAGCATAAGAAAATTACCTCTTAAGTATACATATGTGTAAATCCAAGCAATAACATTCTCTATTACTTTCATCTGTGTTCTTCTCTCAATAACTGGTCAGTTGCCATTTCTCATTCCATTTGTGTTGC